>NW_008795144.1:443694-521803 GCF_000699145.1 Aptenodytes forsteri | reverse complement strand
AATTTCAATACACTTTTGACAAGAGACAGACTCATTAAGACTTAAGTACATTAAGACTATTTGCAAGACACAGGACAGTGTTTGTGTTTATATTTAATGAACTTTTAGGTCTGTCAGCAGCTCCACCTATGATTTGGCTGGAGAATGTAGACATTTTTCCAGCAATGTTTAGAATCTATAAATTGAGGACTTTCAGCTCAATTGCTCTAGAAATACGTGTTAGTAATGGGCCATTCAAAAATAGATCCTATTGTCTTTAAGAAGGTTAGAAAAGAGAGACTCTTCAGCTTGAGTCATCATGGTCTAAATCTAGCTACCTAGTCTGATGATACCTATAATTAGCATTGGGAATCTACAGCTTTGCTAAATGCTCAAGGCTTCCGGTCCCAGAATAGCACTAGATCAAGTGTGTTGCCCACTATCACTGATGGGGCTGTTTCTGCATTAATGCAGAAGAGGATGGTGAAGATGATATTTGAACTTTATGTTATAACTGAAGAGTTATGCACTGATAGTCATATCCTGTAGCGTTTGTGCTGAGGAGTGAGATACAATAGGTGTTACAAAGCGTAAATGTGGTAAGAAAAACACAAAGCAGCTTAATATTTGTTTTTTGTTTGTTTTTTAGCTGTAACATTTTGAGTTTCTTGTGAATAAAACAAGATAATATGGATATCTATTTGCTTAAACTTAGGGTGTAGCTGAGAATCCCATGGTGAAGTCTGTTCTTGATAAAACCAAACATTCAGTGGAGACCATGATCACAACGCTGGATCCTGGCATGGTTCCATATATCAGTAAGTATTTGTGACAAACCATTAAGTAATACATGTAAACATTAGAGAAGTTAATATAATAGCACACGACTTTTACACTTGAAGTTTGTATGTGTAGTGTGTAATTCAAATGTACTGATTTCTCAAGTGTATTGTCCAGTGAAATGCTCACTCTGGAGGCTTTTTTATGTTTGTCTTGAGGTTCATTTGACTTTTGTATTCCGCTGTAGTTCAGATAGTGGGTGGCATAGTAATACCCTTTAATTCAGATTGTGAAAGATGAGGATATTAAAAAGAAAAAAAAAATGAAGAGACCTTGTCTATAATCCCTAAGTTGCATACTGTTTTCTCCCACTGTGTCTGTATTTAAGCCTTAATGGAGTTGAGTTTAAAATACACTGTATGTGTTCTGTTAGCTCACATGCTTAAATACTACTGTGTAAGCTATCACATTAAAGTTAAAACAAGCCGAAAGGTAGGCATACTTAGGCACAGGACAGAGGTATTTTAAAACAAGCCGAAAGGTAGGCATACTTAGAGAGGCACAGGACAGAGCTATTCACATAGCTTTTGAGGCTTTCTTCTGACTTCCAGCTGTTCCACTTTTCTAGCCTAATAGTATTTATACTATTTTTAGGAAATTTGGCAAACCTGAAGCAGTTCCTGAATCAGTTAGTAGGAACGTTAAACTTCTGAAATGGTCTAATGAAGTCTGAAGTATTGCTGAGCATTGAGCCTGGAAAAAAAAGTATAGCATTTCAATTACAGATTAAAAATTAATAGGAAGGAGAAGCACTGTGGTATTCACCATTTTTTGTTTTACTTAAGTACGTTGCATGTCACATATAACTGACCTGAGATTTCTACTTCATTAAAATGGGGAAGCAAAAGATGTAATTTGTCCAGGTTGGTGGTTTGGTTTGGAGAGCATTGAGCCTGGAAAAAAAAGTATAGCATTTCAATTACAGATTAAAAATTAATAGGAAGGAGAAGCACTGTGGTATTCACCATTTTTTGTTTTACTTAAGTACGTTGCATGTCACATATAACTGACCTGAGATTTCTACTTCATTAAAATGGGGAAGCAAAAGATGTAATTTGTCCAGGTTGGTGGTTTCGTTTGGAGGGGGTTTTTTTGTTTGGTTTTTTGTTTGGTTTTTTTGTTTTGTTTTTTTCTTCCAGCAGTCTGGTAAGCAATTTTCCTTCTTAGTTGTGCCAGTACTGCCCTTTATCTGCATGTAGGTGAAGCTGGTCAGGAAACTGCTAAGGCTGAAAAGAAACTATTAAAATGTTTTTGCATTTTTTTTTTCTGAGCTATTTTTCAGCTGGACCTATTCTGTGATCCAGCTAACCACGTTGCTGCACTATTGTCCTAATCCAGTGGACAATATGTGGAATAAAAGGGGAAGATGACCTAATTGTTGAGTAGTAGTTAATTGTCTTACATTTAAGGGAAAATATCCCAGCAGCGGACTAGTGAGGAGATAGTGGGATATGAAATTAGTGAGAAAGTGTCATGGTTTAACCCCAGCCACACTAAGCACCACACAGCCGCTCGCTCACTTCCCCCCAGTGCGATGGGGGAGAGAATCAGAAGAGTAAGAGTGAGAAAACTTGTGGGTTGAAATAAAGGCAGTTTAATAGGTAAAGCAAAAGCTGTGCAAGTAAGGAAAGCAAAACAGGGAATTCACTACTTCCCATCGGCAGGCAGGTGTTCAGCCATCTCCAGGACAGCAGGGCTCCATCACACGTAACGGTTACTTGGGAACCGTTCCCCCCCCCCCCAGCTTCTTGTGCACCCCCAGCCCACTCGCTGGCAGGGTGGTGTGAGAAGCGGAAAAGGCCTTGACTCTGTGTAAGCACTGCTCAGCAACAACGAAAACATCCCTGTATTATCAACACTGTTTCCAGCACAAATCCAAAACACAGCCCCATACTAGCTACTATGAAAAAAATTAACTCTATCACAGCCAAAGTAGCACAGAAGGCCAGGCAGCAACTGAGGAAGTGTTTGAGAGGATTAGTGGGATGCAATGCAAAGTTACAGTAAATGTTGATTATGCACATTTTGGTGAATTGTATTTAAGGTTTCTATTGCAGTCATGACTGTCCCTTTTTAAAATAGGATCTGTCAGTATCCAATGACGTTTTGGATAGTTTGACACAGTATTCATTGGACAGAACAACATTACCTAGAGGAGGAAGTAATTCTAATAAAATGCTTTGCTTGTAAGATTCAGTTAGAGTAAGCAAATTCAGTGGTTATCTCAAAGTTCTCTAAAGTCGTGTTGGAAGGGAAAGCATCTGTATACATCTTGGCCATTAATATATTGCTTTTTTTTTTTGTAGTTGCAGGTTGTGGAAATAGGGCAGAGATTTGTAAACTTAGTATATACTTCCTTCTAGAAATGTTTTCTGGGATCAACAAAAGCCATGTCCTCAACAACAAGTGGCCCCACTTCTCTCTGCTCTGTCTCCACTGCGGCAATTCCAAACAAATTTCAGATTCCTCGCACCAAAGCCTGAAATTACTAAAGCTTCTGGATAAGGTGGCTGAAATACTTTTTTTTTTGTGTGAGCAAATAGTATTTCTGTAACCACTTTCTTGAAAAGAGCTGAACTGTTTTTATTGACACATTGTGAAGATGTCATCTGAGGCAAGCACCTGGAATAGAAAATTTCTGCCTGCACAGGAAATGGTCACCTTATATGCATAATCAATGCTTTTATAACAAAAGACGTCAGGGAATCTTAAATTGTATGTGGAACTTTCATTTCAGTTTGTAATACACAAGGTACAATGAAATTTCATGTTCAAGTGTCAGAGCTTAACTTAATGTGACACTTCTGTCTCTGAATTTACCAGGGTATATCTAATTCTTATATTTTAGGTTTTAATATTTCCATATTACCATAGCGTGTGACAGATCTTGTCAAAAATTGTTTCTTTTAATGCATGTAATATCTTTGTTTTCCTTCTGTAGTATCTGTGATGAACAAAGATATGCTTTTAATATATGATGATCCTTAATACAAAATAACATAATCTGTATTCTGCTGTTGCAATACATAAACATGGGGCACAGTTACCATTCTTAAGTTACTATGCAGTAATTTACTCTGTATGATATAGGTTAGTTTTCAGTTGCATTAAAAACTCTTTAACAGTTTTTCTATCCCTAGGCATTCAAACAACGCTAACTTCAGCAAAAGCCTGCAGTCAATTTTAAGCACTTGTTTACTTATGTTAACTTGATTCCTATCAAGAAGGAACCAATGAAAAAAGATACTCTCAATAATTTTTTAGTCCTGTTGTTACCCAGTGTTTAAAACAATTGCCTGAAGTTCAGTGATGTGTACACCTAATTCCGTTCAGTAAAGCAATTGATAAATAAAAAGTTAAAAAATAGCCTAAAAACCCAAATAGAATGTTTTACTACTGTTCTGGCATATCTCTGGTGATTCTTCATAAAAAGATGTTTCCTGTAACTGAGGTGTGCCAAAGACTAAATTGTTTTTTTCTTTAAAATTCAAGCTTCAGGCTTATCATTATCAATGGAGGAATTTTTCTTATATCAGGATAAATACTGCAGACTTTGTCAGCATGTGTAATTAGATGGAGTGTTAGTGTTTAGAAGGAAAACCGCTGGGCTCTGTTCTTTTTTTCTTTTAAGAGGTAGCTTAACATGTTTTTGTGCAGTCAGCGGGCCTGGGAAATGACAGGTTAGAAGGCTGTTTCTCCACTAGTTTACCACTGTTGTCATAAGAAATGACCTGCTGGATCACAGAATCACAAAGTGGTGTAGGTTGGAAGGGACCTCTGGAGGTCACCTTGTCCAACCCCCCTCCCTCAGCAGGACCACCTAGAGCCAGTTGCCCAGGACTGTGTCAGGGCAGCTTTTGAATATCTCCAAGGATGGAGACTCTGCCACATCTCTGGGCAACCTGTGCCAGTGCTCAGGCACCCTCACAGTAAAAAAGTTTCTGGATGTTGGGCAACCTGTGCCAGTGCTCAGGCACCCTCACAGTAAAAAAGTTTTTCTGGATGTTCATATGGAACCTCCTGTGTTTCAGTTTGTGCCCACTGCTTCTGGTCCTGACACTTGGCACCACTGGAAAGAACCTGGCTCCATCCACTTTGCAGCCTCCCTTCAGATACTTGTACATATCAATAAGATCCCCCTGACCCTTTTCTTCTCCAGGCTGAACATTCCCAGCTCTGTCAGTCTTTCCTCACAGAAGAGTTGCTCTAGTCCAGTGGTTCATCGAGCTCAATTGTCTGTCTTCAGCAGAAGCAACAGGAGATGCTGTATGGTAAATGACAGTAGATCTGGTGATTTCTGTAGTCCTTTCTCCTTGTACTCCTCCATCATCCACAGCCATTGGGCTAAGGATGACAAGAGGGCATGCCCATACCTATTACTTGTAGTGCTTGCTTGTGGACATGTTGTCCATTAATTTGTCCTTTACACTTGCTGATGCAGTTTACTTATGCAGCTTTCTCTGATGTCATAGTCCGTGTTTGAAAAAAGTTTAAGCTGTTCTTAAAAAAGCTTGTCACAGCAGGGACAAGTTTTATGAGATGTTTTTACATAAATTAAGTTTGATAATAAAAATGATCCAGCTGTGATAAAAGACAGATGTGAGGTATAATTGAGCTCATCAATCTTTTGTAGTAGTTTTAGATTTCTTTTAATTCATGAACTGTTTTGTTTTATTCTAAAAAATCTTAGTGAAAACTCATCCTTCTTTATGGAGGTACCGCCATATGGAGATCATTCAGGAATACTTACAACTTTTTGGTTCCATAGATAATTAGTATCTGAAAACAGGATAAAGCTGTAGGGAGGCAGACAGGCAATAAAATTACACTGAAATTCACAGTCCAAGGACAACTAGAAAGTAATGCGAGCCTTTCTTTTAAAGCTTATGTAATTTGACTGCTGTTCACTGGATTTTGTGAACTGCATCTGTGTTCTTGGTCCCTTTCATAAGGAAGAGTTTCTGTGTCACACCAACATTGCTTACCACTTCCCAGAACACCAAAACGTCCTTAGAAAAGGATGTCTGAGTTATTCTCGTAAATCCATGAATTGTCATCTTAAATGAGTGGTATGGTTTTTTTCAGGTGCTGAACAACCATCAGTTCCTGTTATCTGTCTTTCATCCATGAATCACTTAGCTATTCGTCTAACTTTTACTTCCTAACTTGTTACTTCTGCTTCATGAAAGAACTTTTGTACAGTGCGTGAGAAAAAGACCAACTGAAGCATACTCTTAAGATGTAGAATGTATTTGAACTAGCTTATAATGGAAATGAGGAAAAATACATGCATATATATATGTGTATTTTACAGAAACTGGGGGAGAACTGGACATAGTGGTTACTTCTAATAAAGAGGTAAAAGTCGCAGCAATTCGAGATGCCTTTCAAGAAGTCTTTGGAATGGCTGTTGTTACTGGAGAGGCTGCACAGTCTAACATCGCACCCCAACCTGTGGGCTATGCTGCAGGTTTAAAAGTAAGTTGATATATAACAGTACTAAAGTATCTCTAATGCAAAGAGAGAGTGTGGAAACATTCACCCAGAAGAATCTCATTTTCCATAACGAGAAGATCAATTTGTGGGACAGGTAAACACAGGTAAAAATCTTTTTTTTTTTTTTTTTTCTTGGTATTGCCATCTGGATCATTAGATCAGTTTAAAGCTGCTTGTTGAAATAGTTTTTGGGGTTTTTTTGCAAACACATTCACAGCAAATGAATTTTCATGTCGGTTTTCTTACATTGTCATTGATTGCCATCACATCTAGCATACATTGTGATATTACTGTAGTTTCAAAGTATATCAGGCATTTCTTCATAGTCTATTGCTAGCACACCATGTTGGGAATGTTAGAAATTAAAAGAGACTCTGTGAGACCGAGTTGTCTCCCCACTGATTCTATAGATCAAAGGTAGTTTAATCAACACTTGTCAGGGATCTTCCCGAACAGATCTATGTTATGTTTAAAAAGTAAGAATTCATTGTGCAGCGTTGCAAACAGCTGTGCTGGCCCAGAGGAAAGCTTAGCAAAGGTTGTTTCATCAGATTTTAAAAATGTACATGTTCGTCAGGTATATCTAGGTGCAACCACCTCCTTGGCCAATAACTAAAAACCTTGAAAACAACTATTTAATACTCTGTTTCTAAAATGGAAGCAAATAATTTACTCATTAAAAAGGAAGTATTTTCTCCTAAGTGCTGTGGCAGTGTTCACAGCTGAGTAAAGCCTACCCTCATAGCAATATATTAGCTGATACAATTTTATATTGAGGTAAAGGAGGATAATGTATATGTTCCTTTACCTGTTCAGCTACTGCAGCATAGTAGTAGTAATATTTCTATTACAACTTCAGAGTGATAACAGGTTTGGAGCAAATGATTCCTACATTTTAGTTGGATAGGTACCACAACAAAGAGGTTCTCTCCCTTGGTCTTACAAAGTTGGTCCAAAGCTCTTAAAGATCTAAACCCAACAAATCTTAAGCTGCAAAAATGTCAGTGTGAGTAACAGAAATGTATACTGATGCTCTAACAGTGAAACTTGGCACAGTTACAGGTTAGGAATTCTTTGCATGGTAATCTAGGTCTTTTTCATTGAAAAAAACCCCAAAAATATTTAATTAGTTTTATCATAGTTTTTGTTACTGTTTGGGATGCCATTATGGCTTTTGATGACTTTTGTTTTTTGTTTTTCTAACATTGAAATAAGAGTCATTTTTCAAAATCTCTCATATTTTCTGTTTAACTTGGAAAGTATGTTCTAGAGTTCTTTTTGCATTCATCTGTAAGTATTGTACTATGTTGTGATTCAAAGACAATGTTGTCTAACAGCTTATGTTACCATTTAGGGAGCCCAAGAAAGGATAGACAGCTTGCGTCGGACAGGAATAATACATGAAAAACAGCCTGCTGTATCAGTAGAAAACTTCATTGAAGAATTGCTTCCTGACAAGTGAGAACTTTAAATATATTCCGTGGGCAGGGGGGGAAGGAATATTCTTTGTTGACCTAAAGGGGCCTATAAAGAGTTGCTGGCAGTGTCACTCTGAGCAGAAGAAAGGAAAGAGTCTGTCTTCAGTATTGCTTTGGCAGACTTGATTTTGGTGATGATCTTCAGCTTTTTGCCCAGACATCTTGAGACTTTAATATACAAAATCCTTGTCAGGTTTTTCAAGATTCACAATTTAAAAACACAATGAAGTTATACTGAACTGACAAAATTAAGGAGCTGTAAAAGTTGGAATTTGGCTAGTAGTTTGCTCACTCTCGTGTGCACACTCTCTCTTCTCTTTCTCTGAAATTGTGTTCGCTTCAGAAAGTATATTAGGAGATGTTCTGGCATTTGTAGTAATATCATTTTATCAGATAATGTGTTATCCATTTTCCTTTCACCGAGAATGTACTTACTACTTTTAATTTGCACTGCACAGACATAACAATGGTGTTTTCAAATACATTACTACTTGATTTCATAACATGCTTTTTGACAGACATTTCTTGAAGTAGCTTTATAATTAATTTCCAAAACATTAGGACAATATCATGTTTTTCTTAATGAAAACTTAAATAGTTTTGTTCTAATGTTTGCATTTTTGTTCATGTGGTGGGCTTTGGTGGGGTTTGGTTTTTTTTTTTTTTTTTTTGACACATACTCTGCTCTTGCTCCATTTTTAAAGGTACATTTAGTATCCTTAGTGGAAGATGGATGGTGAATTTTCTGAAGTAAATAGAATTAGGAAGTGTTTTAATTTTTGTTTAGTATTTATTTCCATCTAGTCTGATTTAGATGTTTTACCGTATTTCCACAAAGGAGTAACTATGACAATGAGATCTCTGTTTCAAAATAGTTGCTGTTCTCGTCCTTTGAATTTACTCATTCCTGAATCTGAAAATGTTGCTTAAAGTACTCAACATGAAAGAGCTCACCCAGGACTGCAGTGTTATTGAAAGCAATGCTAGCTCTTCTGTCCAGATGTTACAGGTCCCAAGAATGTCTTGATCTTCCATATTAGTTACAGTAGAAACAAAGAATAACTTAATGCATGCTTTAATTTTTATTCAGTAGGCAACATTGAAAGCTTCCTTGCATGGTGTTACAAAAAACATTTGAACTATTTTTGGCCCTTGCTTTTTTCTGCAGTGAAATGATAGGTCACAGTGCTAGTAATTGATTAATTATTATTCTGAAGTGAGCATTGTGGTGTTACAGTTCTAATATGGGGGATGCAGTCAGCGTTTTGCTGATGTTGTTTACCATACTCACGCATGTCCAAAGGAAAGGAGTTTCCAAGTAACCACCCACCAATACTAAGAGCCCTACACCTAACACTTAACGTATCAGTCACTGCTCACAGCTAAACTTCTCGGTTGTCCATCAGACAGCTGAAGGACATTATTTCCCCTTCCAATTGCATGTCCTGAATACTATTTGCAGAAAAGGTTGCAAACTCTTTTATGTGTGTTTTACCCTTTAGACTAACTCCTTTATTAATTGGGAGCAAGTTATCTTTAACCATGAAGCTTTCTCAACAGTCTTTCATAGTTGCAAGTGAGGTAGTCCTCTATCACAGAGCATTCCAGTGCCCTGTTCCCCGCTACGAAGATGATGCAAGTGAAGTACTTCTTCCTGTCTTGCTCCACTAAACTCTTAACATGAAGCTTATGTGGCCCAGCCAGTCGTTTCTTAAAATTGGAGTCTTGCATTTCTTTTTATAACAACATCCTTCCTTCCCACACTTTAAAGAATAAAATACAATTTATATGTAGACACATGTAATATATATGAAACAACAACTACGATAATATTTTCCTTTTTAAATCTTCTGTGATTCTTGGCCTTGATTTTGTGTTTGTGCTTTCCCTGGAGTATGTTTCTCCTGTGGCAACTCAACTGTAAAACTGTTTTAGGAATTGAATACATTGAGGCAGTGATGATGCATTGCCGTCGGTTTTGTTTGGATCATGTCGGTATTGTTAGTTTGTTGATCGGGAGAAATGATGTAATGTTTTTGCAAGCTAGATAGGGAACCATTTCGGGTACTGCTTCAGTAGTAGCCTTTACTGTGTCTGCTACAGCAGGCACCATCTTTTCTGAAAGGTGCAGAGGTGTTTCTCTGAATAAATCATTTAAATGATTGTTATAGGATTAGACATACCAAAAAATCTTCTGCATATAGAACATGAATGATAAACAGATTTTTCAGATTTTTTTTTTTTAGTTTGGGAAGGTTATCTTAATGAGAAACATTCTTTCAAAGATTGAATGAAAACTTTAGCATAATAAATATAGGCAAAAGAACATCTCTGCACACGTGCCCACCCCACCAGCTTTCTTTGTTTCTTTGAGCTGTAAGTTTCAGGTATTTTATATATTTTTATGTATATTATGTATTTTACATGCATATACATGCACGATAATTTTTTATATATATAAAAATTGATATATGTAAATTTTACTTGAAAAATACTAGAACACTGATGAAACTCATTATTACATTATTACTACATTTGTAGTAGAGTTTGTAAAATGGTCATAATTCAACTGCTAACATGTTGTTTTTCAACTGAGTGATAACTCAGTACTCTAAAGTAACTTGCACGTCATTGCAGGTGGTTTGACATTGGATGTCTGATTATTGAGGATCCAATTCATGGAATTCATCTGGAAGCTTTTACCCAAGCAACACCAGTGCCTTTGCAATATGTTCAGCAGGTGAGTTTTCTGTTTTCTTACCAACGTTGGATTAATGGTTGAGACATAAGACTTAAGTTTTAATTTCATTTATGATGTCAATTCTTACTGACAGTTACTCCACTTGAATGTTTTAATTTATGAAACGAGGATAAAAACTATTTTTGAA
Organism: Aptenodytes forsteri; assembly: GCF_000699145.1. Taxonomy (NCBI): domain Eukaryota; kingdom Metazoa; phylum Chordata; class Aves; order Sphenisciformes; family Spheniscidae; genus Aptenodytes; species Aptenodytes forsteri. The sequence continues at coordinate 511,122 of NW_008795144.1, read as the reverse complement.
TCACGTTGACGTATTACCTAAAAATCTTTAGGCATTTGTGGCAAAGCAATTCTTGATCAAGAGTCTCATTCTGGAATACATGGCACTTGGAAGCACTAGTTTTACTTTTCTATTAATGAAGAATAAATATTTCAAGAAGAAATTAAGCAAGAGGAAATATTAACCAAGAAGAAATTAACCACAAAGAAGTACTGCCTCAAAAAGGAAATATAACTTTAATCATTGAAATCTTGTCATCAGTTGGGTTCAGTGACTCAAAATTAACCCTCATGAATCTTTACATAGATAAAATAAGAATACTCATTCTTCCTCAGGTGCAGAAGGAGGTCTTTGCAGCTTAAGTAACGCACTAAGAAGTTGCACCAAGGAAGTGCAGTAAGCACTCGTATCCATCCGAAGGCTTGGTTTCCTTTCCTTAACTTATTTCACATATGTATTGGAGTTTCATCTAATGCCAACAAAACTGTGTCATAGTGAAGTGTCTGTGTGCACACATGTGCATGTTAGCAATTCAGTGAAGTAGCTTACACTTCATTTAGGCACAAGTTTATAAATTGAGATCTTACCACTCAATTTTTAATAAAGCTTATAAAGCCTCGGTAATTGTTAATTACCAGCAACCAGACAGCATACTGTACTGATTAGTATTCCAAAACCTCATTCCTAATAAATAAATAAATAAAGGATACCCCTTCTTCAGATCTGTGCTTGGACTTAGTTCCACCATGAACGTGTAGACTCTCACCTAAAAGCCAAGACTGATTTGCTCTTCTGACTGTGCTATTCTGACACGGATGTAAAATTTCTGAAATTGAAACATTTAAATCTTGGAAATATCATGGTTCATCCCAGGGAAAATAATGCAGTACTATGCAGTTCTTAGATATCACCAATAGAAGTTTTTCATCAGATTGTTTACATTTCTTTGAGCACACACTGGGAATTACTCCAAACTCCAGTTGCTGCATGTTGCCTGACAGCAGATAGGAGTCATACATTAGTTAACTGTGGTCTGAAAATTCTTTTTAAATAAATGTTTCTGTGAAGAATTTCAAAACAAAACTATTTGGGGTTTGGTCCTCAGGGGTTTGTTTTGAGAAAACAAATAGTAACTGTTTAATTTTTTTTTTTTGGTAGTACCAATTCCAATAGAGTGAACATTTGTGGGATTGGTTTTAGTTCTTATTTTTCAGAGTTCTTACAACTTTGAAAAGCTGATGAGTGGCAAAAGGAGAAATACTGCTCTGTCTCTCTGTAGTTTTCCACAATGCTTTTCAGAGAGTGGAGAAAGACGTGAAGCTACAGGAAAAAAATATTAATTAAGCAGATACAACTTCATTGACTAGATGATCTTTAAAGGTCCCTTCCAACCCAAACCATTCTATGATGCTGTGAAAATAGGCACAGCAATGTGAAGTTACTACTTAAATAATTGTCACATTCTCTATGGAGCATTGGTATGGACTAAATTATTTTTTTAAACATAAAGCACAATAGGTATCTTTGATTTTTGTTTCACAGAATATTCTCTATTTTTGTAATTTAAAAACTATAGTTAATAGCTTAACTTTTTGAGGATTTTTTTCTCTTAGGTAAGCATACTTTGTAACTTTGAAAAGTAGCGTTTACCTTGCAATAGCAGAAAACGTTCTTGTTTTAACTTTTATGCAACCCATGTAGTGTATAGCTTGGTGTATAGTACAGATTCAGTGGAACTGTAAGCCTTTAAATTTGATTTAGATCAAATTCTGCTCTCCTATTTAAAGAAAACAGTTCTTGTATATACATCAACAGCAAAATATAGCTTTGTTTTTCCTAGTCTTGCTATTATATATTTCAGCTAATTTACACATAATGCGTGGTGGTGAATCATTGGGTTTTTTGTGTGCATGCACTAGTTGCTACCTTTGTTCCCATTATGTCTCTTAGAGAATCAAAGTGGGTTTCTCTCAGGGGTGTGCAAGAAACATATGTTTGTATACATCCAGTCCAATATCTTTAAGCAAAATCTAGATTACAACAGGAAAAAAACCAGCAATTGTATAGTTGTATTTCAGCCTAAGAACAGAGAAGAAGTATGTGTTGGACAGGCAATGTTATTTGTTATTCACAGTACAAAAGATTTAATAGAGGCAACATTAAAAGCAATTATGTTCTTTGAAATTCTTGCTAGCTATGTGTTTTATTGTTCTGTGTAATGGAAATAGTGCTAAAACTGACTGTATAGAATAGATACTCTTTTGTTAATGTCTCTACCAATGGCATAGAGTTTTCTGAGCATATAATATGAGACTCATGGCTGTTCATAACTCTAAATATTGCTTGATTTGAGGAGGTAAAAAGGTGGATTTGAGGCCTTGTTTCAAGACCCTTTTTCTGTTAAGAGACCAGGTGTCATCTTGTTTTTGGCTGAGCCAGAAATTGCAACCATGGTGGGAAACTACTGCAAGGTGGTTTATTTATTTTTTTTTTATTTTATTTGAAGTTTGCTGATTTTTAGCAGTAAAAATACCAAATAATTAATTTATAAAGTTATGTGCAATTGTGGATCATAATGGAGATATCATAATCAGATATTCAGTCCCTCCTTACAGCTAGATGCACTCTTATTTACTTCTTACTGCCAATATGTTCTGACTAATAAGGAAAATTTCCTGTTCCTTTGCTTAAGAAATCTGCCTTTTATGTAGCTCTTGATAAAAACAAGTTATTTCAATATTGGAGCAGACTGCGTATTCTAACAAACTTATATATGCTGTTTTTGTTGCAAGACAGTAGTTTTAGGAAGGCTGGAACACACTAATGAACTTTGATCTGCTGCACATGCACTGGAAACAGACTAACTTGAATATTTGTCAAAATAAAATCTGAATGAAGAATTGGGCCCAATGTGCAATGCTATGAAGAACTGAGTAATACTAAGAACAGCCTTACTGAGGCTAAAAGTCTTCTACCCTTCATTGTATGTGACAGTGGCCACAGGTGGTTGCCTAGGATGAGCATCAGATGGGATAAATGCAGTGATACTTCCCCCACTGTTTCCCTTCTGCTTCCAACTTCAGGGAATTACAGTATGTAATCCCTCTCTGATCTCATGCAAATAGCTGAGTCCTCCATTTCTGCCAGGCTCAGCTTTCTTCTTGTATTTGGCTACTTGCCTGTTTCAGAGGGACATTTTAACTGTTTTTAAAACATTTGGAGGATAAGAGTCATTGTATAAATATGTATGGTTATTGATTCTATCTGTTGGCTACTTCAAAAGAGAAAACTACGTCCTGGTAATGGCAGAATGCTTTACTCTCTTAAGCATCATATTTTAGTTTTATACTGTTCAGATGTCATTTGGATCATGACATACAAATCCAAAAAGTATAATTGGCTAGGCAAATTACGGGGCAGTATGAAATTTGGATTCTGATGCCCTTTAATTTGCCATGTAGTCCTATTGATATTGACGGTTGGCCTCGGTGGTCTTAAAGGTCTTTTCCAACCTTAATGATTCTATGATTCTATGTAAGAGTGATTACTTAGGAAAGTTGGTAATGGTGAAGATAGAAACAAAACTACTCATTTCAAACTCTTTCAATAATCACTTCTCAAAATGTTACACAGGCTAAGAGTCTCACTCCTCAGGACTACAATCTGAGATGGTCAGGCCTGTTGGTGACCGTGGGCGAAGTGCTTGAGAAGAGTATACTGAACGTCAACAGGACTGATTGGCACATGGTATTCACTGGCATGTCCCGTCGACAGATGATCTACAGTGCAGCTAAGGCTCTAGCAGGAATGTACAAACAACACTTACCACCCAGGACTGTTTGAAAGAAGGCTGATCCATGACACTAAGGAATACTGATTTTGATTCTAGAATTTAAGTGAAAGCTACATACTCTAATTCTCAGTGGATACAACACAGATTTGTAATCTAACTGTAAACTGTATTTTACTTTTTAAGAAGTGAAGGTCATTTCCAATAGTGGAAATGAGCAATTTTTAACTACTATATGATTTCCAATATGATTCACAAAACAGGAAATCAGAACAAACATGTATTTATAACTGGGACAAATAGCATTACAGTTTGTAAAGTGGAATGTGCTATTATTTGACAACTTACTAGGCATTTGCTGAGATATTTTAGTTAGTATCCATTTTTAAAGAAGGGGTTCATTGTTTAGCTGTTTCTATTATATTAGTAATATAAACATGTTGACAGCATAACACACATATGCATTTCAATCCAGAGAGACTACCTTCTGTATTAGATGTTTTCTTAGGGCCTGTGCTTAGGTGGTACTTAACACCTCATAGGTTTGGTGTCTGTATATAAGTTCTCAGGAGTGATGCTGAGTAGTTTGTACAACACGTAACAGTGAGCTGCTGAAGAAGAGCACAAATCCATGCCCCATTAGTTGAAGTTGTTGCTAAATAATTTTGAAATCTTATTTTCCATGCTGCATCTTTCTTCTTTTTATGTAACAGTAATGAAATTCATGTCCAATTAAAACACTAGACAAATTTCAAGTTGCTTCAGTGGGTTTTAGATGAGGTACCACATACGCATGAAATTATCTCGGCAGTTTCAACAACGTAATTTACTCCAGTGCTTCCAAACTTCATATTTTATATGGAATTATGTAATTTCTTCTATCAGGTTGTGGTTGTCAGCAATTTGATGTGGAAAATGGTGAGATGTGTATCACTTGCTATCCTGGGTTTTCTAAACATTTTTAAGTCTTAAATGCTTTCTTGATGTCATGAGTTCACTGTTTCTCATATGAGTCTTCAGTGGTGTCTGATTTTCTTCATGGCTATAAATGCCCTCTATCCAAGCTCACACAATCTTAAATCTTTATTTAGAAATATGGAAGTAATTGTGAAGAATATATTTTGGTAATAATATTTTTTTTAAGAAATGAACAATAAACAAATACTTTTTGTTTGCCTTAAAAAAGCAGATTTTCAGCTTATATTGCTCTGCCTTTACCTTTCTTAGATGCTTTCAAAGGACATTTTTATATACAATATACTGTTAAACCAGCTCATATTTGTACCCAGTGAAAGCCTGCCTACTTCCAAGTAATATATTTTGCCTTAATTGGCTTACTCTGTAAATTAGTTGAATAAATGTTTTTCCTAGAGGATTGTATCTATTTTAAAGGTTTATTTTTTTAATATAGCTGATGAACATTTGTGTATTGAAATTATACTTACATGGTCAAGTTACAAATTTGGCACATACTTAAATGCCTATCTTGTCTGAAAAAAACCAAAACAAACCTGACTCTTGCAGTCTTGAGGTCTCTTGTTGGGAGCACTTCTTTGTATCATAAACTGAAAGGATGATACAGGGACTTCTGTTTGTCATTGTTCAGTAAAGGTGTCTTTGCTCTTACTGTAATTTCAGTTTGCAGTGTATAGTATGTTGAATGCTGCCCTTTTATCCCCTGCTTACAGCATCCTCCATGATGCAGACGAAGAGGACATGAAATCATCAGTAGGTTTATGTGCCCTGGCATGAGTTAAAACTGGAGAGGAATTTCCATTTTCTTTCTCCCTTTCCTGGCCCTGGCCTTCACTGTTTTTCAGAGGTGATAAGAGTGGAGGCAGAAGGCGGCTTCTCATTTTGCAGCATCTGGTTCATTGTGGTGACGTTGTCCCAGCATTCCAGCTGTCTTGTGAAGCTGCTAATGTGGCATACTCCAAGGCTGCCCTGTCCTGCCTTAGAGAATTTTTAGGTCTCTTTTCTCCTGTAGAAATCCGCTTTTTTTATGCCAAAATGAGAGCGACTGCCCACTCTTCTCTCTGTGTACTTTCTCGTCGTGGTTGGGTGCTGGGATGTGACGTGGTCAAGTGAAACGGTCTTTCTCCATCCAAAATTTCTGGCTTGATGAAGGTCTTCTGATGTAGTTTTGACTGCTCACCCAAGAATTAAAATGGCCTAACTTCGTAACTTTCGATTAGTTCCCTCCTTTTACTGAGCACTGCTTGTTTATGTATATATATAAAAAAAAAAATCCTCACATAAAAGCCAGGAGCTCAGCTTCTTCTCTGAGAGGCCAAGGAAAGGAAAAATGTCAGCACTATGCTCTGGAAAGCTTACAAAATTTGAAATTACTTCCTAGCTGAGTGAAGGCCCTTTTCAGGGTCTGAGTTGCAGTTGGCATGGATGAATTCTGGAGGAAGTTAAGATAACATTCAGCTTTTTACCATCTGCTGGCTCGTGTTGTGGGCAATAATAGGAGAGGAAGCTCAACAGGTAGGACACTGACATCCTGTGTTAAATTTATATTGAAATCAACTTAGAAAAGCAGATACCAGAACGCACTTGGACATGTAAAGACAGTTCTCAACTGCTAGTCATCACTGTAGATACAGCTGCAGAAGCCATTTCTGCTGCTTTGTGAATGGGTAAGTTTGCTCAAATATGAGTGTCATAAACAAAAGATCAGGAAAGCTCCCACATTTGAAGATGTAGGATATCGAGGACTGCTGAAAATGGTCCTGGGGATACGTCCAGAAGGAAGGGAGACCAGCTATATTAATTGCTGTGTTTTAGTTCTGCATTTGGAATTGCTCTTTTGTTTACTGTATCTTTTGTAGCAGGTGGTACTGAAGCAATTTTTCCATGACCATGGGCTTGTTCAGTACTCTAATGACGTTTTGGAGGTACTTGCCTCAGCACGGAAATACATACTGATAAATAACATTGTAAAAAGAACATAATTTGGCCTGACCCCCTTCTGTTGTAGCTCCTGCCTCGCTGCAGTCAATGTAAAAGCACTGTAATCAGCAGGGAGCAGAAGGCCAGGCTGCGAGAGATGGTCTGCATCTGTAGGTAAGCCAAAATGTAGTAGTAACTGCATGCTCTGCTATGGTGTGGGTGGCACTGATTGGTTTTGCTGCACATCTTTATAATGATACTGTAATTTCATTCACTGGTCAGTGGTCAGTTCAGTTCCTTGGGGCTGGAATGTGACAGATTGCACCAGTGTTTCTCAGCATTGCCTAATCGCTATTTCATTACTCTGACAAAGATGTCCTGATTAAAAACGTTTACATGCCTGCGTGCATGCCAAAATATTTGTCCATTATACTACCATTTTTTAAAGACTGTTTCAGATAGATGCAGCCAAATTCTTCCAGTTTGCATTGAATTGAAGCAGATCTACATGATCTTTAAACTGAGGCAGAGTCTTTAAAATGTTGGAAATGGCTCATTAGCTCTGCTATTGCCCAGTACCCTAAGCAGAAACACTTACTGCTTTTGTGCTGCCCCTGTCATGCTAAGTTTTTAAATGCACTGCTTTGTACGCGTTAAGGTAGTGACTCTTTAAGTCACTTGTGCATTGCACAATGGCAGGATTTTTGTTGTTGTTGCAGAAAGTAGTATTTAGCAGAGCTGTGATAAGTTCAGGTTGAACTTAAGAAGATCTGTATATGCTAGTAAGAGATGGATTAGTCTTCAGAAGAATCAGCACAGGATTTTATATATAGGAAGAATATTGGATTTTTATTCTGAGGCTGAAAAGTAGTTTCAGGACTTAACAAAGTTGTTTCAAGAAAGGAGAGCTAGCACCTGCTGGCGAGTGTAGAAGCCTCTGGAATTCCTTTATTATGTGTACGTGATGCCAGCTCTAAGAGTCAGTTAAAGAATTTTTGTTTGTTTCTGCAAGTGAGATTTTAGTAGATCAGAGAGACGCTAAAGATATTTTTTCAGCTTTTTTATTCTAACTGGTTTTCTTGAAGGGGAAAAAACCTGCTGTGTCAACAGCCATCCTGTTAAAAAGACTTTCTGTGTCACACATACTTTCTGTGACAAGTTACTCCTAGTGGCCAATATTAAGCTTTCCCATTTGTAGTAGGAGTTTTGGGTAGTTTTTATTAATGGGTTTAGGAAATTCTGATTATTTTTTTTTTTTAAATAAATGTACTCTGCCCGTTTGGTCCAACTTCGCAAGTAACCCCCCCACAAGAGGATAGTGTTTAAAAAACTAAGCAGAAAATGTAAAAGGATGGCTCAGCTAAGGAATATCCCCACAAATATTCCCATGCAGTGATGAGGATGAAAACTGTAATGGGCTGAGAGGTTCCCAGGAGCAGAATGAATGCATTGTGAAAGTTGGACCAGACTGTGTGACTTGGAAGGCTGGGAGGCCAGAACTGAGAAAGGAAGTTTCTCAGAGGCTTGCTGCAAGCACTTAGTTTGCCTGCCCATCTGGTTCAAAAATGAGTGTTTAGGAGAGAGTGAAATATTTAGACTTAGTTTTATCTCTTTTTCTAAATACTCTGGTCCCATAGTTAGTATATCCATTCTGTACAAAAAAAGGATACTCCATATTTTTGGAAATACCTGCTTAAAAGTTATCCAACAGAGGTCTAAGCTGAAAGCTTTGCGAAAAGAAGCCAGATACTTGTCTCAGTAGTAGTATCCTCAAAAAGAGGAACGAGTGCTTACCAGTTACAGGTGTACCTTTGAAACAAAGTGTGCGTGGGGTAGCAGCAGATATGAGCTTGCATGTGCTAATTTTATTCTAGTTAGTGCAGATGACAACAGAAGGAAAAACACAGGGATGTATTTGGGCTCTGGATACTTTTGGACTGGTTCATACTCTGCGATGAAACCCTTGGCACGGCTTTTTCAAAACACTTGCTAATTGTGTCAAGGTACAGGTGGCAAAAGTGTGGCTATGTGTGCTTGCATTTCCACCTTTATCTTCTTATGGTGCCCTGCCCGAAGAATATACAATACAGAATAGCAAAGGTTAAAATGAGATGTATGCTGCAAATACGTGCCAGGGCCAAATTCAGTCCTGTTGCAACTGATTTGATTTCACTGAAGATACAGCAGCCATGAATAAGAGCAAATAACTGTTACTTACTCTTTTCAACCCCTTAATGTGTATAAGTACTTTCTAGAACAAATACACTGGCACACCCTATCTGTAAGATCAGATAGATGAATTTTAGGCATGATGTCACAAATGAGGATTTTGAAGGAGAGTGTGACGGGGTTATCAGTAGAGAAAGGCTGAAAATTTAGTGTGCAAAAACTGCTTTGCTCGGACAAAACTTTTTCTTCTGGACTTCATTCGCAGAGTCAGTATTCTGAACAGCGTTTTGCCTTAGAAAGTATATAGTTATCCCAGCTGTTATGCCGTGGCCTTAGTCAGACATTGACTATACAAGCAGCTGTAGTGGCATAAGGTTTTACAGCCCCGTTGGTGGAGGTTTCTGCCCCTGCAGATTTTCTAGCAGAATAAGCTGTCTCTACTCATGATCAGATGAAGTTACCTGGGGCTGCTCTCACGCTCTGTTTTGGCTGCAGCTAGGCTGAGTTGAAAAGTTACTGCTCTGGGCCTGGCCTCATTTTTCTCATCACAGCGCCATTCAGAACAGCACGGCTCTGTTAGAAAAATCTTGGTTATAAAATTCCCCCTTGAAAAAATTCTTAAGGATATTTGTAAAAGTAGCCTTTTTTTTCATATCAGAAACTAATCTGATAACTTTCACCCAGCTGCCCCTCTTGAGATTTGCCATAAATGCCATCTGTGAAGAAAGGATGGGGCATGTGGGGCCTGCTGAAACGGCAAATATAGTTTGGTGGAACATCTTGATCCAAAATCAGAAACAAAACAGCCTTGATGACTGCTCATATACTTTCCAGAATGTTCTCCTTTAACAAAAGTTTTTTAGAAATACCTTCCAATGCCAGTCTTCTTTTTTAGACACCTGCTTAATTTGGGCAAGACAGTGAGCAATGGCGAAAGAGGGCAAAGAAAAGAATGAAGTATGAAAGGATGTGAAAGCAATTAGGAGAGTACCAGAGAAGTAGGACTGTCCAGTGAGGAATGGAGGAGAAGTTACAGCAGCTTAATTGTCTTTTATTCAATGCCCTGGATGCAGGAGATGGTAGACGGTAGTTGAGAAATCAGATGGGAATATGGAATAACTTGGGTGTGTCTGCTACTGCTGATTTTGGCTGGCTTTGGAAGAGCGTGCAAGAGACATGCAAGTCTTGCAGTAGAGAGGTTTAGCATAGCTGTGATTCAGTATCTGTGTTTAATGAACTTTACAAGTTGCCTTTGATGTTTACCCTTGCATGCAGCATAGGGTAGGTTTTTCAGTGAGTGTTTTTCAAGTGGGAGGTTTTTGAAGACCTGTAAGTATAAACCTGTTGAAATGAGAATTTTACTAAAAATTCTTAAGGATATTTGTAAAAGTAGCCTTTTTTTTCATAATAGTATGATGTGATGCAGACTTTGCAGATGGAAAGTAAGAGTTTATCACTGAACAGTATTCACTCTGAAAAATAGTACTCTGTGGGTCTAGTTTACAATTACATGTAATAATTTTTGACCAAGCAAGTTTAAAAAAAAAAAAGGCCACCGCCTTTTTCCTACTGTTAACAGACACTGGAATGAGTAGCAAGTGAGAACATTCTGTATCCCATCAAAAGTTATTAACAGACTTGAAAACCAGAATAAAGTAGCTTCAAACTTGGTTCCTTTTCCGATGTGGATTTTAACTTCAACAATTAAGTCTGTCTGTAATCTATCAAGAACTCCCATTTTGACATCCTGAATCTCAGAGCCATTTGGCTTTGACTTTATGTGTCTGTTCCATCCATAGTTATATAGTTAAGGAAAAACTATTTGCATAAAAGTAATGCTGTGTAGAGCTACAGTTCCTAAAAGGAAAAAATGCCAATTGGTTTGATTTATCATCTCATTATGCAGAATTCTGTCAAAGCTTTAGATATTCCAGCCAGTTGACTTTGTAAAGCAGCCAGACTATGACCTGGCAATTAAATCGTGCATACATGGTGCTGCAGAGGAATAGCAGATCCAAAACCACTCAGCTGCTGCTTCTGAGCTAACGCAGTGATTTTTCATGTACTGGAATCAAAGTAGATGTAGCTTTAAAAAGGTTACAGGCAAATTTAAAATATTGTGTGTTGAGAAAGTGATTTCCAACTATCTTTGCATTCTACAAGTGTGAGTGAATGTAGCCATGGACTTCCCTGTAAAATAGGGAAGTACCTCATATAGTAGAGGAGAGAGCAGATGAGTTGGTTTTCCAAGGTTATGTTGGCTTTCTTTTGTACAAAATTACATAGAATTCTGTGTTATGGATGGGTTTTTTGATATTAATCACAAAAACATGCTTCCTGTAAAAGTATACAGGAGTGAATGTGATTTTTTTCTTTTAATATTTTTTTTTTTAGATCTGGTGCTAGAAATTATGCATCAAGACTTTCAAACTTCTTTTAATCTATTTTTGTCAGATCAATGCAAACAGCATGTATTTGATAAAGATCAAACTTAAAATTAACTAATGCGGTAACTTTGTTGTGAGCAATGCATTGAACCACTGAGTCAAATTCCTCCCTCAGTTTTCTCTTGTATTCCATCAAAAATTCTCTGAGTTCTAGGTTTTCACTTGAAAAGGCTTAGTTTGAGTATCTGTACGTTCATACCTTACATCTTGTACAGTTGAGTCAATTCTGCTCTGAACTTTATAGGACTGTTTCCTAATGGTAGAAGACACTTTCCTCATCTAACAGGATACTAGAGGGAACTTGTTTCTTTTCAGCTCGGTAACAAAAGAGTATAGCTGTTGCCCTGCTTGTATGCTAAAAATGGATTAATTATGTCTTCTGGTGAGAAAATGAGTAGTTAAGAGATGCAGGCTTAATTAAACTCTCTTGACTGGCTATATTCACCAACTTGGGACAGGCTGTGAGAAGAATGGCATTTAACTGCAGTGAGAAGCACCATGATTTATTTTTTCTTTAAGTATCAAACAGAGAGCTGTTCTGTCTGCTTTTACAATAGACCACACATGAATGCATAGTACTTCGGGATCATTTTCATGATCTAATTCTTACAGTTGCAGGAACAACTGTTGCAAATAAGTGGTGATCATTCCATGAATTCTTAGAAAAGTGCAAGAAGTTGTATTTTGTGTGAGGAAAAGTATTTTGACCAGTAGTGGGATTCTGAAATAGCTATGCCATCCAACAAGAGGTGAAAACCAGTATCTTGCAGAGCAACAGGTTTAGAAAGCCTTCCCAGACAGGCCAAAAGGTTATCGTGCAATCAGTGGTGTACTTGAGATATTGCTGTGGGATGAATGAGTATAGTTACGCACATGCAAGGCAGATACTGCAATTTGTTTTCTGATAAAATGTATTAAAAACAAAACGAAATCAACAAACTCGTGTCTGAAGAGGAAAGGACAGAAGAATATTTGTTTTTAATGTAATGGGAACGACTGCAATCAGTAATCACACCGTTATGTGGTTCTTTTCATCCGTGGATCTCAAGAGTATTTATAAAAATGCACATCTCAATACTTAGAAAGTTGTAAGCATTATAATGTAAGCATTATAAGCTCTCTCTATCCTATGTAGATGCAGTCCTTTGTATCTGCAGAGCTTATTTTCATGGACATTGCAACTCAGTAATATAGGACATACAAAATTTGGTCTTAAATTGATAAATCTAAGAAATTAAAATTATCACTACGGATAAGGTGTTTTGGTTTTGTTTTTTTGAAGTGCTACAAATCCCATGAATCTATGAGGGCAGGTTCTCTTACCACCAGTGAGGGCCAAACTAGTAAGTGAGCAACCTTGAACCGCTGTAAACTTGGGAGTGAGCTCCCAATTTCTTCTTGCTTTCTGGGTTCTTCAGTGCAAGCAAGAAACAAAAGCTGATGCCTGCAGATGCCATGGCTGACTTCAGGTGCATTTTGGAGCTTGTTTCTGCTTCCCATTAGCTCTATAGGAGTCCATCCATGGTGGGAACAATACTTTTGCCGTAGGAAGCTGTGGAAGACCTAAGCCGGTGATAAAGTATGTAGCACAAAGCTGAGGAGGGAAGGAGGGATATAAGCCTAATTTAAGATGGTATGGAGTAAAATGATAAGGATGAGGAGTTGAAGCTGTATTTTTGGGGACTAAGAGTGTGAAGTAAATGGGAGTGGAAGCATGGGGATCAGAGCTGGTGCAAAATCCAGCCACTCCTGATGATGGTATGTGTTGCCGTATCTTCTCTTGCCGCTGTAACTATGGAAGCCACTGCATGAGCGACTTTGGTTTTCTTACTTATTCTTGGAGGACTGTCTGATACTGGGTAGGAAATGGTTGAACACATGCATTTACAGATTAAATTGGTACACTGAAGCAGAATAAAGACTAGCTATTATCTGATGCACATGAAGCAGTACTAGCAAAGTCCGTACAATACTTGCATAAAGTCATGTGTGTGCACGCACACACTTTTAGAGAAAAGAAACAAAAACAGTGCTACCTTTTCTTAGGTTCATTTCTAGTAGTAGAGTTTCTCCTAGTATGAAAGGGAAAGTTTTGTCATTCTGCCCACAAAAGACCTTTGTAACATTTTTGAGTGATCTATTTAATTTGCTTTGCTGATCTTAGTTACCTCTCACTGCAGCCTATTTATATTACCTACAATTTGCTCTCTGTTTTCTTGATGCAGAAGCCCACCTCTCTCTCCCATTTCTGTTGAATGAAACATAACTGGTTTTAGTCAAACTCTCAATTCTGTGCTAGTTTAAATCAGTGTTGTTTTATTAACATAAGTGGAAACATAGCAGTTCATGCAGGTTGGTGAGGTAGCCCCATGTTTTCATGATTTTGATTTGGTTTCATTTAAAGACAGAAGGTCTTAAGATACTTTTCAGTATCTCAGAACTGGATAATACCAAGCCATTGCTCCCATACAATTAATTGAATAGGAAAAAATGTTTTCTTCGCCGTTTGTTTTGACTTTTGAGTTATGGCAAAACCAAAACAAACTGGGTTTGAATCCACAGGTAAAAAAGAAAAGAGAAACCTAAGCTTGCAAATGTCTCATAGTTTTGGGAACTGAAGAGAGTTCATATGCTGCCCAGTATTTTGCAGCTTCAGAAATAAATCTGGCTACTCATTGGCTGTGATCAAAACCACCCTTCTAGTTAGTGCTAGCTGAACTCATCTGGCATTAAAAAGAAGAGCTGAATAAACACTCTCTTCTGAGAGCAGATCTCTCCAGTCAGTGTTGACACGTTTTCAGGATGAAGTTGAACAGAACATCCTGCCTCTGGCAATATAGCATCCTTCTAACTGTGGAGCTGCCTAATTACCTTTAAATTTAGTTTTTAAAAGAGAGGCATATTTTTGCTGAATTTTTTGAAGCCTTTTGAAGCCATTCAAAGCACCTACTCAGAAAATTGCTACTTGTAGAGGAAAATCTAGCAAATTCCTAGTAGACTGGTATGAATAAAACAGTTACAATAATATAGTTTCAGTGCATATCTTTTTATTTACTTAGGTTTGTATAGTGAGGGGAAAACTCTTCTTGGTAGAGAATGTAATCGTGTATTCTACACATCTTCAGTGCAGTAGGCACTGTAGGAAAACAGCTCGGAGGCAGAAAACGTAACAGTCGTCTGTAAGCAGTCACAAACACCATATGATTTTGCACACTCTACCTAGATATCTACATAAAAGTGACTGCTGCTTGCAGAAGTATCAGAACAAAGAGAAGTTGTATCGGTCCATGTATTTATTTGTAGTCATCCCATTGTGTTTGAGTACCCGAACACATTAAAGATTTTATTTCTTTATCTCTTACTGTATTCAGCAAAGACGTAATATTCATGAGAGGTTACAATTGAAAGAATCCAAATGTTTGACATTCCTCTAATGGGATGTTGGGCTGTTTGCTGAGCAAGCTAGATCACTGTACATGCAACAACAGCCCCTTTCAGTTTGACTATGCCAGTGTTTTGGTGACAGCAAGTTCCCATGGAGCAAATGCTTGTGTTCCTTCTTTGCATGCATTTCGCGCTATTCCTATGACAGCCTTAGTGCTGTACTTCTATATGAAATTTTTGGATTGCACGTGCCATGTACTGGGCTGAAAGCATTTGGCATTTTAAATTTCGGATGTGTAATCCCTCACTGTGTATTTTCTTCTGCGTACTCCTCTAAAAGGGAGATGAGCTACTCTGAAAGCAGTCCTGTAATTATCCGCTCCAGGGATACCAATGCCAAGAAAGCAAGGGAAAACACAAGAGGTGCCAGACCCCTGTGTCAGGGGTTGCAACCGGTGCAGCTGTGTGTACCTGATGTGTCTCTGCTTCCATTTTAGGGAAGTCCTACTGCTGTGGTAGGCCTGTCATCCTCTCCCTGGATGCTGTTAGGGACCTCTTGATTACTCCAGCCTTTGACAATGTTTCACTCTACCCTTACTCTTTGAAGAACAACTCAAGAACTCAGTCAAAGCTTCATGCTCTTTCAGCCCTCTACCTTTGCCTTCAGCATGTAACACCAGTGAGGAGGGCTGATCTGACAGTCACAGATAGATGCTTACAGCTTCAGGTTGTCCTGATGTTGTTTTTCTGTGTGATGTTTTTTTGTCATCTACTTGAGAAAGTCTTCGTATATAGCAAGGAACCACTGGTGAGAGTAAGAGCGGGACACACAGCTAAGGAGTTGTGATTCCATACAGAGGAGGGCAGTGTTGTTCATGCAGTAACCACCACAGTAGAGTATGCACAGGAGACGGTATGAGGCTCTAGTGTGAGACATGTCTTTGATTTCAAAACCTCATTTTTGGAAAGTTTTTACTACGTTCACCCATTTCCTGCTGGTGTTTGGCTCCCATGCTTCAAACCTGCCAAGTGGGCAAGAAGATAAAACCTGAGGATTTCCAGAGCAGATGCATGTAGATCTTTATCTAGGTGTTTTTTGAACCATAGTCTTTATGGTTCAATTATCATAAACATAAGCAGAAAAACTGATTCTTGTATCATTCTTGAAAAATAAGGGTGGGAGAATGGGTCAAATTGTGGTTTTGTTTTGTTGTTGAGTCGAGTTACAGCTGACTAAGCAGCCAGCAGAACTAACAACTCTATATACTGCAGTACATATCAGCTGCACAGTCAAAACAAGTACTCTTTTGTGAACTAAATCCTGGTAAATCCAAAAGTACCAATGGGTTCAAAAAGAGGCTAATGAAGAAGTACAAAATGCCATTAATCACAAAGATGCTGCTACAACTGTGTCTCTGAACTACATCTGCTAGAAAATAGAAGGTCTTAGCACGAGAAGCATCATTGTGTGCTGCGTGGTTCTTGTGTTATTTTGTTAAGAGACTGCTGCTGACCAGTGTCAAAAATAGGATGTGTAGCTAGAGGGATCTTTGACCTGACCTGGCATGGCTCTTGTGAGCTTATGTTGCAAGAGAATCATTGACAAAATCCTCTAAGACTCTCTAGAAAGGTTGACTAAGAAAATGGGTTTTCAAGTATTTCGCCATAATTTTCTTAAAAACCCGAAATCGAGTATTTATCCAGCCTATATTCCAGTTCTTATTCATGAGTAACTAAGAAGCTGATTTTTTTTTCTCCAACTCTACCACACTCTACAGAGCAATATCTGTATCTGCACGACCACATACTCTGGTGTACTCTCATTTATTTCTCTCCTTTCTTCTGAAAACAAATGCCTCCTGGCTTCCTCCTGTTTTCTCATGTTCACCCGTTTGCCTGCTACTATCAAGTTCCCCACACCTGAAATATTTGGGTTTTAACCGCTATGTACCAAATAGCCTGACACTTTCCATTCATTCCTTTTCTTGGTTGTCTGACAAGATAGCAAGAAAGCAACTAAGTAAAAGAAGAAATCTGCACCCCAAAACCTGCACCCTAGGTTGTGTCTGATTCCCCTTGGCTCTCAGATTCCTGCAGGGTTGCACTGTGGGTGAAGATTCAGTGGTGGACTGGAAAGCAGCCTTGTTACCGGAGGATCAAGTAAAGAAATGGTTCCTGTTTTCAGTGAGATCTTGGAGGACGAACTGCAGGAGGCGATCCTGCTCTACTCATTTTATTGAGTATTGATATTGTATTTACGCTCTTTAATTTGAGCCCATCTGCTGTATAGCAAATCCAGATCTCGATTTTCTGCAGTGCCAGTTCCCTAAACTGGCCTAAATTGCAATCATTAGAGACTTGGCTTGTACTGTCAGTTACTGGCTTAGTAAGCAGAGGAAAATACTGTCAAGGCCTAGTAAATTATCACTAAAATAAATGTTTATGGAAATATATCCATCAGACAGGACTGCTAAAAGAAAAGGTATCAGCAGGCATTCAGGAGGTATCAGAATAAATAAAGCATGGTATAAAATAAAATTAGGATATATGCAGGGCTGATACTATGCAGGGCTGCTACTAAGCACAGGCAAGCAGTCTGAGTTTGGTGACCTAACAAGAGACTTTGTGGTGGAAGAAAGAAGTGTGAAAGGGCTGAGGGAGGGCATGAAAAAGGGTCAAGTGACTTTGGATGGGAGAAACCAGCTCAGGGACAGACTAGGAGAAGCAGAGGAAAAGTATATATTGCCTAATCTTACTGCCATTGAAGTTTGGTAACACACCTCCCCTTTGCGTGTGCAGACTCAAGCCCACAGAACAGCTGTTGGAAAGGGGGAGGCAGGGGGAGAAGGACAGACGCAGGAGAACTAGTTGGGGATCCCTGTCTGGGAAGCTGGTGTGGTGAGCATTGCCATCGTTTTGTTGCAACATCGGAGCGTGTGGCCTGAGGGTGGCATTGCAGCTGTCGGATCCCTTCCTCTGTGGTCGCGCTGCACAAGCCTCTTCATTTGTCAAGCTCAGCCCTAAAATAACATTTCAAGGGTTTCGCCGGCCACAGAGTGGTCACACCCAAAACACCTCTTTGTTTTGGCCCTCATGTGCTAGGCTTAAACTGTGCCAGGCATCATGAGGCAAAGCACAGTATGGCATAAGCCAGCAATGCCTATGCATATGCTAGGGATTAAACATGCTGCAGGGCTGTGCTTGAGCCTCTTCCTTGATTCTGCTTATTTATTAATATAAATGTTGCCTAAAGACCAGTTTACTGATGCTTCTTTAACAAAGAATCCTCCTAATCTATTCATCACTGACACAAGCCTGGCTACCTGGTAGTTACTGTCCTGGTTTAAACTGTCCCACCAAATGAAGAACCTATAGTTGCCCAACCTACAGAAGCTTGGGCAAAACAGAGCAGAAATTGTATTTGTATCAAGAAGTCTGGTTGTTTCTATTACTTTGATCGTATATATACACACACACACATATACATATATGATAATATATATGCATAATAATTATTAAATATTTTATAGATTGTTTATAGTATATAAAAATATGTATGTATAAAGAGGGCAAATCAACCTTCTCATTTGAATGCTTTGCCTTTTTTTTCCTCCTGGACTATGAGAGCTGTGTAGAAGGGATTGTATTGCAAGCACAGTTCTAAACTATAACGCACAACTTCTCATGATGCCTTGGGCTCCAAGAGAAGGAAAGTTTCTCCAGATGGGAAGGAGAATGGCTTTGCTGTACTTTTCTTCCGTTAAACCAGACTAGCACAGACATATAAACAGTGTTTTGGCACACCAAGAAAGACTGGTCCTTAAAGTGTCGCACTGGTTTGATTAAGATGCTGCTAAATGGGATGATAACCTGTTTACTTGATTACTTCTGACATGAGAGATGCTGTTAATGCTTTCATATCTGAGGAGAGATATAGTAAGACAAATGTAGAATTACTGCTTTTCTGCTTGTTTCTGTGCATGTTCTGCATAGCGGCAGTATGCGTTCGGGGGAGCAGAAAGCATTGCAGCAGAAATTTCAGATTTCATTTTTCCCAACATACAGACTTGACCCTAATTCATTCTCTAGTTAATTAAAAGAATTCTTGCCAAAGTCACGTGGCAAATTGTGGTTACTTTCTGGGCATTTGACACTTGATGAAACATAATCACTCATTTTCTTTGGTTTATATCTTCAAATTGAATGTTTGAGCCATAGTAATGAGGCAGACCACCGGCTGTCAGCTTGAATAGAGTTAATGCGCTGTTGCTATTCTCAGTAATGCGTTCCGACAAGAAAACCCACCGTGCATCTACTTTAAAGAAATACCGGTATCTTGCTTTTTGAAGGTCATTTTGACCTCCCTAGAAGACTTGCTATGCAAAAGCCAAATGTGTGTGTTCTCTGCCAGGAAACACAGGGGCCAAAAAGAGTCAGTCCGTAGCATATCTGACATTTGCTAATAGGACACTCAACTGTCACCTGTATTTTCTAGCTTTTTACCTGACCATTCAATACTTACAACTTCTGACAATTTGGAAATCAGCACAAACTGTTTTACTCTTTTATTTCTACTTCTTCACATGGATATGTCTTTAGGCCACCAATCACTCTGGAACCCACACAGGCTGAAATCCTGCCTCGGGAAAGTTGAAATAGCTGGTAACCACAAGAAGACCAGCATCTCTCCCAGATTCTGTCTGAAGGTTAAACTTTTTTTGTGTGTGTGTGTTTATGTATGTGTGCATATGTGTATATGTGTGTGTATATATCTGTGTATATTTATATATGAATGAAAGATAAAACTGATTTTTTTTTTTTTCTTCTTGAGGAAGGAATCTGTAGCCTTGTCCTTGAGGAAAGCCACTGAAAAGTGCAGTACCCAGTAAACTCCAGAGGATGATGCTTTGACACCACTTTAGACGATTAGAGCAAAAGAGACTCCATCTTCGTTTAAGAAAGGGTTGTTGTAGTTTAACCTAGGGGGAAGATGTGTCAGCTAGCTGAACAGATCTCTAGTCGTAAGTATGATCTTAATAGCCAAGAAGATCTTAATTGCCAAGCATCTTACTAATGTGAACTTTTTTTTTCTCCCCCAAAGTTGGTTTCATTATTGCAAATACAAGTTTTTAAGTGAATGTACTACTTCGTCCCTAGGTCCTGGCTAGTGATAAAGATACATCTGGGAGATCTGTCATACACAAATATCCTTCTTAAGGATCTCTGTATCTACAGAACCAAAGCACCGGGCCTTTGAGCTCCTCAATGCTCTCAGGCATCCAGGCGGTAACAGTTCATGTCTCCACATGATGGCACTGGATTTCAGGGGACCAAAGAGTCTAGCCCTTCGGAATAAATTACTTTCATTAACCAGCACTAGGGAAATACGCTGTCTGCCATGTGACAAATAAATGCTAACCATGCTTTAAAAATCTGGGATCTCCTGGTCAGTCATGAATCTGAACAGAAGAGCTCAGTAATGGTAATGAAAAAGTACATTTAGATTCTTTTAATGTTAGCAGTGCAGTAACTTCTGCCTAAGATTTTGATGTGTTTTGAAAATTGTTTCCCACTGGAAGTGTTTCCCCTGAAACAATACCTTGAAGATAACTCGGGTATCTATGCCCACTCCTGTAGCTTGGAACCAAGGTCAACTACTTGTAAAGAGTACTCTTGCAGTTTGAGGGGAATGTAGTAAAATCCTACTGAATGTTTCTCTTAAATTGTTTGGAAATGCTCAGAGAGTAAGTTTTGGTCAAAAGAGACATGAAAATACTGAAAGTATTTGGGAAGATAATTTTAATCTGGCCATGGAGGTCTTGTAAGTAAAATTGGCTTTTTAGTCAGTTTTGCTTTATAGCTAAACAAACCAAAAAATTCTGATTAAAAAATCAAAAAGGTCATTCCCCCAAGATGATATAACTTCCCATCTGCAGGAAATCTCCCAGACTCTTATCTTTCCTTCCGTGAGGGAATCTTTTTCTGTAGATGTTTCTTTAATTGAAATATTCAGGTCTTTTCAAGGCCTCAGAAATATTTTTTATTCTTTTTTTCTTCTTGGATTTTTTTTACTTTGGGGGGATTTTTTAGCATGTAGTTCCAAAGAAATCAAAACACAGTGGATCAACAGTGTAGACAGGTATTTTTAAATTAAAGAAATTAATTAAATCAGCTCTTTTTCATAGCCCTCTGTATTTCAGATTTAACCCCCGCCAAAGTACCGCCTTGTAGATCCTTAGGTAGTTTAAATGCATATAAAATCAGGGAAGCATAACTAATCTACAACAACTGAATATTTAGTCCATTGTTTCAGGCTTCTGGAGAAAATACTGGAAATAATGCTTATTTACTGGAAAGTCTTAAATAGAGGCTGTAGCAGATAAAATTCATGCCCATTACTTGCACTAGCCATAGTTATCAGTATCGCTTCTCTCTTTTCCAACTCCGACTCCAAACCACTGTGACAATGTCAGCCAAGCTATGTTGACAGTGCTTCTCGAGTAAGTCAAGTAATACGCAAAAATTTGCAAAACTCTTCTATCTCTTTTCTTATAGACTTTCTTTTCTTAGATTTTGAACTAGATAGAAAAGAAAATATCATCAGCTTTCAGTATTTTTAAGAAATATGTATGGGAAAAGGCAAGCCTATTTAGCGTCTCGGTGTCGTGGCTGTTTTCAAAGACATTTAGATAGATAGTGTGCATTTAGCTTACAGATAGCCCGTTCACTTCACTTGACTAGATGTATCTGGTAATGTTATTCCGCGCTTAGTCATCAGCCTAGGCTAATTATTTCTCTGATAATCAAAAAGTAAATGTCAGGTTATTTTCTATTCCTATTAACCCCGTGCCTATTCCTGCTTAGGAATGTACACTTTGATACAAAACTTCCACTTCCTTCAGTGTGGACTGGGACTCCTGGGAAACAACACAAAAATGAGCGTTTCAGACACTATCTGTGGCGTTTACTCCCATCCTGTCACTGCCGTGGAAATATAAGTTATGGTTAACAAACAGTCACAATACAGTCATTGAGCAAGAGGAAACACCTGGATCCAGGCACAGCCGGCAAGGAAACACGCGGCTCTTGTCCATTTCAGACAAACGCTGAGAGGCTGCCTGATCCCAGAGTGGTTGTGAGGAAACCCTATTCCTAACACCATCCTTATGGGAAAAATGCCAGTGATCATGCACTTGAGAACGGATCTTTCCAGAGGGAGCACCCATGCCCAACACACACAATTTAATTACATGCCAAATTGGGGCTTTTTTTTTAAAATCTATTCGTGTGTCCTTCGTGGTGTGCAGAGGAGGGGAGCTGCAGGGAGGATGGGAGTCAGATCCTACCCCAGTGTGTTTTTTCAAGCATCAGAATTTCATGTTGTCTTGAACAGGCATGAAAACCAAAGAGTCTGAAATTCTCCATAGAGGGAAGTTCTGGGAGAAAAACACACTTCACAGTAATCTTCAGAGTAACGGTAAGCAAAATATATGAAGACACATGAATTTTGTTATAAATTTTCTATTCTGAAAAAATTTTGTGCCATGAGTTAGGTGATTCACTCTACTGCTGGTTATATACCTATACTAACAAACCTGTATATGCCTGGTCATGCACACTTTCTTTCAGCCCAGAGACAATTTTACTAAGAAGTCATCCTACTCCCTCTTGGATATTTCTTCAGTTTGTCATTAGAAATTAAGTATCGTGGCTTCATATAAGTACTGGTAAGAAACACTAAATAAGGGAGTAATAGTATTTCAATACTTTGAAATATGGATATATGAAGATGAAATAGTTTTAACAGAATTTTAAAACATAAGGAACCAATATGCAGCCCCAAAATAGTGCTCTAAGTCATTATCTGGAGTACTTGTGCTCATCCTGTGATCAGATACATACTTCCAGGTCTTTCCTTTCACTTGTTAGTCAACTCTCAGCTTCAAACAGAAGTTTTTTATTTGTCCCTGTGTGCATAGCAGGGGTCTCTATTCTAAAATTGAATCCCATTTCAGTTACTTGTGTCCTCAAGTTTTCTCATTTCTTATGTGACATCTTGTTCTCTCTTCACAAATGTCTTCGTGCTCTGCCTCTCCTGTTAGTTTTATAAGTGTATTTCAGATTTTTTTGTTCTTACTGTCTTTCATATACAGACTGGAGAAGAAATGCTACTAGTACAACCATGCTCAGTTATTCCTCAGTTATTTTATTCTTCACCAAACGTTGTGCCAGCAAAAGGCCATTGTACTTACGCTTGCCTTCAGTAAGGGCATAAGCTGGAGGCAGGAAATAATTTTAGATTGCTTTTAGTTCTTCTTCCAGATCTATCAGCTTGGTTTAAGTGACTTAAGGACTCAGGTAGAGTCCATCCATTGAGAAGACAAAGCTTACCACCAGCCATCTCTCAAGGATCCAAACACAGAGCAACCGATTGACCTTTGTTCTGTGGTCCTGCTTTTGGTGTTTTCCTCCAAGGAGAGAATGACTTCTGTCCTGGTTTGGAGATAACCTGAATCTTCTCTTCTTTGTCCATGTTGTGGTTTAACCCCAGCCACACTAAACACCACACAGCTGCTCTCTCACTCCCCCTCAGTGGGATGGGGGAGAGAATCAGAAGGGTAAAAGTGAGAAAACTCGTGGGTTGAGATGAAGACAGTTTAATAGGTAAAGCAAAAGCTGTGCAAGCAAGGAAAGCAAAACAAGTAATTCATTCCCTGCTTGCCATCCACAGGCAGCTGTTCAGCCATCTCCAGGACAGCAGGGCTCCATCACACGTAACGGTTACTTAGGAGGACAAACGCCATCACTCCGAACATCCCCCCCTTCCTTCTTCTTCCCCCAGCTTTATATGCTGAGCATGATGTCATATGGTATGGAATATCCCTTTGGTCATTTGGGGTCAGCTGTCCTGGTTGTGTCCCCTCCCAGCTTCTTGTACAGCCCCAGCCCACTCGCTGGCGGGGTGGTGTGAGAAGCGGAAAAGGCCTTGACTCTGTGTAAGCACTGCTCAGCAACAACGAAAACATCCCTGTATTATCAACACTGTTTCCAGCACAAATCCAAAACATAGCCCCATACTAGCTACTCTGAAGAAAATTAACTCTATCCCAGCCAAAACCAGCACAGTCCATCTTCCACAACACACTTATCCTTGACATGTTCTTCCCTAGCACCGGGGCTTTAACGACGTCATTTGTCAGAAGGCCATTCTGTGTTGCGGTCTCTTGAGCCTTTGCCTGCCCAGTTCCTCTTTTCTTGAGTCCTAATCTCTGTTTTGTCAAGATTTGCTTCCTTTCTTTTCTCCCTTGATGCATAGCTTTCTGTCAGTTGCTGCTCCTTTCTTAGGGGAGCAGCAAACCTGTTTCCCTGCTTTGCTTGTACTTTTATTTTTCCTTGACTTTGTGATCAGTTTTCTCTCAAAAGTTATTTTCTCTGTTTATTGCTGTGTACTGAATCAGCAGTTGTCTGCAGATGAGAGGATGCCTGTCTAGTTAAATTTCATCATTTTCTCCATCACATCTTCAAGCACATATCTAGTTTACTGTTGTCTCCAACTGTATTCGTGGTCACACTTGTGCCTATGAGTTTCAATATGCTTATGTGGAGAAGCAGTTTTATCAGGTACCTGCTTAAGGTTGACATATGTCCTGCAGGATCTGCATCCAATTAAGCTTTTCGTCTTGTGCTGCCTTAGCAGTCCTTACTGGTTTTTTTGTCCCTAACTCCCAAGAAACTATGGCATTTTCTTTAAAGATAGTACTCTACTGGAAGTACATTTTTCAAAAATCATATTGGATGAATCCAAAAGTAATTTTCTTTTATATTGTTACTTTTGGTCATAAGGACACTGGGAAAACAGAGAACCTATCCATAGATGTCCAGTCGATATCTCAGCAGAAAAAACACAGCCTTTTTCATCAGAGCATTACAACTACACTTTAAAGTCAGTCAGTCACAGATTCAGTGATTCATGGTAAGTAGTAACACAGCTCTTGTTTAGACATTTGTGTGAAGCTTACATGTGTACTATAAAGGACATCTGATGTGGAGTTCAAAGCACTTACAAACAAACTTATATCTGAAGAACTGGTGTAAGACATTTTCACAATATGGTGTCTGTGTTTCTTGGTGGGTGAGGTCAGCAATGACAGTGACTTACGATATTGCTCTTCTGAAAACCAACTGAGCCCCAGGATTGCCAAATTAGATTAAGGTGCAAAGAGATCTCAAAATAAGGTCATGTGGTTTCCTTCTGTATGAGTCAGAACACCACTTGAGAGCCTCCAGCTACTCAAATACTCGCCTGCTTTTCTTTCTCAGCAAGCTAAGACAATGCTGCCAACTCCTTGATGTTTTACTTAAAGCCTGGTTCCTACTGGCATGTGACCATGTGAGAACTTCAGCTTCCACTTAGAGAAAAATGAAGATTCTAGCCATCAAAATGCAGAAATTAGCGGGCAAGCAGGATCCAAACGCACACAGCCGGCTCACAAAATGAAGGAGGAGGAGAAGAAGCATTCTTTGTTGAATGTTAGACAAACATCTGCCAGAATAATTTTGGTGTAATTGGTTTTGCCTTAGGAAAATATCATGTTGGCTTCAAATAATGGGACTGAAAAGACATCAATTTCAAGTTTTGTTTGTAATTACAGGAATAGGCTGTGAATGGGACAATGAGATTTGCATCCCTATTTTTATGTTTTAAAGAAGACGTCATTTTGGTATTATTAGTGAAAAAACATGAAAGCTTTTTTGAGAATTTTCAGAGAAATGCATTTCACTGGAAAATGCAGTATCTGCAGGATCAAAATTCTCTGCAGGAAACCAAATTCTCCTAAATAAAAGTAAATTCAAAGACTTGATTTTTTTTTTTTTTTACACAGTTTTAGAGTTTCTCATTATAAATATCTGTCAAAATAGAGTCTCCTTCCCTTCTTACTGAAAAGGCCTTCTCTCTGTAACATTTTGGTAAGACTATGTGCAGAAAAATGACCTAGTTCAAGTCCACCAAGAAACCTGCACAGCAGGTTTTTCTGACCTGGAACTGAAAAACAATCGAAGAGAATGTAATAATATGCCCTCTCAACTGTGATAAAGAATTAGGTGAAATGTAAAGATATTAATTTAAGGCAAAGAGAAAATATTTATGTCAGTAGTTAGAATTCACTGAAATGAAAGACAGTTAGGCGAGCAACATAGCAGGATAAACAACAGAAACAGATGATTTTGCATCTGTCTATTTCTAATATCTACAGTTATTGCAGCCATGGCAAAGCAAGGTTGTATTTCATGGTGTAAGGGCATTGCCTTGCTAAAAAGCAGAGAGTCTTTGTTCAGGTGAAGTGGAACCAGTGCAGTAGCTGTACTAGCTCCCTCCAAGCTTTCCCTGAGAAAGCTCAAGTACCACTGCAAGGTGAATGGCAGTGTCAGTGCTGCAAAGGCACCCTCGTTGCCTCACAAATGTGAATGCAGCACTGACAAGCAAATGGCGGATTGATTGTTTTACAGGATGGCTGCTCTCTATCAAGCTAGGGTAACTTGAAGAAAATTACTCAAGTGCAGCTATTTTGCACAGATTGTCTGCTAGAGGTATAGCTTAAGAGGGTGCTAAGAAGTAGATGCAGTTGCGAGTGGTAAAATCCTGCAGAGGACAGCAGCTTCGTCAATGCCTTCTGATGGGACCTGTGTCAGGCAGCGCTTCTGAGTTGGCAGGGGAGGTTGGGATAGCAGGGTGAGACAGGGAGACATGCAGATTTTCCGAATGACTGGGCTTAGGGAGAAAATGGAAAGCAAGATTAATAGGTTTGTTGTTTTGAATGAGTAATTGCAAAACCCTTGGAGGGATGATTGCAGAGCATGTAGGCTGCTCAGAGGAGGGGAGAAGCACTGCTTCTTAATGTGCCTTGAGTTCGGGAGAAAAGGCTATGATATGTGACCAAGCACAGCTAAATTGTAAGTTGTTCTTGCTCACCCCTTCAAAAGGAAGTATTTAAAATAATTTCTGTTAGTAGAAAAAAGACTAAATTTGTCAAATAAACTGGCTGACTGGCATTAACAAAAATACTGGCTTCTGAGAGATTCATGCTATTAGCTACGCAGTATGTAGCCCGATGATAATTTTGTTTTAAATAAAAAACCGGAGGTCTCTATTTGAAGTCACATGAGGATTTTGCACAATATCTCATTTGTCTTGCTGTTTGCTGGCAATAAAGGAGTGAATTAGAGTTAATGAATCAATATTAACTTTTTTCATCCCCATAGGATATCCCACCAAACCGGAGCAAAGTTACCTTCATAGGCAGCATGGGAGAGATACTGTCATACCATTGCAGAGCCTGAGAGACAAAAGCTTGCAGTCTCCAGTTCTGTTAAGCCAGCTTCTTTCATAAGCTTCACAGTTGTTTCAGTATTATTTTATACCTTAGGTTTAAATGCAATTCATGTTAAACGTGGTTTTATCATCTGACAAGCCTTAAGGGCTGCAAAGGTCTAATGTCATCAGAAAGCTTTATTGATAAATGCTTGTGCTCATGAAGGCTGTGCTCATGAAGGCAACGAAACACTCTTTGGTAGCATTTTCAGTATTCATTGCTGCAAGCTGCACTTAGAAATCGCCCTAGTACCTTTCCTGTGCCTGCCTTTAAGAAGACTGCAGACTGCCTTTTACAAGGCAGAAGGTCAAGATGTTGGAAGCTGGCTTTCAAAATGCTCTATCATGCAGTGGTTGAGATTAATCAGAACAATTTAAGAGTATTGAAAAGATTTTGAAAATATTGTGGACATTTTTGCAGCTTTATGATGTGCAATGATATCTCCCAGAACAAGGCTTGTCGTCCCTCTCTTTTTTTCCTTTGTTTTTAATCTTTGACATATCAGATATATCAAATTAATCATAGAATCACAGAACAGCCCAGGTTGGAAGGGACCTCGAAAGCTCATCTGGTCCAACCTTTTGTGGGAAAGGGAGCATTGATGAGATTATCCAGCACCCTGTCCAATCGCATCTTGAAAACCTCCAGCGATGGGGACTCCACCACATCCCTGGGGAGGTTGTTCCAGTGATTGATTGTCCTCACTGTAAAAAAATTCTTTCGTATTTCAAGATGAAATGGTTTCCATTTCTTATTAAAGTAATTTAAGAAGATAGAGAACATGAGGAAGACCTTTGGATATTCCTTTTATTTTTCTTTAAATGGATAAAGTAATCTTCTGGGGCTTTAGATTTAGCATATCATATTAGATTTTAAAACACCACAATCCCGTTTTTCACTCCGCAGGTATGCGATAGAGAAGCCACCTCCCAAAACTCTGGCACTGGAGTTTTCCCCTCAGTTTTGTACTTGTGACCTTACAGTGAGAGTATAAGAAAAATGTGGCCTCTAGGAGGAGGTGAGCTTCCATCTTCTTATTCTCCTGCATGATCGCAGACGTACAGACAGCTCCACCAGGACCAGGGCACCTCACAGCTGGCAACGTGACTGCTGGTGCTGACAGGGGGTGTACAAATAGTGTAAAGAAGTGTGGGTGTGGATGGCTGGGAGTCTTGCAGTTTGCCATAATAATTCTGCTCCTTCTCCAGAAATATCTTCAGTTTATGGCATGATTACAATCTGAATACCTTAACACATATTTGTGTTTGCATGTATGCACACATTCTGTTAGCTGGTGTTTTCCTGAGGCTTCTTCCCCAGTATTTTGATACTCAGAAGACTCCTGTCCCTATCCTTTCAGTCATTAGACTCTTCTCTTGCTCTCATGTGCACTTAAGTGAAACCATGGGTTTGCAGTTAACTGTCCTTCAAATCTCCTCCCTCTTCAGCCTTCTTTCCTACAGCTCCTCCCTATCTCCTCCTACAGCTTCTTTTCACCTCTCTTCACGCATGCAGCCTAGCTGCGAACTGCTGAAATCACCCCGGTCCATCTGTAACCAGCTCCCTTTCAACCTTGATCAATTACAGTCCTACTGCATATCTGCTCCTCGAGGTAACCACAGCTGTGGCACACCCGTGGATCCTCCCATCTGTTTTAATCTCTTCCTTGTCCATCTCAGGAGAGGTGACTGCATAGTCACTTTCCTCCCAGCTTTGCAGGAAGGCTTAGGATGCAGTTTCAAGCTGCGGCTAAGCCAATCTAGTAATAAGCTGCTGCTGAAAGAGGCAGTCCTGCTCCTCTGTCTTCAGGTTCCCCCCTCTGTGCCCAGCTCTCTTGAGATGCTAACTGATCTGATGAGAACTTTTTTTGTTTTGTTTCTTTTTTTTTTATTCCCCAGATGGATTTTCCATACCTGATTTGTGCTGTAGTTGCACAACAGCTGTGTCTGATGCAAGGGGAGTGGTGGCAACCTTCAGGGCTGGAAGGTGGGGTGGAGGCGAGTTTGCCCCTTTTTGGCAGTAGCTCACACACTGACTTTGCTGCAGTGTGCAAAGTATCTCTCAAAGCAAGAAGTAGGGAGGTAAACGGCTGGCTACAGATTTTCCCAGGAGAAAAGCTCATCAGTTCCTTGTGCCTGGTGGCTGCAGTGGAAGAAAGTACCAAGTGATATATGGGCAACCGGGACGAGATTGTAGGAGGGAGTGGAAAGGAGGAGGGTTAACTTCCTTTCACCGCTGCCTGTCCAAAAGCAGTCTACAATAACTTAGATTCTGTTTGTGACATTGGTAGTTTTGCATTACTGGTTCAAAGCAAAGGAAAAAGGCTAAAAAAATAGTGTCATTTGAGTTCATCACTGATTTGTGAAATATCAGCCTAAACAAAGTGAAGGCTATATAACCAATCGCTTTTCAAAATAGGAATGTAGATGGGTTTTATTGACTTATTAGCAGTTATAATATGATTCAAGTTAAAGGTTATAAATTTTTAGGTGTATTTCTATTAGTAAATGACAAATTTGTTGACATGAAAAAATGTAGTAGTACATCGGGAAGCTTTCATGCTTTTGAAATATCTTTTTCAATGTACATTTGAGGACCTGGCATACTTTTCCCTTCTTTGTCACAGTTCAAGAGCATGCTACCTTTTGTACAGAATCCTTCAGATTAATTTTAATTAATGTGTTAAAAGCCTTTCAAAGGAAACCCATTACATTTGTTACCACCTTTTAAAACAGAATTAAATCAGTTGCCCCAATCATGAAAAATGTGAACATATCTTGAATGTAAATTAGCTGCAGCGTTAAATAACTCTATTGTCTGTCTGTCTGTGTCTCTTTATGTGGGCTCACATGCTTTTAGCTTTAATTAAGGAGACTAATTTTATTTTCAGAGGATTATAAATTCCACGAGACAGGACAGTAAGAGGCAGCATTATGATATGCTATTTATTACGCTCTTTGGAAAAGAGACTTGCATAACTAATCTTTTGTCACATGAAATCATTATGCTCACATTTGAAATGTATTGTTTGCAGCCTTTGTGCAAGTAGTATTCTCTGACATTAGATAACTGCTTTTATGAACATTTACTTGAGTTGCCTGATATTATATTCTGTTGTTTTCTGATGCAAATACATAACACTTGTGTATAATATTAGATCAATGACAGCATTTAGCTGTGGGGAAAAAAGTTCCATTTCGGCTGTGTCAGTGTGACCTGTTGCACTGCTGGGTGTGTAAAACATTCATTATGGAACTTCTGTGGTTTTTACTGAAAAAGCACTGTCACCTTTGGCATTTCTGGGTTAGCCACCAGGATGACTTTCATTCCTTTAAGGCCCTAATTTAACCAAAACAGTGGATAAGAATCACTTGGGCGTTACCAGCTTCCTCGGCTGGAATTCTGTAGCACATTGTATAGAAATTTTAACTCTATGGGTTTATTTAAGGGATCTATCTCTTCCTTTCATGGCACACTCTCAAAGGATGACATCATTGTAAAAAGGGGCAGCTTTTGTAAAGGCAGCAGGATTCTTTTCAGGGAAAAACATACTCATCATCCCAAATTGCTCTAAAGGTCAGCAGTTATATCGCTGGTATGCTCAACCTCTCTGCTGACACAATCCTGTCTCACTGCTCAGCAGTAGGTCTCAGTTCTGCAAAGTTATTGAAAATCAGGACCAAATCAAACAGCAAGAAAGCCAGCATCCTGCTTATTAAGCCCTCACACCTCTCTTCATGCTCATTATTCCAAAGCTCTTTATGTTCTTCTGAGATTACTTTTAAGGCAAGCTAGCTAATGTGGGAGTGGGAACATTAGATAGTATTTATAATTTCTTAAACAATAAAATCTGTTCAGTGATGTTACTCTGTGGGTTTTTTTAATGAGACTTAGACATAAAATGTGTCTTGACTGACATTACCGAACTGCATTATACCAAATTGCAATTCCTATATAATGCAGTGATGTCTTTTGGAAGGCATCCTAATTCAATCTCTTAATCTTCAGCGTCAGAGTAGTAAAATTGCACATTGCTTGTTTAATGACTAATAAGCCTATGGATTAAAGATAGAACTATCTGTACACTTCTATTCTGCTGTATCCATGCAAGGTATAAGTTTAAATCAGTGTTTTTCTGGAGCTGCCAGTCAAAAGATACCTAGTACTCTCTTACGTGCAGACATCATCTGAATTTTACGCAGCTGCCTGCATAAATCAGCTATAGGAAGAGAAGTAGAAGTTTTTACAAACCTTTATGTTTTGGCAGCACAAGTGCTGTCATGTTATGTTAGGTGTCACATCTAGGCTGCATTAAGACAAAATTGGGAAGTAGAGAAAAATGCGAAGAAAGTAAATTAACTTTGAAATCTTGGCTCTTATGATGAATGGTGTAAATAATGTTAGGGATTTTGCTCTTTTTTGGTATTGCTACAGTGCACGCTAAAGAATACAAATGAAGAAAAAATAAATCAATATTAGTGTGATATAATTTGCAAACACAGCTTCTGAGGTACTAGGGAACAATGAGTTAGTACATTGAATGCCACCTCTGGTTTAAGACGATGGCATATGGCACTTTATAGGTATTACACTGCAGTCTCCGGTGGCTGATCCCCATTCCTGCCAGCCTTCGATGCCAGTCAGAGGTGAGTGACTCAATTTGCACTTCCAAGTGGTTTGAAGCAGGACGGGGTTTGTCAGCTTTCGTGGCAAAACCATAATGGAGACATTTAGGAAGAGTCTGAAATGGGCACCATGGGGCACAGTTGCATAACAGTAAAACACACAAATAGGAATGTGAGAGCTTGATTTAAAGCTATCTATGTCATACTGATGCTTTAGATACATCCAGAAAAGGTGCTGTCACCCCACAACTTATCCTTGTTTCCTTTTTCCCCTCCCTCCTCCAGATACAACAGCCCTCCCCGTCCCAACGTTTGCTATTTTCACCTTGTTCTTAGCCAGATTTTAGAAGTCTCTGTAGATTAGGATCATATAAACATATGTCAACATTGACCATCAGAATACGGATGATATTTACACTGAATGCAAAACAAAATCTCTCATGGCTTTCTCTGGCCAAGCCGGGATTCCAGGCTCACCAGTTTGTGCACCAGTTGGTGCTAAAGATTACAGCAGTAGATGCAAATGTGAGATAACCACTTATGTTAGGACAGGAGAACAGGGAAGCTACACAGTCTCCAAAATAAATCTCAGTTATAATATGACTTTTCCTTCAGACACCTGAATATTTTACCTTCCCCAACATTTTATCCTTCCCACTTTGCCCTGGCAATGGTAGATCCTTGCTGTCCAGGCTGAGGCACCCTTTAGAAATGCTCCAGGTTTTTATTGGTTTAAGTTCTACTTGTTCCCACAAAAATAGTTTTGATGTGCCAAACCGAACATATATGGGAGAGCTCAAGCAATTGCCGTGGAAAATGCTGGCTACTATTCCAGTGTAGAAGTGTGCTAAATAGACAAGGCATGGAAACAGGTCATGACATGTCAAGGTCTTCTTCTGAGGTTACCATAGGGGAGCCATGTGTGCTCCAGGTAGTTTTACTAATAAGAAGTTAGGAGTCATGTTGTTTGCCTACTACCCTCAGAAAATGTCTAAACTATATTGTTCTTTTGAATTACCTATGTTAAGGAGGATATTCATGCACTTTCATGCGCCTGCCAAAGAAAACTTCCGCATGCACGCACAAAACAAGAAAAGCAATGGAGTTACCCTGAAAAGACAGTGCTGTTGACTCAGAGGGGGCATGAATATAGCAAGCAGGTTTATTTTGCAAAATGTCTTTTGTGGTGGAGGTGAGGGAGTGCCAGTGGTAGTGCTGCAGGGCCTGGGAGGAAGAGCAGGGATGGGAACCTCCATGTTCTCTGAGAGATGCCTGATCTGACTCTGCCTGCGGTCAGGATGTTCACAGCACCTGCCAGAATCGGCTCGAACTTCCAGCCAAACACGTCACAGGGAAGGATGCCTCCAGGTGTTAGTGGCAGCTAAAGCCATCTGCAGAGGAAAAGAAAGATTCAGTGTGTTAAGCAACTTAACTGGTGACCCGTGGGCCAAACACACCTGGCCTACCCCCCTTTCCCAGGGGAGAAGAGGAAGGCTGTGCTGGGCTGCGAATGCTGCCGAATCAGCCGAAATCTTTCCCTTGCTTTATCTCTACCAGCCTGACACAGAAAGTCAGGTCTTGGCGTTGGCTATGAGGATTAGGGGAGCTCAGTAAAAACACCTGGGAGAGCAACCTCTGCCAGAAAAAGCAAGTTTACACGGTCCTTTCCCCTCTGTGTAATGGTGGCAGAGGACCTGCAAGTGGGGGATGCCTGCTACTGAGTATGTGGCACGCCGCTGCTTTTACAACGGGTGGGAAGCAGCACTTCAGGTCCCCTGCCTCCACCTCCTAAAAGTAAGTAGCAGATCTGAGTAGACAAAAATAGAAGCACACTAAAAAGTTGGCAGGAGTGTCTCTTGAGTTGCAGTGAATGTCTCGGGATTGCATTAATGGCTTTTAATCAAAATGTGGTTGTTTCCTGAAAGGCTGCCTTTATTTACACTTTTTGAAATGGATATAGATTTTGGAACTGAAGCATATCTAAATATTAAATACAATTATCTTCAAGTCTCCTTTTTCAAAAAGTTGTTAAGAGTAAAACACAACTTTATAGCAAAACAGGTCAAGGCTATGAAAAATATTTTAGTGATACTGGCTGAGAAAAACTGTCTTGAAGAGCACTAAAGGAACTTTCCTATTAAATAGCTGGAGATGCAAATTCATCCCATTACTAGTGCTGTAGGAAATTACCTGAAATACCAATGTATTTCTGGTATTTTTCAGAATTTTACTTTATTTCCATTCAAAGGCATATTTGAAGCATACTATTTTCAAATCAAATAAGAATCTAGGATTTTGCAGTCTCTGGGGTTGGAAGCCAGGATATGATGCACTCATTGCAAACCCTACAAGAACTGACCCAATAGCATCTGTTAAACCTGAAAGTCGCACCCAAAAGCTTTAGCTGCCTAAAGCAGCGTTAAGGGGACTATAGGAACCTAACTCTGAAACTGAGATACAAAACACTCCCTGGCTAATAACTGCTTGAACTCACTAGGCTGTCCTCCTCTCTTCCCTCTCTGACGACTTGGTCAGAGACACCCCAGGGCTTTTCCACTTAATTCCTGGCTCCTGCTTTAACCTTATTGGGACCAGATCCTAGCAAAAACACTGCATACGCCTCCTCTGGGGTCCAACTCACACAGTGTGGCAGCAGTGCCCAGCTTTTGTATGTTAACCAGGTGGTTATACATATACATATACAACAATAATCCTGGCTCACAGGATTATTTCTGATTTTTTTTTTTTTTTTTAATCCAATGGCTACTTAATATAAAATGCAGATAGAGTGATAGGAGCAAACCTCCCCTTCCATGGGAGTTTCTTCATTGCTGGATTATAGATTCACGCTCTTAAGATCTGTCTTCCTGTAAGAAATTGATCATTCCTTCTTTTCTTGCAGACTTGCTCAGTTTCTTGGAGCTAAGTGGATGACAACTTGTATCACAATGAGAATTGTTTAAAGGGAAGTATGTGATGAAGAGTTCTTCATGACAAAAAGGTACACCCCAGAAAGCACACCAGCTTGCGTGGATCACAGAGCGGTGGTGCTGCAGTGATGTGCTACTGAGTCTGTAAGACTTTGTGCGATTTGAGAGTACTTAAATGCAAAATATAAAGCTTCTGTCTGATGTTATGAAATCCCTATGCCAGAAATCTTCTGGGAATGCAATCCAGCCTCTTTTGTCAAGTCTTGTCATGAATCTTCCAGACAAGGAGGGGTTACTAAACCTTGTCAATTATCCTTCCAGGAGTTGCTTGCTATAGCAATGGGGTGGATCAAATCTAGCTGTGCAGGGTTCAGGTTTAGAAAGTGGAAAACCCCCAAAGAGTTAAAAAGGGAAATTACAAATTGGCTCTTTAAAGTCACAGAATGAAAGATGCTGATGGGACTAAGGGAAGCATAGGAAGGGGCCCTAGGACACCTTTTTTGAAGCTTGTCTAGAGGAATAGATCCTGAGGGATTTGGAGGGTGCAGAACACAGCATCAGACTGACCTATGTGTGCAAAGGAGAACAAGGAGCTGAAAAATCCTTCCTGAAATGTTTTCCTGCAGAGACAGAGGTATACCCTGATGTGAGCATAATGCATTTGTGTGGCAGACTGGCTCGTGGTTTATACTAAGGTTATATTTGTGTAACTACTCTGAAAAGCAACATGCTGGCAACTGAAATAGTCACACTCGCACAGAATATTTGTGTGTGCCAAGCCTAGGTCCCTGGATAGCCCTTTTTACCTGCTTACCCTGCAAAGGACAAGGTGCTGTACGGAGGTCTTTATGTGACAGCAAGAGGAGGTGCTTTCCTCTTTGTTTATAGTTGTATAAAGCATGAAAAGCCAGACTGAATGGATTTAAGACAGACCACCCCCAGGATGCATGGATGTCTCTGGTTGTCTGCATGGGCGTCCACAAAATGACCATCTCTGCATTATGGTAATCTGGGTAGCAGCTTTGCATCATCTCTGCAAGCATATTTTGTCCTATTACATGCACAAAACCATGGTCCCACGCTCCACAACATTGACCCTGCCAACCACAATGTGATTGGCAGGGTTAATGTTTTAAAATAAAGGATGCTTGCACGGGAAAATACTTAAGGGGCAGAGAAAGGAAGATAATTCTTCTGAGCTTCAAATCTATTGTCCATACCAGAAGCCTGAAGGAAATTTGAGAGGAGAATAATATCCCATATTCTTTTTTTGGTCTATGAAAATATGGGATATCTGAAAACTGACATTCCCTGTAAGAGATCAAAACAAATGACATTCTGTCACCCTAAAATGGTTTGGGGTCTCTCTGTGTGTGTATGTGTGTGTCTGCTTGCTTTTAAGTAGAAACGCTCAGGAAAAAAAAAACCAACTTACATTTTTTAATTAGCCTATCTGACTGACATTCTAAAACAGAGTTCATTTTTCTCATGGGAAAGGAAAACAGGAACCTTCTCTCTTTAGTTAGATATTTTCCCTCAAAATAAAAAGCAACTATCAAGGGCAGTTCTGTCACCCTAAAATGGTTTGGGGTCTCTCTGTGTGTGTATGTGTGTGTCTGCTTGCTTTTAAGTAGAAACGCTCAGGAAAAAAAAAACCAACTTACATTTTTTAATTAGCCTATCTGACTGACATTCTAAAACAGAGTTCATTTTTCTCATGGGAAAGGAAAACAGGAACCTTCTCTCTTTATGTAGATATTTTCCCTCAAAATAAAAAGCAACTATATCAAGGGCAGCTTTAGTATGTGGAAACAAGTACAACTCCCAGGGCAAAAATCCCTAGATGTAAGTTTAGAAGTTAAGCAATAAATGTTACTGACTACATCCTCTCCTATTGCAAAGTCAGTTTATTTTCTAAAGGAAGTACACTATTGTCGTTCATATAATCCACTACATTTTTAAGAAATGTAAAGGATTAAGGTATTTGGCTGAAGATCACAAATTGTAATCAATATTCAGATTGACTGATAAAAGGAGTGTTAATTGGCGTTAAAAAGAGATTACTGACAATGATCAATAGAGAAGAATAGAGAAGCACTAGCAGATTATAGGTCTGGTTTTTCAAAGGTATGGGAATACCCTGTGGGTTTCTTTGGTTGTTTTCTTTTGGTACACCTTTTGAATGTTAATGTTCTGCTGAAGATGGTTTCAGACAGGCTGCCAGTCGACTGCTGTACTCAGCCAAGCAGAATCCATTGAAGAGTTGCTGAGGCAGAACTGAAATTATAGCCTCACTTTAAAAAAGCGACAGTATTGTCAGCTAATTACTTCTAACACACAAATAGGATTCTCATGCAAGTTTGTGGTTTTTTGTATAAAATTTTAAGCCTTCAAAAGGCAGCTTTTGAACTTGGGTATTCACCGGTTCCTTGGCAGTCCCTGATCCTTTATGCTTAGAAAAACAAGAAAAGTGCAGAAGAATGGAAACTAAAGATACTTGTAACTACCTGTAACTGCTGCAGTGGGAAATGGGTCAAGTTCCCTCTCGACTAGACGAAGGTATTTGTTTCACAGAAATTGATTGTCTAATTTTCTTCATTTATGTAATAAAATTATAACCTTTATATTGCATTTTTCTGGCTAATACTGTCCATTATGTCCTACATAGCAGGTCAGGAATACTGACATTAGACTTAAAAGTAACAATAATTAAATGAACGTATACTGATTATATTGTTGTGTATTCCCTGTTTACTTTCTGGGAAAGTATATGACAATTCATCTTTTACTGATGCCAGAAAGGGTAGTATAAAATCCATTTCTTGTCATTTTGAGCTGCAAATATTTTTTTGGTAAGGATTTATGTCGGTTAAGACAACAAATTTTCAACTTGCTGATTCATGTAGGATCCAGCCTATAAGGATATTAGCCATGTTATTGGCCTTAAAAGCTTTAGCATTTTTGGTTATCTTATTACTACTCTACATTTAAGATATTCACTGTGGAGAAGGTTTGCAATACTGATTGATGCCTGTGTGTCTGTACACCCTCTTTTTTAAAAAGAGGAGTGTATACAGAGGAAGGAAAACAGTCTGTTGGGTGCATATTTCAAAACATTGCACAGATTCCTGGATGGTGTAAACACATTGATGTTTCACAGATTCGTACCTTCAGATCTTCACAAGTAGTATCTCATAAAGCTAGCAATTACTTTAGTAAATGCAGTGAGTAATTCAAGCTTTTAGAATAACTTTGACCTTTTTTGTGTATAAATCATCCTCACACAGCTTATGTAGAGGAATTCAAAATATTATGTGTGCACATTAACACGTTAAAGGTGAGCTTGCATTTTGAACATTCCACGGTGCATTAAGTAAAAATGAGGTGCATGGTATTGGAGAGGGTCTACAGAAAAAAGAACAGATCCCTTTCTAGCATTGTTTTATTGCTAAAATTAACCCCATCAACTTGCTTTAACAATGTCAGCAGCTGAATGGCGCACCAACGGACTCTTTAAGATCTGTCCTTAAAAGCTGTTGAGAGATGATGAGGATATGCGCCTGCAGGGGAAGGGCAATGTCAGCTTAATACCAAATTTGTAAGAAGGATGAAGCACAGGTGAAAAGGGCATTGTTAATATATCCATTTAGACTGTGCAGCAAACAACAGTACAGGATACAGTATGAAGGAATGTAAGACACATTTGGGTACAAGAGAAGGGCACATGTAATTTAGTTTGTTAGCCCGGTACTTTTTGTAATCAAGTTTTGTTTATTTAAGGTAGGTTTAAAATGTCAACCACAGCAACTGAGCTGTGAGTGCATGGAAATATCTTTGCTCAAATAGTTTGTGTTCAGATGTTTGAGCCTGAAGAAACTTGCCATGTGTTTTTGTAGCTAAGGAAGTGAGTAATCAGTGAAACTAGTATGGGTGGTATAGGAAAATCATGCACATGGTCTTGGCACAGCTGTGTGCTTGCTACATTGCATGAGATATTTCATAATGGAAAACCAATTGCTCCATTACTATAGGATACCTGCATATCAGGCTTACATTGTGAAGCACCCAGTGAAGTCACAGGACCTTACAGATTAGGCCAGTAAATCTTGAGTGAACAAGAAGGGTAAACGAAAGTTCCTGGGTGTTGACTTAAAAAGAGAGGAAAATATCCTGTTTAATGTGTTTAAATGTCTTGATGTTCAATGTCTTGATGTGTTTATTGCTTAATTGTAATTTTTATCAATTAAATTTTACAGGGCCAAAAGTGTAAGTGGGCAAGATGGTAATTAAGTCAGCAGAACTGTATATCTAGCTGGAGTAGCAGGAAATTTGCCCTTGTGTCTAGTTAGCAAGGCTGCAAGCCCCTGTGACTCAAATGGTTTTCTGCTGGTCAGATTCCTCCTTTGAACTTGCTTGTTTCAGAGGCTTTTCTATTTGTTTTATGTGATTTACACAGAACATTGTGCAGTGAATGATCTGTCAAGAAATAGCAATAAACAGATGCTGCCACTCTATATGGTGTTTCATTGTTAATGTTTTTAATTAAAATATTTGCTTTAAATCCATGCACACATAGACTGTGTATGCCACAGTTCAGTCTGGATGTCTTCAATAGTTTCTTGAGTTACCAGTTCCACAGTATTTTGAAAGACGAAGGGCTAGCAGTACTAATCTGTGTGTACCTCCAACTATATTGGAACAATTTACGGCAACTGAAGGTCAACTCCAGAGCTTCTGTGTGTCTCAGAGTATGTGTGCCGTATATTGCAGCTACATGGATGGGATGATATGCAAGTTTATGAACAGGTAGGATACAGAAATTGGCAAAACGGGTAGAAATAAGATTCTACTCAGCAAACTGGGATGTGATTTCCTACAGTCTCTTTGGCTGTGACTACTCACCAACATACAAATCTTCCATGGTAAGAACATAAACATATGGGTGTTGGTACAAAATGCAATTTATGTTGTATTGGTCATAAAGAGGGAGCAGTTTAAACCACAGAACAAAGCCAAATTTAATTGTAAATATATTGTTCCTAGAAGTGCAGATCTTAAAGCCATTCTTTCCGTTAGTCCTATTGTTCTCAAAGTAAGAAGCTTTAAACTGTGAGCCCTAAGGAAATCCTTTTAACATACAGCAATTTTCAGTTAAAGTGAACTTTGAAACAAATGAAATGCTGAAAGCACAGAAAGACCAATCAAAGGTGCTTTGAACAAATTTAACTCTTCAGAGTCCTGAGAATTTGTATCTTTCATACGAATGTGTAGGTAGCTCTATCAACTAATTAATCCAATGACATTTTAACTTCAAAAATCTTATTGGCTTGACCAGAAAAGTTACCTTTTGGTGACATTTGACCAGGCCCCGTGCTCATAGTTCAGCTACTGGGCTGCAGGCAGGCACCTGAAACTATATGAAGGCTATTAAGGCTTAGGATGTGCCAAGGACTAACCCGTCAATTTAATGCTACTAATGATATACAAGTTTTGCTCTGTTTCTTTATTTCTTTGTAAATTTAGTATCTTAGACTGTGAGCACCACCTCAGGGAGAGCTATAATTGAACTACCTAATGGATGTGTGTACACTGGCAAGGAGAAATTATAACAACAACCTGATGTGGATAGTGATGTGCAACTGTGTACTCACTAAACAAAGGATTAGACACATCTGGAAGGAACCCATTGCAGAAAGTAATTGAAGGGCGCACCTCTGCATTCAAAAAAAATATCAGGCCTAGTCATT
The DNA here is from genome assembly GCF_000699145.1 of Aptenodytes forsteri. Classification (NCBI taxonomy): domain Eukaryota; kingdom Metazoa; phylum Chordata; class Aves; order Sphenisciformes; family Spheniscidae; genus Aptenodytes; species Aptenodytes forsteri. Next base: position 470,785 of record NW_008795144.1, on the reverse strand, counting down.
TAAGTGAAAGATAATCTGTTTGTTCTATCAGTTATGATTTTATCTAAGATGTGGAAGAAAAAAAAAAGAAGCAGGTCTGCACCTAGAGAAATCTTCGTTACACCAACGAATTTTTAAACAAACTTTTTTTGCTTTTCCACCCATGCTATAACCTGGCTCAGCTCTTAGTGATTGGAACAAGCTGAAAAGAAATTCATTCAGGTTGCGTTGTTATTATTACTATTATCTGGTTTCTACCACTTCCCTTGTTATGATCTGTATTTTTTATTTATTTGTTTTGGCTGCATGGATACCTTTGTGCTGAAATGGGGATACCTATAGTGTGCATCACACTCATGCGTTCGTCTCTTGCCTCTTGGGATCTGCATTAGAGGTGGATCCTTGAGCAGAAGTCTCCCTCATGCCAAGGGGAAGGGCCTTTTCGCCTCTCATTGCAGCTCCTCAGCACCTTCTTCCAGGCTCCTGTCCTCCCTGTTAGCCTTTGGTCAGTACCACCGAGGCGGGATGGAGTTCAGGCAGGCTGGAGAAACTCTTGCAAGGAGTGCAGAGGTTCTCATGCAAGAAAATACAGCTTAAGGGTATGTTGCCATGAACAGTCTGTATAGTCTCCTAGATAGGGAATGTTTCCAGTTGGAAAGTGTCTCTGGTGCCCAGCGCCAGCACAGCTCTGCTGACACAACAGAAAGTGACGGGCAGGGAGGAAGATGTGCGTCTTGGGGACTCCCTTACACCAGTTGCTGCAGGTGAATGACCAGAGGCCAGGAGTGTGGAAGCCCACGTTGCTGTGGCCAAGCTGCTTCCAAGCCTAATTACTTGTGCCTATAGATACACCCAATTAATGTCTTTAGCTAATTACCTTCTCCTTTCAAGTACCCATGTGCTTGTATCAGTGGGGATAGTTGAACAAAATTTTGTGACGAAGGAAATGGTTAATGATCCCATTTAAGTTTTAGCTTGCAAGAGAAGTGGTCCAAAGAGGGCAAAGGATGTGGTTATGCCAGGTATTGTGCCTTTCTGTGGAGACAAACTGCCTGCCCCAGAAAGCTTGCAGTCATTCAGTATAATGAGCACACTCAGAAGGCTGTCTGGAAGCCCAAAGACGCGGAAATACATTCCTTTCAGCTTTGCAATGTCGTCCTAGTATTTTACTGCATATAATCTATAGCATAAAAATTAGGATTCTGAGTGTGAAAAGCTGCTAATTGTAAAATAATCAGACATTTCACCTGTTCCTAAAATCAGTCAATAGTGCTTACTAGTATGAAAATGAATATCTAACTCTTCTCTATGTTATCCCACTTAGGTGCCTACTCTGATCCCAAAAGGAAAATAATGAACTGCATTTGCTTATCTCTGAGTCACTAATTACATGTGTCTTTTTAAAATCAAGTTTCTTCAAAACTGGAAAGATACTGTGTGCAGAATCCTTTGTCTATTCTAAGTTTGACATTTAAAACCAGCGTATCAAAAGTTGATCTTTCCTGACAGTCACAGATTTTCCATCTGCTGCATTTTCTCCCACGGTTGCTAACTGTATTCAGATAATGCCTAGAAAATGTCAGGAAAACCTTTCCTAAAACACTCTGATCTCTAAGAGCAAGCATAGTTACTGTATTGTGTGACTGCAGTTTTAGGAAAGACTGTTAAGTGTGTACAATATGTGTATAGCTGAGGGCATATGCTTAAATAACATTAATACCCATGACATAATGTGTGTGCTGAAGAGCTTCCTGAAGTCAGAATACCAGAGGTCTTCTAGAAGGGGGCACCACTACCTTTGGCCTTCACTGTAGCATCACTGCCACAGTGATACACTCTGTCTCAGTTTATATGTTTCTTCTGTTTCATAACAAGATTATTTATCACCAGAATTCATTATGTCCTTCACCAGGTATCACTCCCTAAAAAAAAGTCTGACAGCTTTATTAAACCGGTTGTTCCTAAAGTTTTAGCTCTCTCTGTTAGACAGTCTTTTGCATTTTTTATCATCTGGTAGCTGAGACACTCTTTCAAAAGACTGGAAGTTAACATTTTTGATCTGTCTGTCCTTTCCATCATAAATTAAATCAGGCAATAATAGCCATGCAGTTCCAATATTTTTGTTGCTTTAATACTTTGTCTATTTTGTTTAAGGTACAGTTTTTAGAATAATCCTGGCAATATTCCAGTATGACTGTGCTTTCTTAATCCACTTATACCTATTAACTGTTGTTACGGAGGCATGCTTATGAGTCATTACTGACTCCAGTCCAGTGACGGAGTGGTTATAATCATGTGAAAGTTTCACCTGTGCATGCTATAGATTGCATTGTGTTCTTCTATTTCTTTTCCTTCTTACCGTTAACGCAACATGTTCAGCTCAGGCAGTGTTGTCCTTCAACCAGTTTTTAAGCCTTTCTTTTCCTGAGGACACTTTACAGGTAATTTCAGCAGTGCTGCTGATGAGGCCTAAGCTGTGGCATCCAGCAGTGCTTCCCTCCTGCTGGAAGGAAAATCCAGTGTGCAAGGGAGGAGGAAGTAATGGTAGGCAGATACCCAGACAAACAGTCAAGGGAGAAGATGTGCCAGGCAGGTGGTAGCACAGCATAGGCTCTGCTGTCTAGAAACAGCCAAGTTCAGTCCCAAATCCTGGCGATTCTCTTGATGTGGCAGAGCTGGTGACATAAAAAACAGTTTCTTGCTAACTGTGTTTGTAAGTCTGATTCTGATTTTAAGTAAGAAGAGGAAACATTTGCCCTTAAGCTAAATTACTACTCAACTTACTTCAAGCTGCCTTCCTAAATATTCTCTCATTTCAAACACAAATTATTTATGCCTTTCCTTCACAAATGCTGCAGAGTTACAGGCACTGAATGGTTGCTTCCTTCCATCGTGGGGACATGCGCATTTTATTGGCCTGCAGCAGATCCTGGTCCAACCTACCTCAAAACATTTTTAGTCATTGTGTATAAAAGCGTAACTACATTTGTTTTTCAAACCCCTCTCCCCCAACTTAGAGTAGCATCAACTGCAGTTTGTCCTGCACCCACGCATGCAATTTGCTATTTCTGTGGGCTACCCACTGGAGCAGTGTGATTAAACCCCTCATTCTCCCCCTTGCAGGAAAGAAATATTCTACCACCGTCCAAATGATATGGTAGGTAGGGAGAGGTTACTGCTAGCTCAGGGTCTAGTGACATTTAATATCAGTGACTGGATTCTGCACTGCCAACAGAATGGTACAGGATTTCTAACAGGTCTCTCATATATGACACAGAGGCAAGCAGACCTGCTGTCAAGTTCTTTTCTATCTCATTTTTCTCCATTAGGAGAAAGTTGTATTGACGTAAACAAACAGAAGGGCTATTCACAGTTAACAGTGCTTCCCCCTTGTCCTACAGATAGCAAAGTGCATCTAAATGTCTTCTACTCTGACCTCGGCAAACTGATGATGAAAAGAAGGCGACTGTGGGATTATTCGTTTCAGCTTCCCTGGATGATGGATGGAGAGATATTCACTGCCACTTTGGTGCCACCTGGGAACACAACACCAAATTCTAGCATGACCCTGGAACAGAAAACAACATTTGCCTTTGTGATTTTATTATTTATTTTCTTGGGAATCCTCATTGTTCGCTGCTTCCGAATTCTCCTCGACCCCTACCAGAGTATGCCAACCTCAACCTGGGCTGATGGACTTGATGGACTGGAGAAAGGCCAGTTTGACTATACTCTTGCTTAAAGACTGAGAATTATGGAGGTTTATTTAGCACTCTGATAAAGAAAGACAAAATTTGGAATGTTTCTTTATTTTGTTTCTGGTTTATATTTTTTCAAATATTGTAGGACTTGCAACATACAAATATGCACACAGTGAATTTAATTTTAATTAAATACCAAAGCAAGTTAAATTTTTGAAAGTAGATTAGTGAATCTCCTAATTGGGAAAAAGATAAAGGTTGCATTAGCAGAACTTTTCTTCAGAATGCATTGGAACAATATGTAGTGTATGTGGTCTCTTATAACCAGCTAAGAGACACTAGAGCACATCTTCTCTTGCGTAGCCTTTTTATCATTAACAAGAATCTGTGGAGGAAGGTGTCTTACAAATGAAATAAGAATGTGTCTTTATGATCTGTATGTAGTAAATTAGCTTTTCAAGCTCCACAAGACTCTTTTTACTCTCTCTCTCATGCTCTGAAGACAAGTGAGGAAGTTTCCCATACTGTAAGACAAGATTGAAAGAGCTAGAAAACTTCAGGAGAAAAAAAATCCTCCGTGTTTTCCTAGGTATTCAATAAGATGCTCTTTCTCATCATTAAGCAGTGATTAAGCTACTTAATACTAACAAATCACTGACCGTAATCTTTGTTGTGAATAAGATATGTAATGATTTTGGCCTATCTTTGTCTCTTTGTGCCAAAACTGATTTCTATTGAGATAGGCTTTTGCGTTCTTCTTACAACAGCTTATGCAAACAAATTTCAGTCTTGCATGTATTTTAAACCCTGCGTTTCCAGCATTCACTCAGTCTGTTTATTTGGTGTGTAGGCCACACTGCATTGTTTTTGTTTCCCAATTGGATGACTGAAACATTGGTGCTAAGAATCAATAAATAACCACCACCCTCTTTACCTATAAATGTCTCTGAATGTATTCGTACAATGAAAACCCATTCCTAGAAGTCAATGTAAACAAAAACCTATCTGCATGATTGATCAGGCAAAGAAAGATTTAAAAGATCGCATAAAGTTTAGTAGAACTACTTAGAGTCCAAGCGGACATTTGCAAGCATTGTTTAGCAGCACTGAAATACTATAGTGGTAACAACATTCGATGGACTGCCAGGAGGGAAAAGGCCATGCTCCTGAACACAGAAGAGTCTTGAAAAAGGTCCTAGGCCTGCTGGGCTTCTTAAACATTTCATAGAGTGGGGAAGGGAAGGCGCATGCTGCCTGTTTACAGACAAAGCGTTAGATTTAGCTATTTTACTCATACTATAATAATGACAAGCAGTTGGGAAGTTTTCCTTTGTGCTCTGGCTTGCAGCCTGTAAATGGAGAAACAAAGCCAGCCCCGTAGCTGGTACAGCTGGGGCTGTGCTGACTCATCCAAGCTGAGGCTCTGACTCTAGCTGTGGCACTTAGAGCTATTTATTTCCCTTTGCTGCTTGTCCTGTCCATCGGTTAAAGGTTGCAGCTATTTGTAGCAGAGGCAGTGGAAGGGGGGGTGGCTCTGCACGGTGGCTATCACAGTTCACAGGAGGGCAACCAGAGGCCCAAATGCAGCTCCCTGACGAGTTCACAGAAAGAAGCTGGGTTGTGATCTGTCACTGCTGAAATACGAGCACAGCTTGTTGCAGGGGTGGTAACCTTTGAGATGGAGTGGGCAGAAGGGGACAGGAACGCAACTGCGTTCTCCAGAAGCCATGAGGTACTGGCTTTAGCTACATATCTATCAGTGCCAGGGCACCTAGATCAAAGCAAACTCAAACTTTCAGATCATTTCCTAAAGGTAACCACAGTGTGGCATACAAGAAATGCTCCTGTTGTTGCACCGGTGCTGCCTAAAGCAACATGTCAATATTTATGAAGCAGCAGTAACAGCGTTTCTCCCTCTGGCCTGGGATTTCTCTCCTGTGTCAGGGTCTCTTTGTTTGAAGACTCTATACATTTTATTTTCTTTTAAAAAGAAAAAGACTTTTTCTCATAATCGCACCTAAAGAGGGAGGTGATGACTCTGGTCAAGGGAATGTAGCACGGTGTTCAAGTGAGGCAATTTGATTCTTGCGTGAAGTTTGGAAGTTGCTAACTGAGGACTATTTTGGGGACTTAGCCAGCTAGCATCTCTGGTATGTTTGGAAGCATTCCAAGAAGATATTTTTGTAAACCACTGGGATAAGTCAGTCTATTAAGGGGAATTTAATACTGCTGGGCAGTCACTTTAAGTCAGCCTGTCTGTGGATATTGCTAAATTGACTATAGCAAAGATAGGAAATTCACACCAGTTCCCCCACTGTGGCAGACACTTTTTCTTTCGCGCTCTCAAAGTCTAACAGAAGTTTTCTGAAGACATGCTGGCGATTCAGTTTCCTGATAGCTCACTTGTCCTTTGCCTGGAGAAACCAGACTTTGAATGGAAAGAGTACTATTCCAGTCCACAAAGTAGCCTCTGGCACATTGCTATGCCTCACAAGAATATGTATTCACTGTGGAATGACCTGAAATATTAATGAGACTGGAAAGGGAGGGTCTGTATGCTAATGCAGCTGTGCTCAGGCAGCTCTGCAGCTCTGCATCACTCTGGTATAGGCTTTTGTTTATTATACCAGTTTCTGTAGAAAATCCTGTGCAATCTTTAAAAACTCTTTTTTAGAATGAATATTTCTTGATATAATTTAAGCAAATATACTCTTACATACTGTGGAGAAAGAAGGAATATGTGTAATTTTTTAATAAATACCACATTTATGTTAGTTTGTTTAATCTAACTACAAGTAGTTTAAATCAAAGGGCTACTGGGGAGACATAAAGCCAAATAAGGACAGAGAGAAAACTCTTTATCGGTAGACACCAGGGAGTAAAGCTCTTTTACTTCAATGAGGATTTCAAGACTTTTATATCTCAGTCATGACTCTTAAATGAAAGCGCTGGCTTAACAGCATGGAGCTGAGATGGGAGTCTGTTCTCAACAATGTCTGGGGTGCATGTGTGTGAGAACAGCCCCGACACTGCTTCTCCACTGCAGTCAGAGGTTTGGGTGCAACTTGTGCAGACATGAACTACCTTTAAAGTAGCTCAGGTGTCAGGAATGATACAGCCACAGAAATCCACAGCTCTGTGCACTCTGCAAGAGCCCTGTAAGGGTTAATGCTGGACATGTACACGTGTGTTGGACCTGCAGTGAAATGTGTCTGCCATTGCCATGCAACTAGCAGGATCTGAGCTCTCTTTCAAAGGTAGGTAAAGTTGGGATCCAGCAGTTCAGGTGTGCTAACTGGGAGTGAAAAAGAACCCATCAACCAACTGATGCAGTTAGCAGCAGGGCAAACTTCTTCTCCCTCACCAGAAACAGGGTTTATAGAATTGAATGGACTTCAAATTAAAGTTTCCAATAAGACAATTTTGTGTAAATAAGAGGAAATATGAATACAAACTAATCTTATTTCTACTTTTTGTTCTGCCTGCTATGTACTCTGAGCAAATGTGTAATGCTTGATTTTGACAAAGCGGTCTGTGAAGCATAGCTTAGTCAGCTTTTACCACACATTCCCCCAGAAGAAGGCCTGGAGGTACCTGATGTGTGGCTACGTGGCCCTGTGAGCCTAATGGGATTGGTACACAGAGATTTTGCAGGTTTGGAGCTCTACATAGAGATACTAGAGCTACACATATGAGATGCGGTCTCATGGGACACTTTCAAAAAGCCTAGCATAAGAGTTGCAACCTCTGTTCTGATCTGTAGGCTATTTGGTAGGAATTTATGCTCAATTTGGTGCAAAGATCAACAAACTTGCCCAGGTCAATGACCACTGAGAAGCAGCTCACAGATGCCCAAGAACTGCAGGAAAAAAGCTGAAAACCTTTGATCTACAGCATGACTGGCTCTGTGGCCATGACCTGAATTTTCTCCAACACAAAATCTCATTTTTTTTCATCCTGGTCTATTGAAATATGCTTAGTTTGTAAAATGCGGCAAGTGTTGATTCATACTGATGTAGTTTGCATGAAAAGCAAGCTATTGGGTTCCCACATTTCACATCCTCTTTTCAGTGCTTCTGGAGTCTGCAGCAAAGCTGTGGACTCTTTTTTAATGTGTAGATTTGGTGTCATTTCTGCAGCATTGATATGTGAGGCTGCCACGGCTCCTGTTCTTTTGTCAGTGTCACCGTAAAAGCATGTAAAAGTATAGCTGATGCTATAGCAATTTTTCTTTTTTCCCTCTTGGCACACTAACTAATCAATCCCCATCATGGTCTTAGATGTCTACATTGTTATCTTCATGGTCTGGAAGGGGCAGCTAGGAGTGAAAGGTCTTTTTCAAGGCAGAGATGAAGAAGACTTATTCCCAGTGCTAAGGCAGGAGCTGTGAAGCGTAGGCTTCTGTCCCATGTTGAAGTCACTGTGTGCTAGTCAGTAGGGTAGTAGAAAATGCATCCTTCACTTCTGATATAACTGTAAAACATAGTAAGTCCTATCACACTTCCTTCTGCTATGTATGAGCTCTGTTTTTTACTGTGGGAGAACAGTGGTGCAGCAGCTGCACCCAACCTGCTATTTAGACCACTGCAAGATCTCCAAGGGAACTGGGGGATTCGGTACAGTGCTGCTGTCCCAGCAACTTAATAACCAGTGCTGTAACTAGACTGTACTTCCATCTTATGGATTTGATTTTCAGTGAGATTCTCTACTTGTATCTGCATTGGTTTAAAATCTTACCTTGCCTCTTAGAATTGGTATTAGAGGTTTAAATACAGAAAAGTGATACTATCTAAGCAGACAACTGCTTTACACAAAATGAAGCCATGGCAAAAAAATTCAGATTTTTGACTGTCTGTTCCATATGAGGAAAAAATGACAAAGGCCGGATTCAGAACATCTAGGGATTACATCTTCAGACTCCAGTGTAAATCAAAGCAGACCTAAAGGTCTTTAATCTTGTGACATTAGTCACAGTATCCTTGCAACAGAAAAAGAGGTGTATTTATGAAGTTTTTGTAGTTGGAGGGTCACATTCTTAAGAGCTGATTCCCCGTGGCTTTGGCTTGATGTAATTGACTTCAGCTGCATTTCTTTGGATTTACATCAGTGTAACTAAGAATCGGGCTCCAAATTTCTAAACACATTCAGCTGCATCAAAGAATTGGTAGTTCTGCACTGATGTTTAATACATGTGAAGTCAATTTTGTTAAGGTTGTTAAGCTTTAACAGGTCCTACAAATGCCATAACATTACTATAGTGACAACATGCTTTTTACAGGCTTTCTGATGTGACAGAACATATCTTTATTCATGGTGTTTGACTGCTAATTAAGGGACCAGTCTCATAAAGCAGGCATTAAATTTACCGTTGATAGCACCATTTCTATTCTATCACTTTATTTTTGGTTAGGCTTTACAACTGCTTGAGATGTTTGGGGTTTTTTTATTTTGCTTTTTTATTTGTTTACACTTTGGACAGTTTTTGGCAGAGACTTGAAATTTGTCCTGTTTCCTATAGAATCTTGATTTAAGGTTATTGGAACACTTTTACTAGTGCCTTCTAATCAGCTTGGATAGATACAAAATATCTCACTTGCGTAAAGTTTAACCAGCTGTTAAAAAAAAAAAAAATCTTGCTGATACTTCCTGTATTTTGTCTTTTATGGTGAATATCTCCCTTGCGTAAAGTTTAACCAGGTTTTAAAAAAAAAAAAAATCTTGCTGATACTTCCTGTATTTTGTCTTTTATGGTGAACAGCAGAGTGCAAAGAGTTTGATAACCAGAAAGGAGTGGCCATAAAACATTACTGTGTATATGGCAGTTGTGTAAAATTAGATGTCTCCTCTGTTTACCATCTGGATTTCTTGGTGCCAGGAGACTACATTACACATTGCTGTTTCTCTTTCTTAAAAATGATTGGCATAAGATCATTTTTTCTCTTCCTACCTTGTAATTTCAGATTTTTCTGCCTTAGGTTTTTTTTTCCTGTAGTTATTCCTTCTGTTTGGGATTCCAAGCTCGGATGCCTCTGTGTGCTTGTTGCCAAAGCTTTACTTCTCTCAGAAAGGGTCATTTCCAGGTGTAATCAAGCAAGAAGACATGCTGCAGTGGCCAAGGTAAAAAAATATACAATGAAAGAATTGCAGCAATCAGAGCTTTAAAATGGTTGAAGAATTGTGATTTTTATCTCTGTCTTCCATATCCTCATGACCTAGCTTACGGGCTACCTGGTCAAGAGTATTATTTTTAGTCATTGTAGCTCTTACTGTAAACATGGACGGATCACTTCCATTAATTATTGTCAACTTCAGAAGACAACGTGACTGGGTTGTGTACAAAAATGCAGGTTCTTCCCCTGAAGTACTGTAATACGTGGGCCCTACATATCTCACTAACAATTGTTGTGACACAGTGTAAAGTTACCATATGATGCAATGGTTTTCAACTTTTCTGGAGCTTCTCTCTAGCCTGTGCAGAAAATGAGTGTTATTAAAGTAGAAGAATGCTTATGTATACAATAATTAAAATGAAAGGTTTGAGATGACTACAATGTATGGTTTTGTGGAATGTGATTGCTAGTAAGTACTTGTTGATCCATATGTTGTTGGTTACATAGCAGCAGACAGAAATAATAAACAAAATCACAATTTGCTAAATATATCCTGGAGATTAAGAGATAGACAGAGAAAGTTCCTGCCTAAAACAATGGATAATGTAGAAATACCATATAGAATGGTACATGAAGACTAGGAAGTCTCCAATGTGTTTAGAAAATAATTATTCACAACTGCTAGTTAGTACATTTAAAAAAATTGTTTATCACCTCGGGTATGTAAGTACTCCCTTGACTTCAGCAGGCTGAAATTAGCTTACATGCATTGAAACGCTTCTTGATCTATTCAAACTCGTATTTATCAAAAGACTCAAATTTTCTGATTGCATAAATGCACAAAAGAATCCAATGCATTTACATAGAGAGACATTGTTAATCACATACAACTAAACATGTGACAGTATTACCTGAAACAGTCACTGTTATGACATAATATATAGAGCATATTTTTCTAAGAAGATAGCAAACAGCATAAAATCCTAATGCAAACAAGCACAATAGCTGCTATCTCAATAATGTCCACTTGAAATCACTCCTCTACCCTTCATTGTGGAGCTTGTATCTATATCTGCATTACATAGACATACATAGTATGTCTACTGTGCTTGCAGTTTGTGTAGGAAAACACAACTAAACTCTGGAGTAACAAGCTCAACTATTTCTAATAGCCCAGCCATAGCAATAAAAAGTATGTTTTGGCTCAGCACTGAACAGATCCTGGATAGGTTCAACAGCTCTTGCTAAGCTCTTTGTTGACACTTGGTACTGATAACTAAGATACAGAGTTTACAGTCAAATGGGATAAACCTCACAAGCATCCCCATCTCTCTAGACTGTAGCACTCGCCACAGTCCATGTAACTGTCAGGGTGAAAAATCCCTGTGCCTCCTCTCCATAATAGTTGTATATTTGGATGGCTGTCATGATGTAAAAACAAAAACAAAACCCTGGAAGAGACCCATTCATTCTCTTTATAGAACAAAAACAGTGTCTGAGAAGTATGGAGTTATGCTAACATACAAAGGATGCATCAACACCAGAGATCAAGAAAGGATTTTTTTTTTTTATATGCACATTAGTAGCAGCATTAGCAGAAGTTGTTGATAAACACACAGAGTCACAGAATCACAAAGGTTAAAAAGGACAAGGGGAGATCTCGTTAGATCAGGTTGCTCAGGGCTGTGTCCAGCAGGGTTTTGAATATCTCCAAATGGAGATCCCACAGCCTCTCTGGGCACCCTGTTCAAGTATTTGATCGTCCTCAGGTTAAAAAAAAAATCCTGTTGGAATTTCCCATGCTGAAACTTATGCACATCGCCTCTTGTCCTTCCACTGTGCACCTCTGTCTTCTCTGCACGCTCCAGTGGGGTCAGCTGTAGGCAGCAGAAAGGTCTCACCTGAGTTTTCCCACCTCCAGGCTGAACAAACTCTGCTCCTTCAGCTTCTCCTCATGCATCAAGTGCTCCAGCCCTCTGATCAGCTTGGAGTCTGCTGGACTTGCTCCAGTATGGCTGTGCCTGGGGAGCCCCAAACTGGACACAGTTCACCAGATGTGGTCTCCCTACTGCAGAATAGAGAAATATCAGTGCCCTGGACCTGCTGGCTGCACCTTTGCTAATACAGCCCAGAATGTGGTTGGCTGCCTTCACCACAAGGGCACACTGCTGGCTTATGTTGTTTTCTTCACAGCAACACTGTTCAGTAATTCCAAGTGCATTTTCTTGCAGTGTAAGGATCACACTGGAAGCTCAACTGCTTGAAGTCTGCTGTCATGGAGGTTATTTTCTGGGGATTTTGTTTCATGCAGGCACAATTAAATAGTAGGTGGATTTTTTCTTTGAAATTTTCATCTGCAAGTTTTCATATTAAAAATCCAGAGAGGCAATTGTAGGTAATCTAATTTTCCTCATTTTCTCTTTGTGGAGAAGTACAGCAGGACTTATTTGATGATTCAGTATGGCAGTAGGAAAATAAATCTATTTCCTTTTTATTTATAGCCCCTTTCAAATCTTCCTTGTAGTCCCTACCCATTAAAAAAAAAAACCAGGAAAAAATCCAACAACAACAGAAAAAAAAACTTTTCTGCAATCAATTTCAATGGCTGCTTGGGCATGCAAGGATAGTTCTTGTCTTAGCATTGGTAGCTGAAAAAGGGAGGAGGACTGGTCTGAGGCTTACTTCCTCTTCATAAATATATTTGGTAAATCCTTTCAAATAACTTGAGTACCTAACTATATTACTCTAGTATAGCTTATTACCTCTTCCTATAGTCTTCCTAATGTGCTTAGACCATTTTGTCATAAACAACATTAAAGCTACCAAATGCCAAGGTATTACATAGCAACTGATGGCAGAACTGATCTTGTCCACAGTAGAATAGGAGACCCTCCCATATAATGGTTTTATGAGTGTTGCCTACATACCTTTTCATTTCAGGAGCTAGATTTTGAGAGCAAGGATTAATGACAAATAGTTATTGCTGCTGAAATGCAAGGCCACCTAGAAGTAATCATAAAGCTGTTTTCCCCACCCTGTCAAACACATATTTCAAATGCTGGTGTCGTGGTTTAATCTCAGTCGGCAACTAAGCACCACGCAGCCGCTCGCTCACTCCCCCCCACCCGGTGGGATGGGGGAGAGAATTGGAAGAGCACAAGTGAGAAAAAACTCGTGGGTTGAGATAAAAAACAGTTTAATAATTGAAATAAAATTATAATAATACTAATATGATAATAATAATAATACACAAAGCAAGTGATGCACAGTACAATTGCTCACCACCCGCCGACCGATGCCCAGCCAGTCCCCGAGCAGCGGCCGCACCGGCCAGCTTTCCCCCAGCTTATGTACTGAGCATGACGTCACATGGTATGGAATGTCCCTTTGGCCAGTTTGGCTGTGCCCCCTCCCAGCTTCTTTTGCACCCCCAGCCTTCTCAGTCGGTAGAGCATGGAACACTAAAAAGTCCTTGGCTAGTGTAAGCATTACCTAGCAACAACTAAAACATCGGTGCGTTATCAACTTTGTTCTCATCCTAAATCCAAAACACTGTACCAGCTACTAGAAAGGAAATTAACTCTATCCCTACCGAAACCAGGACAGCTGGATATACCAGAGATTGTTTGGATAGGTTTTCTGGTTTTATTTTTCTACATACAGGATTTGGGCTTTTAGCACTTCCACTCTGCTTATACTGTTTAGATTATATGCACCCAGGGAAAGTGCCTTTCTGTTGTACATGAAGTACAGCTACCATCTACAGTTTGAATAGCAGATTTACTAGAAAGAAAGATCTGTGCTGGGTGAGGCTAGGTCTACATACCTCAGTTTTAAGAGAATAATTGTTTTTTGCTCTACAGATCTCCAGTATTCATGTTTTTTAGAGAAAAGAAGATGTATAAATATTTTATTGAAAAGCTGTCATTTTCTGCTATTTTTCTTTCAAAAATTTGGAATCATAGGGGAAGAGAAAGAGGTGCGTATTTCTCAAATCCTTCCTGAGTTTAAGAATAGGGTTGATGGGAGATGTCTCAGTTAGGACCCATCTTCTCCCTCATCAGTTATTTCTCTGGGAAAGGAATTTTGAAATCTGCAAGCCCTCCACTGAAAAGAAAATTTCATCTCTATAGAACCATGACACAGGTATATCAATAAGCTAAGCAAATACACTGAGAAGCAGAAGCTGCTAAGAGACGGTGGTCTGCTCATGAGCTGTGGACTGCTGATGTAATTTTATTAAGTTTATTTTGTTAATTGCTATTATTGGTCTAGACCACTGGGCAACTTTCATTGATTTCAAGTTCCAAAATCAAGACAAGTGTGTAAGATCTGTATTTTGACCTTGTTTATTCCAGGACTACATCCGATTTTCACTGATACAGTTATGTTATGGGTAAAGAAAGTTCACATAAGATCAGTTCTGTGTGGCTAAGGCTGAGTGTCCTCAGCTTCAGGCTGTATCGCACTGAATGCAAATTATATTTTTAGAGGTTGAACTCCCATCCAGAAGAGCACGTGCGGAGATGGGAGCACATAAGGGACTTACCACAAGATAGCAAACAAAACACACCTCCTGCCAGCTGACTCCTGCTTGCTGTAGATTCAAGAGCAGAGCTGGACATGCTGGGAATTACAGACCTGAAACTCATAGCATGTACAAAGCCTAAGAGGGAGTCTAAGAGAGTACCATGTTTCTTACAGATAGGATTGCCTGTCTTCTGAATAGTGGTCAAGGGTTGCTCTTTGTAGTGACAAAATGTTTATAAAGCTGAAGGGCTTTTGTGTGGTAGGGCTGTCAGTGTGTTTTCTGTCAGGGTTATTGTAGATGTGGGAGCACTGATATTCTGTTCTATTTGTTCACACATCTGTTCCTTTGAATTGTGTACAATAAAACAAAATTGGACTCCGCAAATATCCTTCTGTGCCTGATGATAGAATCGGGGGCAGTACAAACTACTGGCCTACAACAACAATTGGGAACTTGACAATTAAAACTAAGGTTTTGTATAAATTGGAAACAGTTAAGCATTACTGTTAAGGCAAAAAATCCCTTCAATTTTCAATACCAGATCAAGCAATCTCTTTTGCACTTTGATAACTGTAAAGAATCAATAATTTGATTGCTTGTTTTTACCAACTCTATATAAATAAACTACAAACTTGTACATAGATCTGCCACTGTGTGATATCAATGTAGTACAAACTGCCAACTTAAAGCAGAAAGTATCAGAAGCAGCATGAATCAGGAAGAAAAATATTCTGGTAGACAAATGAAAACCTCTTCCGACATGTGCATGTATGAGTGAGAAAGACAGAGACAAATACTGACTCTTGTGCCCTACACAGAATGGACATTACAGAGGTGTGAAGGGGCAGGGAACAATACATTCTGAACAGATCACAGAGAATTATAGGCATTGGATGCAATACTCTAACTTGAAAAAGTGAACCATTTTGCTCTCAGCTGACCTAAGACTGCAGGAACACAGAGTTGCCTTTGACACTTCATTGCAATGCAAAATTTGATAGAATCTGAAGATAAAGTATAATTTTAAAAAGCAGCTATTTCTATTTTATTTTAAATTAATGGGTTTATTCCACATGCAGTGGAATCCATTTCAGGCTATTCATTTGTATCTTTCAGTTTGCCAGTAAAAATCATGCAGAAAATAGCTCATCATTTGTGGAAATTGTTCCTGTTCTTGTCTAACATACTATAAGCAATTCAGTTCAGAGTACAGCTTGTTTTTCTTAACACTATTCTGATTGTTTATCATATCTGGTTAGCTGTGCTGAAGTGCACTATACAATTAATTTCAAGCTAAACAATTTCTACTGTAATAAATCTGTCTGGAAAGTGTATGAGGCAGATCAAAAGTATTCTATAGTATCAGCCATAATGAACCACTTCAGGTGGCTCAGATGTGCTAGTCATAGCTTGAACATGAAGGATAGTATTCAGCTAGCCCTGGGGTTTCTGCTGATGGACTTACCTGGCAGCAGGAGAATCTCTTCTCCTTTGCCATAAAGCGGGCACTTCATCAGATGAGTCTATTTGATGATATAGTTTGTAGAAGACTTTATAGAAGACTTGTCATAAAACTAAAGCTAAATTGGTCAAAGGTAATTTGGGAGAGAAGGCTGCCTAGATGGATGATGGAAAAACTGGACCTTTTTTCACACTGTATCAATAACCTTTAATAATATTCTGAAAATAGGTACCTGCACACTATAAGCAAGAGAATATCTGCCATATTTTGTTAGTACTTGTATGAACATTGATTTAATTTCTGTGTTTGAGGTCTTAAAAACTAAAGTAAAACAGTGGTTACTGAAGTCCTTTTTTCCTCCACTAAAAATGTAATTAAATTTGAGTATTACAAGTAATTTGCAGACATACTGCAGTTCTTGAAGTCCTTACTATAATTTTCCTGTGAGTATTAATCTTTTGCTAACCCCATTATTAATGGTGTTCAGGCAGCTACTTTGAGTTATTTTGTATACCCAGTAATTTGCTTTTTCCTACTTTTAAAAAGTTACGAATAATATAGATCTTTTGACATTGGTGATAACTTGGAAAACAAGATGTAACAATAACAAACCTCCAGTGTATCTGATCCGTTTATCTACTTCACATGGTGTTGTCAATTAGTTTATGTATTTCCCCTCCACATTATAATGATAATATTTCACATCTGCAACATATATACTTGGGTGTGCTAGATATACCCATTATAATTAGATAATGTAAAATTGAAACTGAAATGGACAAAGAAGTCCAGTGTTTTTTTACGTAATTAATGTCTATTTTTAGAATATTGTGTAAGAATTGGAAAATATAAGCACAAGCTTATAAATTTGGTAAGTTGCCCAACTTTCAATCTTCACAGTGCTGGATTTCAAAATTGGGTGATGTTTACGAATTATTCTGATTGTGGGACTATATTTAGGATTGGGACAGATTTTGAAAAACTAAATACACATTCATAACAGATGTGAGTCTGCTGCAACTATACTCTGAGATCTCCCAGTTGACTTCTGAGGAGCTGCTCACCTCACTTGGTGTAAATGTCAAGGCTGTTCTGTGACCCTGTTACTTCATGACTGACTCCCTTTCTTCTTTCCTTGAGAGTTGCTTCTCTGTTCTTGCTAAATATGCAATAAAGTCCCCAAGTATGGGATTTTTTTAACAACTCTAGATTTATCCTTTGGAACTAGAAATATTTTAAGACATATAATTGGATCTGTGCTAGCGTCTCTTTGCTTTTCTACCACAGCATTTGGTTAAGCACTCTCCCAGACCCCTGTTTTGTGCTTACCGCAGTTTGGGCTGGACCTGCGACAGAAAATACCAATGATTTAAGACTTTCCTTGCATCTTTCTAATAGTGGGACCAACTGGTGTCTCCTTTGGTGCACAGAGGTGCAGCTAGACTGCCTCAGTTTCTCTACAGCTCTCTATAGCCCCAAGGAACAATTTCGTCTGTCAAAAGTAGCTGGAACAGGGTAAGCCATACTGCGTCAGCTGTGCCTCACTGCCAGACACACACCTTCCTCTCGAGGCTATGAGGAAAGTGGCTAGAGCCTGTACGCCCGCTTAATCCTCCCATGCCAAGAATTGCCACAATGAAGTGGTGAATCAAACATGTCAAGCCTGGATCAGGCCCAGGAGGCTCTATTAGTGTTGCTATTAGTGCTCCTCAGCATGCCCACTGCTAGTGAAAGGACAAGCTTGAAAACATGGTCTGAAGAGTGGGAAGAAAGACCTGCAGGAACAGGTTAGAATTACTCAGATGACAGAAAAGCAGGGCAGCCAGGAGGGCAGAGCAGGCATGTCGCTCCTGCTGCTGACCTCTGGAGAAAGAAGCACAGCACTCTGCCACGAAAAACACTTCTGTGCATTTATTTCAGCAATTTCTTGGAACATTCATTTCCTGTAATCTGAGTTCACGCTGGGATTTTTATTGTCTTTTTAAGATTAATTGAGGATAAGATAAAACAAAATCCTTGAAGGGGAACCTTGGCCTAAGGGACAAGGCACCAGGCATCTGCTGCCACAGGTGGGCATGTTGTCCAGGGTGGATGCATTGTATATGTGCTATTATTGGGAGTTTTCTCCTCGTGTTCTCCTTGGTTTTCAGCCTCTCCTTACAAAATGTAAAACCAATGATGGTACATCTGGACTGTAAGTATAAGACACTTAATGCTCACATTTAGACAAAATTTCTTTGCCAGTCATTGACATTTATGAGACTAACTAAAGTTCAATCTTTCCTGAGCAGAAGATTCCATATTCAAACCCAAATAGTTACATCAGCAGTACAGTGATAAATACAACTACAATAAAACCACTACATTTGGCTCAATTTATCCTTCAGTTAAAGGTTGCAATAATGAATTAGACACCCCCCCCCCCGAAAAAAAAAAAAAAGAGACATACCGGTGTAAACTGGTGTGATTGCTAGTGTAACTATGACTTAAATTACTCTTGGCAGTAGGCTAGGTGTGGAAGGCATGCAGGAAAAAGTCTTTGGCTCATGCAGATTGGTTTGGCCACCCTTCCTGGCAGTACTACTCATGCACTGATGGTAAACGTGGCTGAACTTAGTGAGTGAATTAAAGTATTCTGTCCTAAACAATATGATGTTGATTATCATGTTTGTAACACTTCAGAAACATGCATTTCTATTAAATGATGAGATGCTGACCAGTTAGGCTCTTGTACAGATGCATGACAGTGTGCGAAACAGATTTCTGTGTGTTGACAGCAGGCTGATTAATTTGAAACCATACATTTGCTGGGCAAAAGTTAACAAGCAGCACAATGTTGCCACAGGTCTCTCCCTGACTGGATGGCATGTACTGGATCTCCCTGGAGAGGGATAGCCCTTTACTTAGAGTTGCTTTTAGGAAAAGGGTTAATTCTCTGGCATGGTCCCTTCTGAGGGCAAGTAAATCTGTCATGCAAGGTAAGCTGAACAGAGCAAAGGAAGAAGGGTTTATTTTCCCACTCATGATCCACAGGGCAGTGCTAGCAATTTCTGCATTTATACCTGGAACATGAACAGGATGACACACTGGGGTGTGGGACTGTCTCTAACAAGTAATGACTACAACATCTTGGAAAGTGATAGACAGAATCCAAAAAGATGTCATTATGGTCAGAAAAAATGCAACAGAAAGACAGAGAAACATAGCCAGATTGAAAGAAAAGGGAAACAATCAATCTTACACATACTTACAGAAGTGTGCAACAGGACCAAACCTGACACGTACACACCCAAAAAAGAGAGAAAGTGGAGTAAAAGAAAGTATACCTCAACACAAAGAAACCACAGGAAACTATGTGATTACACTGAGAGATCACCCCCATCATTGCAAACCATTTACTTTCCATTAACAGAGATTTGCCAGTGCCTGACCACCATTTTAAGCTCCACCCACTCTTGTAAATTGGAAGCTTGGCATCTGTAGCGGTACTGGCTATTTATGATTTGTTTGCTGAAAACTGCATGGTGCTGAAGCAACAGAGATCATGTACTCTTTTATGTAAAACTGATCATTTTAGAAAGAACAAAGATTGCTTCCTATTTCTTGGAATGTATCCTTTCAGAGGAGGAGCCATTGTTTCCTGTTTTTTTTGTAACAGAACAGTTTAAGCAAACCAAGCACTCTTGAGAGTATGTACTGACTTTTTAAATGCAGATCAATGAAGCTGCTAGATGTTTCTCAAACCGTATAAAGTTATCTGAAATGGGTGTTTTGAGGGTTGCCTCTATGGTAGCACGTTCTGGCATGTCCCAGCTGTTTGCAGTAGGGGATGGTTGAGAATGTGACAGGGGGAGATGCACAAGAATGCCGGTGTTCTGATATCTGTTAAGCCATTTAATAAAAGAGCTCTTTAATAAAAGAGGATGTTAAGTCTCTTTTATTAAAGGCTTATCTTAAGGAAAAGGTCCAACTTGGAATTCTCTATAAATGCCACCTAACAACTTTGCTATCACATCAGTAAGGGCATTTTCATCCCTGCTTAACCTTTCATCTAAAATAGCACGTCTTGGCAGCAGCTAGTCAGAAAAGTGTTAAAAGACAAGCCCAGTTGGCATGGTGGGTTTCTAATCAGAAACCCCGTTCAGCTTTGGGGTAAGGTACACTGTTATGTCAGCTGAGAGGAAGGGGGAGAAGAGAGGAGATGTATGGATGGGAGGGACCAACTGACTGACTGGTTGACCTTGAGTGAGGTTCCCTAGAGGTCCGAGTGTTACTATACAATGGTGACGGCTTGTAAGGAAACCTGAGAGAGGGGAGTAAGAAGGTTGTATGTAAACTAGAGGGCATGAGAGTAATGGGGCGCACCTCCACTGCAGCAAGAAGCACTAGCTGACTAAAGTCTCTGACTTACAGACTTGTTTTTCAGCTGGGACAACTGCAGATGTTTCTGATTCCTAGCAGAGCAGCTTTAGTCCTGGTAGGACAGAAGGAAGAAAGGGGTGGCATGGGCTTATATCTGAATGTAAACTGAAATCTCTGGTGTTCTGAGCTACTGTGGTGGGAAAAAAAGCCCCTTCAACTACTTTTCTGTAAATCTGTTCAGGGTTGTGAGCTTTGCAACAAAGCTGATGGTGGACTGTGACTCTGTGGAGCAAGAGAGACTCCTGCTTGTGGTATACAGGTCAGTTGTCAGGATCTGCATGTCCTCCAGGGGACAGCCTGTGAGCTCGCTGCCCCCTGGGTTTGCACTGATAAAGCAGGATGAATGTCTTACTCTGTCAGATTGAGTGGCCTACAGACATGATGGACATGTCACCCCTGACATGGCACTGATGGCTCTTTGTATTTTTTTTTTCTTTTTTTTTCCTCCTCCTCCCTCCCACATGGGGAGGCATAACAAGGAAAGAGAAAAGTGCTTATGGACATGGGATTGCCCACTCAAAGTGGGCAGCTGATGAGAAAAAACTGTTGTTTTGGGATACTTGCTGCTTGTCGGGGGGAATCTTCCTGAGAAATGCAGAACTAGTCTAAACTTGTTTGAATTTTTTTGGTTTTTCACAGCATCGGCAAAAGAGGTATAGACTCCAGGAGAAATGACAGTCCTAAATTTGCTGCAGCTTAAGGGTGATGAAGGTCCCACCAAATGGTGCCTTGTGTTAGAGGCTGGTGCAGCTCTCGGAAGAAAAAGGCTGTGGAACCTTGAGGTATGGCAGGGTTTGCACGAGATTAGAGAACTGCGATCACTGAATGTGTGAAGGTACATACCAAACTGAATGTATAGATGCTGTGGGATGTGTTCCTCTAGGTAGAACATTTTGGGGTTCACCCAGCTGGAGACCACAAATAGTGTCCTATACTCATGTACAGATGCTGGAGTGTGCCTGATTTTATGTATACATCTGTGTGCGTATGCATGTGTGTGTACGTGTGTGTACATGTGTATATATACACACACACTGAGGTCATGCAGTCAAACAAGATTGTAGCCTGCTGTTACAATTCATCCAAAATGTCTGCTGTGCTTTACCTACAGCTAGGGCTAATATGCTGACTGCCTGGCTGGGACTAGTATTTGGCTGTTCCTTTGCCTAATCATTTCAGATTTGTTTACCTCCTACTTCTGTGTGCTTCACACTTAATTTACAAGTGGCTAAAAGCCAGTTTCTCTGAGAACTTAGTCCCTTTGCAGGCGTTCTCAATTATTTATGCCTTTCTTCAACAGTGAGTCTATTGTTCTTCTGCCTTGTCTGCAATGAATCCTTGTTTCCTCTATGTGAGGAGTATTCTCTGTTATACAAGGATGCTCCATTTTTTGCAATAGCTGGTCTCAAATTACCAAAAAGCTAAACAGTTTCTGTAGGTGATGATTTAAAGAGGTCTTTGTTGGAGCACATAACTACGATGCAGTGGGCAGAGTAATAAACCTCACAGGAAAGAACTTATGGGAGGGAAAAGAGTGACTGATTCCCCATTGAGCTATGAACATTTGCTAACCAGATTATTCGGTGAAAATTATCCTTAAAGTAGAGAGCAGTGCCAATCCCAGTTGTTTTAGGGGTCGAAATATGATGTGCATGGGTAGTGCCCCACGCTATTTTCTTCTTCTTTTATCTGCCTGCAGTCTCTGGTTTTGCTTATCCTCATCATTTTCTTCACAAGTGACTAGGTCTCTAGCTTTTAAAATTGTTTTTAATTAATATTTTTCCTTTCTCTTGGCTTGCAGTTTTCAAGCTTCGTTCAGCACAAGGCTATTTTGGCCATGCTTACTAGCAGGCAATCTTGTTATAGATCGTTTATGGTGCTTCTGCTATGACCTTCTCAGAGTGTCTGCTGAGGTTTTTACTTGATCCTGTTCAACATTGATTTCTACACTCTTCTCTGTACCAGTTTAAATGTAGAACATTTCTCTTAGTTGGTGTATTACAACTTCTCTCTTTTCAGCACAAGGCTATTTTGGCCATGCTTACTAGCAGGCAATCTTGTTATAGATCGTTTATGGTGCTTCTGCTATGACCTTCTCAGAGTGTCTGCTGAGGTTTTTACTTGATCCTGTTCAACATTGATTTCTACACTCTTCTCTGTACCAGTTTAAATGTAGAACATTTCTCTTAGTTGGTGTATTACAACTTCTCTCTTTTTATTTTTCTCATTAAATAGTTCTTCTATTCTGACTTCTGTCCTTCACGCACTGTCTTGTTGCTTGTCTTCAGACAACTTTCTTCAACTGCTTTTTAGCTTTTATTATAATTACTAGAAAATTTCCTCTTTGTGTTTAAAACATTTCTGGAAATTTCCTACTCTTTTAACATTGAGTCCTTATCTACCTAAACAATCCTTCCTTCTTCTATCTTCCTCAGATTGAAAACTGAGGGAGAAAGAATTTAGCAGGGTATCCTTTTTTCACAAGGATGTTAAAAAAAAAAAAAAGAGATATCACATGCATGTTCTACTGGACAATGTTGACAGTCACCTAAAGACGGCTTTAAGCAAGGAATATTGATAAAGATGGCAGAAGATACAACAGGATGATATAAATGAGCACAAATAGTATTTTAAAACAATGTATCTTTCCCTCCACATACTTAATTTTATTTAATGAACTATTAGTAGTAGTTGTCTAACCATTTTTAGTGGTGAACTTTTTATTTGATGAATTCTTCATGTTGGTCAAAGGAATATGCTATATATGGGCCTTTTGCTGGGTATAATTTCTATCATCAAATCTCTACATAAAACTCAAGAGACCATCCTTTTCCTGCAGTTCTTAACAAGTTAAGCAAATCTTAAATAGGTAAAGCTGAAGGGGAAAATGATCCCTCTGTCCACAGCCATCAAGAACAGGCAGAATTCTTGGCACATATGTATACGCATATGCTTAATAACAGATTTTTTTTTGCAGCTTGAAAGCAGTACAGTTGTCTAACAAACAAAATTGTTTCAATCTTAGTGTGGCTAACTCTCTGTCTCAGACTTCCCACTTTACTTATTTTGCCATACAGATGGGTGAAACTGGTGTATGTGAATGAGGGTATATGTGTTCTAAGTAACTATTGACCTTCCTCTATTCCAAAGCACGAAACTAAAACAAAGAGCCAAAGCACCTTGCCAGTAAGGAACTGTTCATAAATCATGTTAGGATGCTTCTCTATAGAGTTTCAATAATTATTTCCAAGGGTGGGGTATGAATGGACAAACACTTTTAAATCCCTGTTCTGTTTCCAAACAATAAGTGCCATTTTTAAATTAGAGGGTTTCTATATACACGAGCTAGTCTAACAGGTCACATCATTTTTTAAGCCTTTCAATTTTTTACTTTCTATAAGCAGCTATGCTTGACTGTAAAACTATTCCTCCTGGGCTCTTTACCTATTGAAATTAGCAAAATTGTTAGGTAAATTTTTTAACCTTCATGGAGGGTGGTTCACTGACTGCCCATCTGGAGGTCTGTAATGTGTTGGTTCTTTGCAAAGCTGTGTTTATATTTTTCGTAAATATACTTGTCAGTGAAATGGAAAAGCAATGAATCTCTAGACCTGTATCTGAACAATTGTTATACTAGTGTTATTCAGCAATGAAGACTGCTATACTAAATTTATGTAGCTGCTATCAGTCACTTGGCGCTTTTAATATTTTTACTTGAACTCTGTTCATACGTAAAACTTCACCCACTGGTAAAACTATTCTGCCAAAATTGTTTTCTAAGGTTGAAAAGGCACTAATATTAATGCTGTGAAAGCATATGATAAATGCCTGCCCATTCCAAAGAAATTGTGCATTTGCCATTGTAGGCTCAGTCTCAGTTTTGCTGCTGTAAGCAGTTACGTTTTAGCTACTGAAAACCTGATGTTGAAAAGTTTGTAACATGATGACATAGTTAGAAAAAGAGGAAGGAGGTAAGTGTTGCTTTTGTCCTTAGTAAGTCAAATAACAAGCTGCTTCTTTTGTACTACTAGATTTCAGTAGTTTTATTGCTATAGTTTCTTTCTAGTCATTTAGGAAAATTGGCTATCAAAAGAGGTAATTAAATAGCTGTACTTCTTTATCTATAATCTGGATAAAAATGCTGATCCTTTTTAGCTAAGATCGTAGATTTGCTTCAACTGCAGTAAAAAGGAGCCTGCATGTGAGGAACCTTGGCATCCCTGTGTTTTAGGCAGGTCAGGAAGGCAACCTGACTGAAGGAATTGCTAATCCAGACACTAATTGTTCAGATAAATGATATAAATTGCCCAGGTTTCATGCATCTTCTGTTATAGAAACCTCTGCTTTAAAAATTAACTTCAGTCTGGTGGCCTTGAAGCTGGAGGGAGAAACCGTTAATTAGGGAGAACAATGTAACAGAGCTTAACAATGTATAAGTCAATGAAACATTAATTCCTTAAAATGCAAACAAAACCCATGAAAAGTCAACCAAAAAGGGGTGGGAAAGGGTGGGAAACAAGACAATGTTGTATTCTTAGAATTTGCTATGAAGACATGGAAAAATACCGTGCCCAGCACACATACTCGCCAGAAATCTCTCTTTAGACAGAGACACAGAAAAAAAGTTGTCTGTTGAGCTAACACATTGCTTAATCAAGGTTTCACAACCAGAATTACTTCTTGCCATTTGGAGAGTGATTAAGTTTTGGCTGAACATATCTAACTATTGCAGAAACCTAAGCTAAGAAACTAAGCTTCTGTAATTATGTTATCTGTCTCCCTTGATTTTTAAAACCAGTTTTAAATTTTCAATGAAATTCAAAATTGGACTAACAATCTTGCAGATAAGTTTCCACAGAAACAAAAGGTAGAGAGACAACGCTAAATAGGGTATGCCATTTAACATCACATTAACTGGACTTCTTTTCTATGTGGCCAACTAGCAAGCCCAGAAGACTAATCACAGGTGTGTAGATCAGAAACAGACGTAGATCATGTAGATCAACTCTCACTTACTGCCTTTTGCACCTGTGGAAGGGAATTGGGTGGAGAAAGAAGAAACAGAAAATGCTGATGGGCAATAGAAGAGCTATGAGTTGGAATTGCTGTGGTGCAAGTAAAAAGGAGAAGAAAACAAGGCCCATTAGTTCTGCTGTCTGAAAGACACACCTATTGAAGCCAGTCTTCTGTGTGTAACAACAAAGTTACAAATGGCTTTGCAGGTTTCAGCTCAAACTTGGCTGCTGGCTGCTAAGAGAACTTTGAACCTGAGTTTGGAGTCACTTTTGGCCTATTTTGATCTCAGTAAATTATGAACTACAGCCCATGTGTCCTCAACTGGAGTCTCCAAACTCCTCAGTGAGAACACAGGCAACAGTGCTGGGAAAGCATACCTTAGAAAATAGTGAGTTCCACTCATGACAGAAATCCTAGCAATTGTCTTTCTTTTCTAGGTTCTTTGGGAAAATGTGCGCTCTCCCTCTGAATCATAGGGAGGAGAAGCAAGAAAATAGAGGCTTTGGATCAGCCTTACAGCTGTTGTGGGTAGAGCTCAACAGTTTCTAAGACCTTCCTCTACTTAACAGTATATTGAAATGCTGTTTGCATTCTGGTTGCCAGAAAGAGCTCAAGCTGAGTTTCGCTCCCCTCCTTCTCCTTTTTCAGTTATTTACAGCTGACATAAGGACTCAGAAAAGTCCCTTGGTTGGCACATTTGAAGGACTATGCAGTTCTGGTTCTCCTGCAAAAGAGAGAAAGCTGCAGAACTCCCAGTGTACTCCGGCCCAGAGTTCATGGCTCCCCGAATTAGTGTGATTACACTTCTGAGTTTACATGTTGTGGCTTCAACACAGATTTTTTCGTAACTCATTGATACCTATACAATAAAGCTGATGAAGGTCAGAATTCCAGCTGGAAACATCACTGACTATAGCAGCATATTGTACTATGTTTACAGATGGGCTAGGGACTTGTGACTACCAGCAGTATTGAAATCCTGGACTATTTCTTAGAGCTTTTCCTCTCTAAGGAAGAAAAAAACAGTAGTTCATAACTAATCCACAATTAGTCCATGATGACTCTTGTTACCAGGGCTCATAATGAAAATCTAGCTATTTCAGAACATGTGTCACGGAGAAATTTCCAATCTGATGCTATAGCAACTACTCATTGCTTTGCTTCCTTTGAAAGCAGATTAGTGCACTCAGTTTCACTTCGCTATTATTATAAGTAGCAATAAAATGAGTTAGAAAGTTCTTCAGTCCTCATTCTTATCTCACCTGTAACAGTGCAAACTAAGAGCAAGTCAAAAGATGGATTAATTATTTAAAGAAATTTAATGCATTTATCAGAAAAAGCTAAGGGTTTACAGCTCTGAGCAACACGTTGACAAAAATTGGATGAGAATAGCTATCGCTCTTGAGATAGAAGAGGCTGAGAGGTAATGACTTCTTTAATGTTCTGGACCTAAAACTGCAGAGGTTCGAACAGATTCACTGACAGGTCAGCCTTGCTTACCTCTCAGGGTGGCATCTTCTCTTAGAGGAACTGGGCAGACAGCTACTCATGGTGCCCTCCACTAGCATCTGGTCCCAATCCTTTTGACTTCTTTTTCTGCTTTTGGAATACTTAAAAGTACAGCCTCCAGAGAAGACAGTGAGACTATTTACTTCTGCCATATATACACTCTTCATCCTGGCCTGTATCAGAAATAGTGTGGCCAGCAGGAGTAGGGAAGTGATCGTGCCCCTGTACTCGGCACTGGTGAGGCCGCACCTCGAATACTGTGTTCAGTTTTGGGCCCCTCACTACAAGAAGGACGTTGAGGTGCTGGAGCGTGTCCAGAGAAGGGCAACAAGGCTGGTGAGGGGTCTGGAGAACAAGTCTT
>NW_008795144.1:434562-443492 GCF_000699145.1 Aptenodytes forsteri | reverse complement strand
GGTCTTTTCTCTGAAGTAACAAGTGATAGGACGAGAGGAAATGGCCTCAAGTTGCGCCAGGGGAGGTTTAGATTGGATGTAAGGAAAAATTTCTTTTTTGAAAGAGTGGTGAAACATTGGAACAGGCTGCCCAGGGAAGTGGTGGAGTCCCCATCCCTGGAGGTATTTAAAAGACGAGTAGATGAGGCACTTAGGGACATGGTTTAGTGGACATGGTGGTGTTGGGTTGATGGTTGGACTCGATGATCTTAGAGGTCTTTTCCAACCTCAATGATTCTATGATTCTATGATTCAAATGCTTCTTGGATTTTCCTGTATCATTTTAGATTTGGCTTGTTGAGATAAACTTTGCATGTATCTTGACATGTTGTAGAGTGTAACTTAGGCATGAAAGCAGAATCTGAAAGTTTTCACCCTCTCTCAGCTGTCTGTGAAATAATCTGTGTTTAGTCAGAGCAAGCAAAATAATCCAGATCTTACAGTACTGCTGTAGTTTTGTAGCAGCATTTACTCTAGTGATTAAAACACTGCAAGGTTTGAAAGAAATATGTTTCTAAGCTGTAATATAATAGGGTTTATGAAGACTTCAGAGATGCTAAAGAGGCTTGAAGGATGTTTCTAGGCTCAAAATGCCATTTATAGTTACAATCTTGGGCTTAGAGTTTACCTTCATGTCTTGTGTGACCCATAGATGGTGCCAGCATATCACAGATAACCATCTTGTTGCAGAGCTGGGATCATTATTAGTTGCTGTCAGGTGACTTTCATCCCATCTCCCTGATAAGTGAAAGGGCATATCAGTGTGCTGTTCAGAGAGCATTCTCTTAATGGAGATTCATAAAAGGACTGTGAATAGTGGATGTTGCTTTGGGCATTTGGTACCTATTTTGGAGCACACATATCCAGCATGGTAATCAGCTGAGTGGCAGACCACTAAAATGTTGTAAGAGGACATTCCTAAAGCAAAATTCCACTTCCCTCCCATATTGTGGAAGTAAAGCTGTACTTATATCTAAAGACCATTTGGTATGACAGTAAACATACACCATCGTGGTCAAAACCCACAGACAAGCTTGGAACAACATTGTGCAGCATAGAAGGTGCCAAAGGAAAGCAGGCATAATGAATATTGAAAGCTTTGACATCTGTAGCTGCTGGTGTGCTGTGAAAATAAGACTAATCTCACCAAAGAAGCCACAAGAACTGGATTCTAGGATGTTGAATTGATGGGAGATTTCATCACTACATTCAGTGGGAAGAAAGAATAATACTCCTGAGGGCTCGTGGTCTGTTTGAGTGTCTTTATTCCTTTCAAAAGATGTTCAGTGGTGCTCAGGTGCTGTAAGTAGACATGAGAAACATTCTGAGGGGAATATGAGCTTGCAGTCTGAAGTAGAAAAGTTATGACTTGGTCTCTAAAGTGATTTTGTTAAGTTACTGCCTCACTTCAGCAGAGCAGGACAACTAAGTTTATAGTTACATCTTGTTGAACATCAAAAAGATTAAACACTGATCTTGACTTATCTGTGGATTTTGAGTGATGTTACTGAATTCATGATGAATGAATGAACCCACACAAATTCTCTGTGGCTTTTGAATCCATGTTACAGGATTCATGATCCTCCCCTCCCTTTAGAAAACAGAGGCTCCATACACTCTTAGTGCTATACATTGTTTAACTTCAAAGCTATAAATTTGTCAGTCTGTTTATTAAATGTCAAAAAGTGCTTCCTTGAATAGTCTTTTAACATGCTGTCACTTCAGATTCTTGACAGAAAATATGAAAGTGTGGGAGGGCAGTTTATCATCTCACAATTCACCTTTGTTGGCAATGTCAGTGTTGATCCACCATAGAATATTTATGTTGAAACCTGAGGTTTTTGCAAAGTATAATCAATTTCAAAATGTTACGTACTCAGCACTTCTCTAGGGTGTGAAATCTTACTTGATTTTTCAATAAATTGTACTTCTACCTATGACTTATGAAATATGGAAATCAGTTAAATTTTCTGGGAATTTGGAAGACTGTGATACCATATGTAGAATTTTAAACCAAACAGATCCAAAATGATAGATACCTATACATCTTTGCAAATGCAAGCTTTGAATTTACAGCTTGTAATCAAATCTAATTGTACAGAAAGACATTCCTTTCCAAATTTGCTTTCCATATAGTCATTGTTTTGTTGAAAGTGGACTGTGAATCTCCGGTCACTTACAGCAAACTGTGGCACTGTGCCCTAGTCCTCCATTGCAACACTAATACTAGCTTATTCCTTTACCAGTTACTTGTGTCACACTTAACATAGGCATGGTAGCTAGCTCAGCAGAACTGCTTTGCTCTAGCAGATTACCCGTTTCCTAAAGCCCCTGTGGTACCCAGTAATACGTTTTTTCCTCAAAAGCAAGTACAAATTTTTCTTTTCTTAGGGTAGATTTTTTGCTTATAATTTGTCCCAGAAATGGGAGAATAAGCAACTTAAAGGATAGGTAAGATTTTGGACTACAGTTTTCTTAAACTGTAGCCACACGATTTTAAAAAATGTGTTCAGGAAACACAGGTTTGAGGTTTTTCAAAGCACAAAATATACAAAATATACAAAAATACACCCCAATGCTATACAAAATTAACATATATCTACATTATTAGTTTGAAGGAAGTGATACATCAGGCTTGTGATGAAAAATTTTCTGTCTTGGAAACAGATATAGTGCTTTCTCATTCTAAGATATTTTGAGAATTCATATGCTGCAGACCAGTGACTGAATCAAATGGAAAGACACGTGGCTCTGATCAGCCAAAATGAGGCTGTACTCATTAAATATTCAATCCTAAATATGCTGTCCCCGAAAGCAAAATAATATAATTCTGAAGCTGAATGTCTTCACCAGCTTTGCCATCTATGAGTGAGTGTGGGTTGAGACATGACAGTTCTTCTCATTGTTATGAAAGCTCAAAACATTTCTAAAGAAATACTTTCCTTCATGAAAATTGATGTTCCTTCAGTATCTTCTTTGGGGAAACAATCACTTCTAGTATACTTTTTCCATGGGTTAAATCTTAAATAAATCATGTTTTGGAGTCAATTTGGCAATTGGCATCTGCCTAACTTCCAGGGTGCCTGTTTAGAGCTATATTTCTGACTCATCATACCTTTTCTCCTAATCCTTTTCTGCAGGACTCGCTCCACAGAGGTGTTATGCCTCTTGCAATGCATAGTAATTTCTGCTCATCTTTCTGATTCAGTTCCACCACATAGAACAGAAGTTGGCTTTTATTACCCAACTAGAACAAAAATACCTTTTCAGTTGGCCTAGCTGTTGTTATCTTGTCCTTTGCAATGCATGAGAGATGGAGAGGAGCTGAGACATCTGCTAGATTGAAAGCCATAGCCTGAACTGATTCCTTCCTGCTTGTGAACAGATAGGAGGTAGTTTCTGCCCAGACTCATGGGGTAAAGATTCATGCAAATTGCCTAGTGTTAGTATGCTTCTTTTAAAATCATAATCTTGTGGACAATTTTCAATGAGTGTAAAAATTACACTATCCTGAGAGAAATGAAGCAGACTGTTCACCTCCAAGAGCCACTTTGATTAGGAGAACAAGCAGTAGACATGGAAATAACACCTTTTTCTGTAGGAAATATTGAGGCTACCAGAGCAGTGGAAGACAGTTTTCTTGCTAACTGTTTAATTGTTAAGAGCCTGAGCCCTGCTTTGGCTGCGTAACAGTTGCTGGCCCTCCTTAGGTGGCTGTTAGAAGATAAGAAACTACCATAAGACTCAAAATAGCAATGACGTTGAAAGCAAAGGTGGCTTGTTAACCAGACATCTCTGGTTATAGTTGCATGTGACAGCCTATGGGAGCTGCAGTTCCAGTGGGGACAGGCTGTAGCTGCAAGGTCACTGTGACACCAACAGCACAGGCACCAAAAGCAAAGCACAAGTCAGAAAGCAAGAGGAGGTGATTATAAAATGTTTAAAGAGTGAAGCGATGATGCATCACCTGCTGTCATTTGGAGAATGTTTCTCCTAATGTGGCACTCTGACAAGGCCTTGGGCATGTAATATGCTGCTGTCTGTAATGTCAGATAGGGAAAACATGGTTATGATATAAAAGGGCACCCTTTCAGCTTCTTGTTACAGAAGACCCAAGAGAGAAAGGATTATCTTAGACACCTGTAATGTACACATAATGTGTTGTGTATAAAATCAGTTTCTGTTAAACAGTTGGTGAGCTTTAATTCCACTGGTAATAGACATGCTGTGAGGATGTGAGCACTAACGAAATAATTTTTCAAAGAATCCAGCTGTTTCACATATTCTAAAATATCATTCTAATGAAATAGATATTTTCAAAGAATTTTTTGGCTTGCAGGTGTGACAGTGCAAAAGACCATTGATTTCATTCTATGAAATATCTTGTTTTTCTAGAAACAGGCTATGAGGTTGTTCAGCTGAGGGCTTTATCCAAAACCCATCAAACATGGTATAATATTTCTCATTTGCTTCACTGGGGGAAGGCTTCTGTGGCTATAACCGTACTACTCTGGGACATAAAAGGTTTATTATTAAAATGTATAAGAAGAAAGTAAAATACTCTTTTAATTATCCCCTTCAATACCTGAAATTACATCTGACTCATTGTTTACTCTTCTTTTACAGAAGACAAGAAAAAAGCTCATTAAAACAGTTTCTATGAGAAGATTCAAATTCACAGATTTGGTAAATGAATTTCAACTGGGAAAGGAAATTACTTTCATAGTGATAGTAAAATATAGAAATACAAGTAAAAATATCTATTGCAAATGATACAGAAAAATATTTTAAGGTAACAAATGAGAAAACAAAATGCAGCTTTTCTGGATTAATCATTTCAACTTCTGTTGTATTTTGCTGTGAGTGTTACAGAAGACTTTTTTTTTAATGTTGGTATTTTATGGGTGTACTAAGGTGCTATCTCTCAGTATCAACAAGCCACCTAATAATCCCACCTGGACCATTGTGAATCATGTGTTCCTTACAACTACAGGTAGATGTTAATTTCAAGCAGAAAATGTAAGAAGATTTTTGGCTGTTTGCCTCCTGTTCTGTCCTCACTGCTATAATATCAGGCAATTGTGATTTCAGTAAATGCGTCTTCAGTTTCTTTCAGTCTTTCTGGCTAATTTTGGAGTGTGCTATTACCTTATCCTTTCGGTTCAGTTATTTTATGACACTCCAATTAGATCCATCTAACTGTCAAACTCGCAGCTTGTCTTGCCTTTCTTGTGCATGTGGAAGGCTCTGCCCCCGTAGATAAGAAATGAGCCATTTTTCAGAGGATCATTTACCACCCAACAGATGCTGCTTTCAGGTTTATACCTGTATAAATGGGTTCCAACTCCATGTCCCTGAAATTTGGGTCAGCAGAAGCAAAGTTATAATGGGATCCTGATCCTTTGTTTAACAGATGGAGGCATTTTATTTTTATGATTTTCTTGAGCTGATTGTACCAGAGCAAAATCGAGAAATGGTAGCTCACTGGGAAAATAACTTTTGGATCAAGAATCTTCCTTTATAATACAGGTTTTGTGGAAAATGGGGATGTATCTATTTCACACACAATTCTATTTCTATCACTTCTTTTTTTTTTCACTAATGGTCCCAGAATTGGCATTCAGCAGAAGTTCCTTTTTTTTATTTTTGGAAGTAGTTATAAATTAATTATATGGTAATTACACAGCATATCTTGTTTAGAAGCATATTCGAAAAGGTAAATTCTTAGTCTCTTTAAGGTTTAATTGCAGTTAGTATGAACTTGTTAATTCAGAGAAGAGAAAAAACATGGTGAGGAAGTTTAGAATGTCTTCATGTATTTCAATTTCTTCTGAGAAATGAAATATTTTCTCAGTCACCTCAGTGGACAACCTCAGTCATGTTTACACTGGGCACCACAAAATGCAATATATATCTGCGTTCCTGTAGTATTAGGTTAAGGGACAGTTTTTTAATGTGTTTGGATTGGAAAAAACCCAATGGAATGTGGCTATGTGTTTGTGCATAAATATATATATTCAAACATATAAATTACTTCTTAAAAAACGTAGCTCAGATTTAGGGGTAAATCCTGCCCTCACTCAATGCGATGGAAATTTTTGTATTTCTTTCAAAGCAAGTAGAACCAAGTCCCTCTAAATTAAGATGTCACCTGTGTAATGAGCAGTTTTTACAATAGAATACGTGGGAGTATGTAGGGGTAAGCAACACAAAAATGTTAACCAGTTTGGAATGGTAAACAAGGATGATTTTAATTATCAGTTTGTTGAGACTGTGGGTGGATTTTTTGGTCTTGCATTCCTCCTTTTCTCTTCAGGCATTAGCCAAATTTCAAAGAGGCTATTGTTTAAGTTTATTTGTGATTCAGTTGCTGACGAAAGGAACACTACATTTCTCTATTTCCATGCTTATTTACACTCTGTAAAAGCATATTTTCATCTTAGTTGTGGCATGCCAGGTCAGTTAAAGAGGAATTTCAGGGGCTGCCTGAAGGTGGAAAGAATAATGACCAATCATCATCCCACGTCCCTTCCACTTGCTCTGGCAGCTAAATAGCACACTTAGTACTGTGCTGTCATTGGCAGCTACAAAGACAAAACCTCTCCCTCTCCCAAGCAACACTCCCCCCAGCATGGTTTAATTGTTTATTGCAATTAAAATCTTTGCCCGGAATTTCCAGTAAGTTTCTTGAAGTCCAGTTCTTATCCAGTTTTCTTATACAACCTAATGTAGTGGCCAAATGCCAGATACCTCTCTCTCTTGAAAAATCTTGTCACTTATTCCAGAACATAAACAGAATGGTAAATCTTTGGAAAATCTAGTTCCAGGTTTGGAGACTGGTTCTTTTAGAAGCTTTGAATGATGGGCTTTATAGAGATCTAGATTTCAGGGAAAGTACTAGGTGATTTTCTTTAAGCCTGGTGTAAGCTGTAGACCAAGATTCTCTAAGGTTCTGTAGTTCAGTCCCAGATTTATCTTAAGAACAATTCAGGTAAGTACATCTTTGTCAATTCTTGCAACTTTTAATACATTATATTTAGTATGACAGAACATTGTAGAATTTTACCTCTTTAACCTGAGGGCTGTTTGAAGGGAAGAGAATTATTTTCACTGCATAGGCTACTACAATATCTGCCCCGTCTATTTGAGGAGAAGAAGAGATCTGTGTTACGGCTCTAAATAGACCATGCTATTTACAAGCAAATAGAATCCTGCTCCTGTCCATCCACCTCACCTAGCTAAAAGGAAGCCCTTCACATGCAACATACCTTCTAGCTTCATAGCAGTCTTTTGCAGTAGCTGAAGTAGCTTGCAAGTAATTTTCTTAGTAACCTCTTCCTTTATAGAAGGTTTTCCATAATATATGGTGTACGCTTCTGAGAGAGAAGAATGTTTACACCCCCTGGGTAAAGGAATTAAATGTCTGCAAGGTGTTGCCAAGACCTCACTGCTATCCTGTTTTTGAAAGAGAAAACTGTAGCTAAATCTGATCTGCTGTCTTCCTGCAGACTGCAAAATATGGGTAGATCCAATACTGGGAATTTACATTTAGATGAGTGCTAAGGACATTTTGGTTACAGCAGAAGACAGTTTGAACATTAAGGGATGACTTAGGTTTTTGCTTGCATACGTTTGTTTTCTGTTGTCTTTCATTTTTCTGAAAATATTATTTCATTTGAACTGTTGTAGATGCTCCATGTATAAAGCAAATGGATTAATAACTTGCAAATTGTCCACACCAGACAAGTGCATGTACACAATATGATACAGATGTGGGTTTTTTTTTAAAAAAAAACATTTTTAGAAGAGAGGGAGGCGTATTCTGCATTGATCACATGCAAAAAGTGATGCACAAAAACACATTTAGAAGAGAGGGGGGCATATTCTGCATTGACCACATGCAAACAGTAAAAATGTTAGCTTAAAATGACTTGGTAATAAACTAATGCTGAGTACCTGAAAGGAAACTGTGATTTAATACGGAAGTAAAATAGGAAGAGAAAAAAACAGTTGCTCTTGTTTCTAATGTGGAATCTTTGCAAATTACCTGCTCATCAATTTACTGCACCAAGTCTACCTGAGAAAATGCTTGTCTCCCTTTAGCATTACTTTGATGGGGCTATAAATTTAGGCAATAGCTTGCAAACAATCAAGTCCCCATGTCCTACCCAGTTCCCTTGACTCAGACCAGCACAAGAAGTACTCCTAAACTGCTGAGGACTTAATTCAGAAAGCTCAGAGAAGTGTGATAACTTGAAAAGTACTTTGTAAAAAGTATGCCCCCAGCAAGAATTTCCCACTAATTTTGATTTATATAGAAGTTAAGAATAGCTTAGGTATAATCCTGCTTAGGGACAGGGATAGAGTGAAAAGCCTCTCAAGTCCCTATTTTTCTCTGTGATTCTATTATTCAAATTTTCAGTTTTGCAGTTCAAATTCATTTGAATTCAATCTGCATATTAAGATGCAAACAACCCAAAACTTAAATAATCATTTTACAGCTGCTCAAACTTTAGGGTGTTATTCAGCCAGGTCTGAGAGGAAAATGACACAGTGCACTTAAGCAGATCAAGTATATATTGTGCAGATTCAGGGTTAATAGAGAAATATATTGATTTATTTTAAGAAAATCTGAAAGAAAATATGTTTTGGCTTTCCTATTGGAGCATAAGAAAAATTCAGCAAAGCTGTTTTTCCACAGAAAGCATCATTCTTGCAGTAATTCTGTCGGGGGAAATAAGTAGAAGAGGGTACATATCAGAGAAAAAATTCTGAATAGTCCTAGGATTGAGAAACAAATTGACAGAACAAATTTGTCAATGTCTTGTTTAAATTAGCAACATTATAAAGTCACTACTAAAATAACACAAACAAAAACAAGAAGCAGCATC
>NW_008795144.1:385129-434435 GCF_000699145.1 Aptenodytes forsteri | reverse complement strand
CCCGCTTAAGTAAGCCACAGGCAGTCTGCAGCAAAGCTTTTGTAAGATTATAGTCTTTAAAAATTCTCAGTCAGGGAGTGCTTCATATGGATAGAATAAATTAACACAACCAGTATTTATGTAATGATTAGATTACAGATTGATAAGGTTGGTGCTTGAAAGAGGACACAAGTTAAAACATGCAAGATGCTGCTGGAACAGTGAACTGCTAACAAAGATCAATGTGATGCAGTAATGTGTATGCTTACAGGGTATTTTGCTAAAGCCGCATGGTCCTTGTACACCCAGAAGACCATAGGAAATAATATTTCATGCACTCATGCCAGTGCCATTCTATTGTCTTCAGATATTCCCACAGTCCATGAACAGAGGAAAAATCCTTAAAAGTTTCAGGATATTTTTCCCCACTCGCCCACTAGAGCAGTAAAAAATATCCAAGGAAGACCTCTAAACCTAAGGCGGAAAAATCTTGGGAATAATTCTGAAATAACTCTTCAAATGCATGGCCTCTCTGAAAGCTTCTGCTTTTCTGATTCACTGGATGCCGAACAGCTGTACTCTGCAGGATAATTAGGCCATGAAGACAAATTGTAGAGACCTCTGTGCTCTCTGGCCCTTTGATTCATTTGGGATATCTTAAGTCTTTATCTGAGCCTGAAATTTTAGATCTGAGTATTTAATTGACTGAGTCCTTTCACACTGGTTACTGCTTTATGCATAGGGAAGACAAGTTTAGCTCATGTATGTGAATATGAAATATTACCTCAATGTGCTATCACTCACCACTTTTTAATTTGGCATATGACCTTTCTAATAATTCATAATTAGGAAATAGTATCCTAGATACCTGGAGTCATGAACAATGAAAAATGAACAATGGAAAAAATTTTGCTTGAGACTCTTTCTTTGGACTGCAAATGCTGCTTATCACATAATGACAGTAAGTGGCTATACCTCTCATTTGATCTAAATTGAGTCAGCTTGATATTAGCTTGGACAACCAATTTGGAGAAGCGGTGGTGTTGTGCTGTGGAAAGATTCTTCCTAATCTGCTGCTCTAACAATTGAGTTTTTCAGGGCTGAACAGAGACCGGTAGGATTGCTTCAGATTTTGAAAGTGTATATTACGTAAAGGTGAAATATTTTCATAGATTTGAAAAGGCCTAACCTGAATTTTCCTCTTGAATAGTCAATTGGCTATTGCAGGTAGGTATAAAGGGTAGTCTTAAATTTTCATGCTGGAAGGTCATATGCTAAATCAAAGTTTGTAATTGTTGGTACATTGGCACTGGTAATATTTGAAATTTTATAAAGTCATTGAAATTTCAGGGAACTGTATGAGTAAATTTTGACAGTCAGTACAAATTGTGCATATGTCGGCCAAAAATTTGTTCAAATATATTTAATTTCCCTAGCATATTGAACTGACTTATCTTTAAACAAAGGGAACTCATGGGATGGATAAACTGAGATTTCCTGCATTTTTGGGCCTCATGCTCTATTCACTGAGATAAGCAATGGAATTGGTATTCAACTTCTAAAGGCAAGTCTCCTTACTTAAAACCATGTAGTACTGGCGTAACATCTTTGTCCTTAAGAGTAAGTCTGCCCTTCTCCGACATGGGTAAGTCAAGGCCAGTGATCCTGCTACAGTAGTTAGTGTGAAGGAGACAAAAATAACGGGACATATGTTCAGTATATGACATTTGAGACTTCTGAAAAGTCACTTGTCTTACTTCACACTTCACAGCCTGTAACTTATTTAAGAACTGCCTTCTGGCATGTCTTCTCTGCTTTCTCACAATTTGAAAGTGAACACTCTCTTCTGAGGACAGTCATTGCTCACATCCTCCATGTTCCTGTCTGAAATAAAGTAATGTCCTGCCTTGTAAACAATCTGCACAAATGAATTGTTCTCATGGGGAAAAGTCAAATTGGACAGCTTTGTGACAACCAGACCACTGGAGGTTATGGGAAATCTAGCTTTTAATATGTTACTAAAGGTTAACTTGCTGCTGCAGAGCTGACATAGCTCTGTTGACTCCCAGAGAACAGAACCGATGGACATAGCTAAAATTCTTACCTTTAATTTTCCTTAGAGTGTGATGTCCTGCTTTAATCAGCTTTTGGCCTATGGTGCATCTTTTAGACCAGTGGAAGAACTTCTATTTTGCTGCTTGCTATATATAGAATCTGTATGTTTTGAAGACCAGCATTTTCCTATTTCTACTCATTATAACCCCTATGTTCTCCTTCACATAGTGTCAAAAACAGCTGCTTGGTGGTTTCAGCTCCTTGTGTGAAATTTACTCCTTATGGAGAGAGGAAAGAAATGTGGGAGCATAAAATACCTTGGTTTTCATCAAGACATCTCTCTGCCTTCTGCATTTAAACACCAAATACAGTCAACTGTCAGGCCCAGCACGCCTGTTATAGGTGCCTTACATAACCCAGGACTGGGTTCGTCTAGAAATTTTGATTGTTTTTGTTGTCTTGTGAAGTGGCTGGTTTTCAAGTGTTTTGTTTGTTTTACCAGTAGAGATTCTAGTAATAAGTTGTGGCACAATATTTCAGAATGGCTTTCAGACTCTTTTCCCCATGCTTCCTGACTCTCCCAACTTTCTTGTGTGATTAACTTGTATGGTCTTCTAAAGGTGAAGTGATGACTGTGTTTAACAACAATCATCACCACATTTTCCATAGTTTTGCTCTAGTCCATATTGCTTAGCAGAGGAAATACTCACTCTGAGTACACTAATGATTGGACAGACTACAAGGGCAGTAAATGTCTTTATTAAGGGCAAAATATCTCTGATTCCCATTACCTACTTAAAATGGAATGTAGCACACCAATAAAGTGGCGTCTAGTTTAATGTAGATGTGAGAGATGCGGCACATCTCATCCTTCACTCCATAGCATCAGAATTATATGTGTAACCCTGAACAGAAGACTTCTTTTGACAAAAAAAAATTTGTATAGCTTTCCTGGGATTTTTTTCTATTTTCTGTTGAATTTTAAATTTCTCTTCAAGTTCTTTTCACTCACTGTTTTCCTTAAAACACCTGAGTTTGCATTTTGAACAGTAAAGTTTACTTTGAAGCCTGAAATTCAAGAAAACAGAGAAAATTAAACTCCTGGAGAAAACTATCTTCAAAGAAATGCCCCAGAAAGTTCAGCAATTAGTGCATATACAGTGAGTATTGTATTTATGTAGTTCAGGGTGGCTGTTTGAAGGTGAATGAAAATGAACACACATGAAAAAGAATGGAGAGAAATCTAAATCCTTTTGAGGGGGGGGAGTTACTTGTTTAAAAGTGGCAACAGAAGTACAACTGAGTGCTAGTTCATTGCCCTACTTTTCTGGACACCTGATGATATAAGCCCCAATCACTTTCCAGGATTAAAGTAGGCTGAGCTTTCTTTCAGGTCAACTGTCTCTCATCAGAAAAGAGGGGGGGACAAAATTGAAAAAAAAATTACAATATCTGATTGTAAGCTTCAATTTCATTGATTTTTTTTGCCCATCTTTTCCTTCTATTATTCTTCTTTCTCTTGTATATCCTTCCCTGAAAACTACCTGCTTATTCGCTGTTGCCTTGAAATCTTGAAATTAAAAAGAAAAATTTTATGTTGGATATGCCTTATTTCACACTATTCAGTTACCTAAGGAACATTTTTATAGGTATGAAGTTCAAAGAAATACCATACAAAAGAAAGAAGTCAACAAATAATTTAATGGTGCAAGTTAGACTTTTATAGTGAAAGTCTGTGTATGTCAATATAATATAAACACTGCTTCCATAAATGACACTAAAGTAACACAACGAATAAATGAAACACTTTTCCCCCATTAGACTTTTATAGTGAAAGTCTGTGTATGTCAATATAATATAAACACTGCTTCCATAAATGACACTAAAGTAACACAACGAATAAATGAAACACTCTTTCCCCCATAAAAATATTAGAAGAGATCTGATCTTTGCTATAACTAATTATGCAAATTTGCTATAACTAATTATAAAAATGCCCTTAATTATATTATTTCAGGCAACAATGCTAAACTCTAGTGTGTTTTAGAAACTGAAGTCTAAAGTAATACAGTCACATTAATACAATGGAAATCTAGCTAAATCTAGGAAATCTAAGTAAAATAATTTAGTTTCCATCTTAAAAAGGGATTATAACACCAGTGGAAAAAGCCTCCCTCAGGTACAGATGCTAACTACAACAAGGCAGCAGAGAAAAACAAACTTAATTTGTCTAGTGGACTAGCAGACTTCATTCAAAACCTGTGGAAGGTAAATAAAGCATTTCACTGAAATTTATTGGCTTTGGACCAGGCCTGTTATAAACTAGTTCTCTTCGTCCTTCAGCCTGAATGCTGACTTTTTCATATACTACTGGAAAATGCAACATTTTTTGTGGTTGTTCTAAATTCTCTGACAAAAATACTCAGAAACTCATCATTGCAGGCAGTGTGATGGATGCTGTAAACAGTTAGTTTTGTGCTTAATATTATGCAAGGTAATGTGTTAAATACATGCACACTGCTTAGAATACGTGGGTTTTTAGAACTATTTTACTGTTCCATCATGCTCAAGTACTTCATATGATGGCAGAGCCTTGAGGCTACAGCCACCATTGGTGCACCCTCCTTTTTGTTCTAGGTGGTAGTAAAGTATGTCATTTCTTGTGTAGACCTGCCATACAGCAGCCTGTATCTAGACACTTGCTCAGCTTAAATTTTAGTGAATTGAACTGGTGGGATTACAGTATGAGAGTGCCAAACAAGGCAAATACAGGAAATGAGTCCATCCCTAAATCACTGACTTTCAGCTGCTATAGTATTTGTTCTGTATACAGGGGAGTGCAGACAGATTTTTGACATTTAAAAGATAGTTCTTTTGTTGTCCCTGTTGGCATATGCAGAAGGAATGGATGATTTCCATTCTAAAGGAATATCCATCAGTTGTGTATCATTGCAGTTAACACAGCTATGTACTACAGATGACGTTTGAAATCTGCTTAATGATATTCTTCCAATACTTCCAGATCAGGTCAAAATTCCTCCTTCATAGTTCATACCACTTATAAAAAAAAAATCCTATCATATGCTTTCTAAAAGTTACAGAGAGTCATTGGTTTCTATGAAGCAATGCTAACTTTTAACCCATTGGATTCTGTAAAGAATGTTGTATATAACTGTCATGCAAATATGGAAAAAATGTGTAAGTGGAATAAGAAGTAAGTATAAACCTTCATTATCTCAAATTACATTAGCTGTTCATTTACAGTTTAGTTTGCTAGGAACATTTCTCAGAAAGTAATGACTTGATTTTTTTGTTCCAGCCAAACTCTTAATCATTTAAGAATAGTAGCAGAGGAAAAAGGGATTTAACAAAGAAGATATTTGTAATTCCATCAGCTGAACAAACATTAAAATTTTTGTTTTCCTCCTGCTTTGGATACTTTTCTATTAGATGCTTGAAAGAGGTGGTTTTTGCTCCAAAAATTAGGTCCTTGTGCCCATTGCTAGACCAAAATGCAAGCATTCACAAACACATGACAAAACGTGTTCTTGTCATACGGTCCTCTGGACTACCTTCCCGATGCACTTGTGTGTGCTGATTGTGTTACCAGCTGCCTGCATTTTGGTTATATGATGAGAAGAATGGAAGAATGACATGACTGGGAAAGACAGCAGCAGGGATTAATATGTCAGAAATATTTCTGTGTCCTGATTCCAGCCGGCTGTGAGCATCTGAGTGACCTTTAGAAAAGAAAAGGGTAAGTAAAGGGACAGGGAACAGGTTCTGCCAGTCTGGATGTGGGACAGTAGTTGGCCACTGTCCATCTATAGCATTTTTTTTTTACATTTCTGCTTTTAAGCATTTGTCAATACCATAATATTTATGATAAGGTATCTGATCTACTATTACATGTAGTCTAATATACGATTCATATTTGTCTAAATACAATTTAACTGATAAAAACGTAACAATTTATGATGTGCCTTTAAAAACGTAGATTAGAAAAAAGGTGGATATTTGTATAACTGTCAATGGAGATACAGAAAAAATGAGCAAGATGAGAAAAAAGCAAAAGGAAAAGATTACATAAAATACGTCAGGAAATTTAAAGAACTAGATGAGACATTCCAGACTGTTACAGACAACTCAGGAAAGTCAGAGAGAGATTCCAGTGGACTGAAGAAGGACATACAGTACATTTTGAGAAGAGAGGAATTATCCTGTGAATTTCAAGCCAATCAGCTTAGTTATCCAGAAATATACTGGAAAGATATCAATCAGTTTGCAAGCATTTAGGGTATAATAAAGACATAAAAGATAGTCAACATACTTGTATGAAAGAAAAAAATCATATCCAGTGCTTTTCTTAGGCAGCATATCTACCAAAGAGGATAGAAGAAAGTCTGCCTTGATTTCAGTAAGACTTCTAACAGTTCTGTGTGACATTTTCCTGATAAACTAAGGTGATAAGTCTTCATGAAATTACAATAAGGCAGAACTATACCTATTGTAAAACAGCACTTAAGCAAAATTTTATTATTT
Organism: Aptenodytes forsteri; assembly: GCF_000699145.1. Classification (NCBI taxonomy): domain Eukaryota; kingdom Metazoa; phylum Chordata; class Aves; order Sphenisciformes; family Spheniscidae; genus Aptenodytes; species Aptenodytes forsteri. The sequence goes on along the minus strand of NW_008795144.1, from coordinate 427,859 downwards.
TCTGTCAGACTGGGGGATATCTCAGGTTATGGGGGTATATAGAAGATTTGGGGACAGTCTAGGCAATTGCAAGACAATCTGGTCTTTTCCAGATCTTGCTCACATTGTTACTAACTGCTGTAATGACAGAGGAGTGCATTTATGATCTATGAGCAACAATGAGTTATGCAGAGTCACAAGCATAGTGTAAGTAAGTCAGAGATTGACAACAAATTGCTCTAAAATCAGGTAGGTGAAATTCATAAAAGATAAGCTACATATACATAACGTACAATATTATAATTAGGAAGCACCCTTGCAAAATGAAAAATAACTGCCCAGGTAGGAGTGCTGTAGGAAAGAATCTGTAAGCTGTAGTGGATTACAAAACAAATATGAGTAAAGATGTAAAGTGTTAGTTAAAAAAAGAAGACATTTCCTATATAGTAATGGTATTGTTACATAGAAGACATGAAGGGTTACAATGCTTTTTTTCTGGCAATGCCTTGGATAGGTAGAATGTCCAGCTTAAGACATTTTATAAAGAGCTTGACATTGAGGAGGTGTTAGAGTGATTGTGTCAGAAGAGATTTGGAATATGCATTTTTGAAGGAATTCAGTTTTCTTAGCCCAGGTAAGAGAAAGCAGATTAAGGGCGTAAGTTTCTCTGTGACCTTGATGACTGGGGAACTAGAGAAATACTATGAAGAGACTGTAGTTAGCTCTTCATTATCCAGGACAGTTAGGGATGTAGATACCTTAAAGAGCAGAAATATCTGGATAATATGAATACTGTGATACACACAGAGCACCCACACTCAGTTCTGCAGGCCCTTCTTTGTTGCTTTAATGCAATTCCCAGAATTCTAGCTCTGGTGAGACATATTGGCTCAAACAAAAAGCAATAAAATTGCAGAAAGCATCCAAGTGCCATTCACTATGTTGTGTTTAATCAGACTTTTGTAAACTAGAGCAGTGGGGAGCACAAAAGAGAGATTCCCAAATCTTCCAGACTTCTTGTCTTGGGTGTTTCTTAAAAGTCACTAAAGCTCTGAGATGATTCTGCAGGTAGGTTAGCTGTGTTCACATAGCAGGGCTCACAAACTAGTAAACCCTACATGCCCCAAACTGACACTTCATTAGACTGGCTTTGGGGTGATTGTCAGCTACGTACCCCAAAGGTGATTGAAAATGTCCCTTATCTACATGCTCTTTGCCCATGTTGCCTATCCCAGGCTGCCAGACCTTTTGTCCTGTGAATCTATACCATTGCTACTAGAAATAAAATTCTTAATGTGAACGTAATTAGTATGATAAGAAAAGATCTTTATCTGAATATCTTATTATCAGAGTACCTGTCTGAAAAATAAACACTACCAGTATAAGCATCTTTATACCACACTTCTTTCTTGCTCTTCTGCTGAGGGTATAATTCATCATGATACAATGTTTATGTCCCTTGTTTCCAACTATAGATATTTTCTATTTGGTTGTATGAAAAGAACTGTTGTTTGACAGACAGAGTTTATCAACAAAAAATCTACTTTATTATTGGTAAGAAATTTTGCAACAGTCCCAAGATAATCTATGTCTAATTCCTAACAGAAACACTGTCAATAGTGAATTGTTCTTCATTAACAATGAAGTTGTATTAATGCGGTATGTTCCATCTCTGTATCATACAGCACTTGTTATTTTATTACACTGCTTTGTAATATTAAGTGGAACAGCTTTAAGAATTTAAAGTATCGGCATCAAGAGTTTTAAGCATATTCTGTCAACATCTTTATCAGCCAAACTGTGGATTTGTCAAACAAACTTGCTTTTGTCTGTTTAAGGACTTGTAGCAGGCAAAACAGCCTTTAACTGCACTGTTCATAATATTTAGTATGGTAGACAAGATAGCAGTATGTGCAGGCTTTTTTTGGGGGGGGAGGGCAAGAGGGACAACAATGGAGAACTCTAGAGAAGACGAATGATGAGGAAAGATACAACAGGCTTCTAGTTTATTTGTTGAGGGAGTTGCGGGGGTTAATGGAGGAGATTCGAGGATCCCTAACTTTTCGCTTGAAATGAGGGTTCTCATTTCAAGAGTGAAAGCCCTCTTTGCCACAATACAAACAAGACAGTTCTGGTTCTTCAGTTCTGGTTCATTTCTAGATCTTTCTTTTCTTCTGTTCCTGGATCATCATTTTTCCAAATATCTTATGCCTTACAAATGTATACCTTCTATGTTTTCCTCTTTATTTTTTTCTTCATTTGATCTAATCCAGCTTTCCTTCACCATGTCCTACCAAACATAAGGAATCTCAGTCTTTATAATTTTTTGCTTATATGATAATGAATATTTACCCTTTGATAACATTGAAGTACATTTCTCTATACAGAGTTAACTATGCCAGCTCTGTGTAAAATATGAGTAGGAGGACAACAGTGTTGGGACAATATTATACCCAACAATTCAATTTGAATCCTGTGAATCTTTTGATTTTGTCCATAACCCTGCAAAGAGGCTAGATTTATTCCACTCTGTACATGGTTTCTTCACTGAAACATGGAGTCTCTGTATGTGTCCTTTAAATGCAGCCAAATTCCTTCCACCTCAGCTGATTCCCAGATCAATAGAATTTCTTTGCTGTGAAAGTACATTCCACCTTCTTGCCTCCTTTGCCCAAATTACCGGTCATTAGTGTTCCTGTTTCTATTGGGCATAGTAACTTTGAAGACCAAGACTGAAAATCTGAAATTTTCCTTACAAAGAAACTGCAGTCCTCCAAGCAGAGATATGCAGAAAAGTACAGAACTGAACTGGACTCATTTCTTGAACTTCAATTTGATTGTCTGGTGGAGTTTTCCACTTAAAAGATCCTCTTCGGCATGAAAATTGGGAGATAGATGACAAAACCTTGACAGCATGGCTACCAATGTGTGGGGTCAATGACAGCATTTCTGTGTGGTCTTGACATAAGGAAATTAAAATTTATTATTCACCAGATTCTTCTCGTGTCCAAACAGAAATGTTAGACTTCTTACTGAGAAATACTTTTCTCCAAATAATTCTACCTGAGGCCACTGAAAGATCTGTAAATTTAGCACTCAGCATTTCTTCTTATTATTATTTCAAGGGTTTTTTCAATGCAGGCAGTTTTTCAAGGCAGAAATTTAAAATAAAATTATGGTGCTTAAGAGTTAGTTGGCAATTACCCAAAATAAGATAGAATGTTGTTCACAGGCTGCCTTTTCTTGTTTATAATTCAGACTCTGCTCCACTAGCTGTACTATGAAACAGCATCAAGGAACACAAACTGCATAAAGCAGAACTTGAAGAAACTTTAATAAGGATGGATTTAAAGTTTAATCAAATTCTCTCAGTAATCACCCACTGCTGACAGATCTACAGTCAGTGAAAGATCTGTTTTATCTTTCTGCTAATGCAGATTAGTCCGTTCTAAGCTCTTTCAAGCATTTTGATCAGTACTGTGCTCTGGGGCTTTCAGCCTATGCCTTATTTTGCCACTACATATTAAAACATTGCTGACTGTAAATTTGCTCCAGATTTGTATGTCCAGGAGGCCTCCATATTTCATTGAATTCATTCTTCGTTCCAACAGTATGAACCATAGTCATTAAATTGTGAGTACTATGCCACTGACCTAAGTCTAGCCTGTTTGCCCTAGAGAGAGTCAGAGAGGCTCTCTCTTTTTGGCATAAGTGCTCTGTTAAAAGGACTAAAAAGGCTATTTCACTGTTATGAACTTTCAGCTGGCCACTCTGTACAGCACTGACAGTCTTGAAATCTCTTAGTGATGTAAGGTCTATTAGGGAATGTTTCCAGTAGTCTTAAAGCTTTCTATGATTTTGGTTTGGCTTATGTACATCTTTTCAAATACAGCTTTGTTGATTTGCCAACTCTGGAGTATTACTTCTGTCCAGCACTGATAAAGAAGTACGTCCTATATTTGCTGAATCTACTTTACGAATGAGAGATCTGAATAATTCAGGGCCTGAGCTGAACATGTCAAACTTCGGATGTTTCAAACTGAGAGTCATAGTGGACATATTGCTAGCTAGTTGATGAATTTAAACTTTGAAAAGTTTATTTTCTGATTTTATCAATATATATGCTTAAAAAAATGAAGCAATTTATTCATATAAACTCAAAAATTTAGCTGTGAAAACATCAGTCTTTCCATTTATCTTAATTAAAAAAAAGAACAAAGTTAATGGGTATCATGTATTCCTATTGAGGGCTGGAACAACTCTCCTATGAAGAAAGTCTGAGAGAATTGCTGTTGTTCAGCCTGGAGAAGAAAAGGCTCCAGGGAGACCTTGTTGCAGCCTTTCTACATATAAAGGGGGCTTATAAGAAAGATGGAGAAAGACTTTTTACCAAGGCCTGTAGTGACAGGACAAGGGTCAATGGTTTTAAATTGAAAGAGGGTAGATTTAGATTGGACATAAGGACGATATTTTTTCTGATGAGGGTAGTGAGACACTGGAACATGGTGTCCAGAGAAGTTGTGGATGCCCCATCTCTGGAAATGTTCAAGATCAGGTTGGACGGGACTTTGAGTGACCTGATATAGTGAAAAATGTCCCTCCCTTTGGCAGGGGGGTTGGAACAGATCATCTTTGAAGGTCCCTTCTAACCCAAACCATTCGGTAATTCTATGATTCTATGATTCTATCCCCTAGCGAGCTATGCAATTCTCATTTCAAATGTCTACTGCATATTATTGAGTTATTTTTTATGCATAACCCTTGCATTTATCTAGATTTAAGAAAATCAACTTTTACACAATAAAGTTACTAATAAAACAGCAAATAGTAGAAAATGATTGCATGTGTTCCCAGAAATCATTCTGTAATATTTAATGCTGTAAGTATTTCAAAAACTTCCATGTTGGCAATATTCCTTCAGAAGTATATTCTACGAGTATGATATCCTAATTATTCCTGGGAAAAAAAGCTGTGAGCTCATAGATAGTATTTATATCCAGGAGGCATTTTGAAGGTTTAAAAAAAGCAATATCTAAATCTTTAGTCTCGTTGAAGAAAGAAACTTCAGACACTGGCATTTGGCAAAGTGGTAGCTAGGGTTCTTTAGATATGCTTTTGGCCAGGTGAGTCTCTCTGTCCATGGGTCTGACATCAGTCTTGGCTTGGAAACTGATTCTTTCTAGGACTGATGCCCTTCACTGTGAGTCCTTGCTAGCAGTGCTGATTTGTTTGCATTTAGCAGATGGAGGGGAGTCAGCTAAAGCTAGATGTGGCAGTTCTCCCCAGTGGCAATGGAGGAAGAGCAACTTCTGGCTTTCCTGGAAGCTGGAATTCTGTCTGAGTGTAGTGAGACTCCCAAGTGCATAACTGGCTGTAAGACTGCCCAAGAGAAATACAGGGATATTCTCATTTTCCTATTATGCTCTTTCAGGTTAGTGTAAGTTCTCAGGAACCTTACTTTCAAGGTTCTCTTTTCAAAAACAGAGAATAGGAGTCTATCATATATCCTTCAAGCTTGCCATTTTTACCTTTTTGTCATATAGCGTTTGGTCATACTCTTGCTTTTGAAAGTGGTATGTTATTAAGATATGAGAAATCCCAATCTACTGAACCAGTGTTAGGATGACAATTTTGATGTTAACTTCAGAGAAGAGATTTGCTGGGTTGGACGTGAATGCTTTACAGGACCCTTAGCCAGAACTGCTGGCATCAGTTAATTTACATTGACGGGAGATTACGAATTATATACTGTGAGTGAATTTCATTTTGTTTGCGTCTTAATGAGATTGTAGTAATTGGGGTCAACAGCACTGCTTTCTTACAAGCTGTCAGCACAATTACCTAGCATTTGGTGTTCTGAACAGTGGAGTAACAGACATTGTGCATGTTTGTAGTACTGTGTAAGCAAAAAACACAGGTCTTATAAGACTGTGATTGCAAATACATATGTGACATAGCGCTTTTTACTCAAATCTGATATTTTCCTTATGTGCTACTGTTTAGAAAACAAGCCTAACATTTCAAATAAACAATGTCTTGCTGAACTAATATGCATGCTCTGTCTGCGCTGCAGAACATAGCAGCACTTGGCATATGAGGCAGAAAATGTTACAACAGTTTAACAGTTTAGAAAGGTTTGCTTTGCTTACTAACATGTGACCAAAATAACAAAAGCCACATCTGATGTCCAGTTTATATGATTTTGCCAAAGACATCAGGTAAAACTTAGATCTACTAATTTGCTACTAAGTCTACTTATTCAAAGAAGACTTATTCAATAGGGCCTGACAATTTTCAGTGAAGGGCCTCTAACAAATAACAGCTTAACCTCCCCTTCTGAAAATGCTGGAAAACTGAACAGCTGTCTTGGTGGTCAATCAACTACAAACCCTCATTCAAAAATAATTAATCAAATCTTTTACAATACCAACTTTATAAAAGAAAAGAAAGAAAAATATGCAATAGTGTGCTATCCCTTTTCCTAAAGGAAGTCTGCCTTCTGAATTCTTGATTGTGCAGCTACCTGGACAGCTGTCTGCTCCCCTCCTCCTCTTCTAGTAACGCTCCAGTTACAAAATGTGGGTATCAAATCCCAGGGCTCCATTATCTGTCTTGCAGGATGGCAAAGGATTGAACAAGCTGCATCTGACCCAGTGCTATGGGCTGTCGTGTGTCCAGCCCAGGCAGCTGTTTCTCTTTTTCTGTGATTTTGGTCTTACAGAATGAATCCCAAGGCTGCAATGTACTGGTGAAGTTAAGTACTATTCCCCTTGATAGAGTAGTTAGTTTGCCCAAACCTTTACGCACTGTTTCAACAATATAACCTTCTCCATGTTATTACCCATTTTTTTTTAAACAAAGGGCTGCAACTATGACAGAACATAAAATTAAAATTAAACTTTATCTACATTGCTTCTTGATCCTTTTAGTTACAGCTCTCTCTTTCAGCCAAGGGCCAAACAATTTTTTCTGACTTTGCATCAGTCTAGAGCTTTCTGCTCCAGGACTTCTCATATCTTTCAGACCTCAGGCCCCACACTTATCCTGCAGCCCTGAAACGCATGTTCAAGCATGACAGGACAGCCTTAGACTTCAGAAATCTTAAGGTCTTTATAGCAGTTTTATAGGATAACCATATGTTAAAAAATTAAGCAAAGTCTGAGAATGTTCTGAGGCATTAGCTCTGAACTGTCCATCCAGATAAATTGCTATAATGACCTCTGGTGTAGTTGTGGCCTGAGCCACTTAGCTTTTTTTAATAATTCCTGTTTGAGCTTCAGGAACTAGCAGGGGCTATGGATTATTCCAAAAGAGCGCTTTGCTCGCAGCCCTTGTGTTTTGGAGACTAAAGAATTTAAGAGTATGTATAAGCCTTCCCTTGTCAATTTGTTTTATAACACCCCTGACTACATTTATACTAATAGCGTAGATGCAGCATTAATGTGATGGCAACATAGCCAAAAATGTAGACAACCCAGTACCTCCTGCAGTATACCAGGTAAAAGTAGTAAGAAACTAGATGACATTCAAGAGAAGTTTGGCTTGGATACAGTAGCTGAGACCAAAGAACAATCTGCAGCATTTTCTAAGGGACTAACAAATAAATATACTTTGGGTTGAATAATTAATTACCTGGAGTATGAATCAGTACCAAAAAGGATTTTTATGAAACAAGAATCACACTGTTACAAGACGCTGCATCCTTTTTTTAGACAACTTTTTGCAAAATTGCGGTTTGGGAACTTCTAGAGTAAGTGAGAGCATGTTCACTACTTATTTATTGTAATAAGGTAAAAGATAAAGGATAGCTACCTGCACTTCAATATTCAACTTGTATTAATTTTTAATATTTCATTAGGACAGAGTTTCTTTAACTGCTGCAGAAAGGACATTACCATTAATCAAGTAGAGTCACCCTAAGAACTTTACATGAACTGATTTTTTTTTCCTAAGGTGCAATTAATTTGGTTGTTTATTTCCTTTTAAATTAACATTATAATTACATTATAATTATAAAAGCCACCTTTTACTTTATGAGTTACAGCATGTGCGTGTGTGTATACTGTTGTATAATATGTGCATAGATGTCTGTATATTCTTTGTGTAAACTAGGCTATATATTATATGGGGGCATCTGCTCAAAAAGCTAAGGAAAAGGTCTTTCAAGAGAATATATTTTGAAAAGAAAAAGCAAATGACCACTGGGTGCCACTGTTCTTCCTTGCCAGCTATCTTGTCTATCACTGCAGAATGGTTTTAGCAGTAAGGACATGATCCAGAGCCCATTCAGTCAGTGGTGGCAAAGCTCACAAAGACTTCAACAGCACGTGATGAGAATCTAAAAGAACATGGCCCTTCAACAGAGATGTGCCTGTTGCATAACTATTATAAAATAGGGTAGTTGCTTGTGCAATAAAAACCTCTGGAATTTTATTCCACTGCTGTACATGGGTTTTGAGAGTAGCAGCTTCTAAAGAGGTAAGTTGGCAAGCTTTTGGTATATAAAAAAATTCACACACTGGTCCTGAATTCCTGAGAAGGCAATGATAAATCTTCTCACTTCAGCAGAATCATGGGCAGACTCTTGGAAACCAGTTCTTCATATGTGTAGTAGAGCTATAGAGTCTCCTTTCATCCAGAAACATTTCAGAACATCCACAAGAAGCTGTAATTCTGTTTTCTACTCCTTCTAAGCTGCATTATTTGCCATGCAATAACACTGCCCTCCCCTACAAGAAGGATGCACAGTGGCTGCAATTTAGTGATGCTGGCATTATTCTTCTTTTGGCTTCATTCTCCAATGGTAATACTGTTGATTTATGAAAGACTCGGAGTACTTAGATAAGCTGTTTCCTGGCTCTGTGCCTTCCCTTTCTCTGTCTCCATAGAGCCCTAGGTCATGAAAGGGAAAGGCAGAGCATTGTCCTAAGTTGTTAAAATCAGGTTAGTGCTAAATGCCTTTGGCATTTGGGAGATCTTTTCTGGATCCATATGTTATGCAATATTATCTAAATGGTACAGCAAAGCTAGAAATACAATGTTCGGAAGTACCTTAAATAACTAAGGAATGTAAGGCCAGACTTATAAAGATTTTTAAATGTCTAAGAATCCAAACAGTAGGATTTTTAAATGCTTTAAGTTCAATGGGAGGTAGATACGTCCAGAACTTCCTGGGCATTGGCATGTTCACCATTTAGGGATCCTGTGTCTAAAGGAATTATCTGTCCCGAGCTAGATATATAAACATCTGCACCAACACAGGAAGGAGTCTTCACCTTAGAATGGGGTTCACAGCAGTCAATAAACTAGAAGGGTGCTTAAATTCAGCTTTGGGAAATACTGATAAAAACTCTCAGCTCTCAAAAGTAGGTGGGTGCCTCAACCCACTCAAGAGTATCTGTTTATATAAAGCAAGGTATTATTCTTATAGAACAAGTGTTCTTATTGCTGGGCTACATTTCAGCACCTAACTGAATTTTCTCTAATTTGCATAAAAGGAATATTAATTGAAAAAGAGATCTTCCGTACTCTCCTCTGTCCCGTCTCTCTTGCTTACTGAGGTTTAGAGCCAACAGTCTGGTGACATTGGATGTTTGGGAAGTTTTGCACATTCCTGCCAGAAACAGGGACACTAGAGTTAAAAGGCAAGTGTAAAGGATTTCAAAGTTCTCAGTGGCATCATAATGTTGGACATAGCTGTTCTATTCCATTCCATTTTTAAAATCTAAGATACTTTTTGAACCTAGCCTTTAGTATACAAAATACAGTTTAGGCTTTCAAGGATTAGATTAAAAAAAATATTTTGGTGTATAACTCTTACTGAAATCTGTGTCTGGGGAGTGTTTGGTGATTGGAGTCTATGTGTTTAATAAATTTTTGCAAAAGCGTAGGCACTGGCATTTCTAAAAATACTTTCTATGTACTTGCTCCTATCTTTCCCAGCACAGAGTATCTCCTCAGTACTGTCTACATGCCAACAGTTTAGATAGTTTCAAACACAATTCAGATATAATTCCTCTGTATTTCATTGCCTCCTTTTTGTTATTCTTCATTTATTCCATCATGAAATGTACAGGAGCCAGCCAGGTTACTCCTTGTACTATAACACTAGCTGAAGGCTTAGCTGTATTAATTTCAAGTTAGCCTGATACCATTTATAAGAGTCCTTATCTCTTCTCTTGAACGGAATAATAGATGCAGTTATGCAAAACTGATTCACTTAAAATATGGGGAGAAAGCAGCAACTGTAAAGCAAAAAAGAAAAGATTGTTCTAGGTTTATAGAGTGAAAAAACTCTGATGAAACTATACATAATAGAGCTCATGTAAATAAGGTTAAATATTTTATAGGCTGTTTATTTTGTAAGACTAAACTATACCAGTGAGAAGGGGACAAAAAAGATGAGGCTTTCAAACAACAGAACAGAACTCCCTATAAAAATTACATTTCTGCACCTAAAATTTCCAAGTGGCACAGGAACAAAGTGGGTATTTCTGGAATTCTATCATAATAAATAACCTGTAATGTAATTTCAGATACTCAGATCATTAAATTAAATATTTTTTAAAAATATAAATATTATGCCTGGATTTTCATAATAAAATATTCCTTTGTTTAGGTGGGTAAACTTACTTTTAGTTAGGCATAGTTGTTTGGGTCATTTTTAATTAAAAAAAAAATCTGTGAGTGATTTAATCTGAAGGGATATTTGTTGAGTATTAATGTATTCAAATATACAGCATTTCCAGTTGGAGCCAGAGAGAACCACTTGTCTTCGCCTTGCAATCCTTGGTGTCACTTGAACGGCTCATGTGACAACGTTCTAATATGAAAAGAAACAATAGGCATTGTTGGCCTCGCATATTAATAAATAAGAGCCACAGTGTGTGCAAACAAAGGCTGCTTCCTGGAACATTGTGTCACAAGATTCCCAGAGTCAGTCCTGATGGCTTTACTCTGATGAGAAGCTCTGTTGAAATCAATGAGCTCGATTCTCCTCACATTAATTTTACACCACTGTAGAGACATTACTATTACATAGTCCCAAATTCTGATCTCAGTTTTGTTAGTGTAATTCAGATCAGAAATGACCTACTGATCTGAGAGTTATATCCGGTGTTACCCTTGGGCTCTCTAAAAAGGCTCATGTGAGCAGGGAAAACAGGCCCGGCTGCCATTGGGCATCTTTGCAGAGCTGTAATTAGATAGTAAAATCTGTGTGAATCACCGTAGAAGTGGTGAGAGAAGAGCTCTTGAGGATTTTAACCAAATGCCTCATTTTTCCACTGAGCAGGGAATGAATGGAAAGAATAAATACTATGTGACTATGTCTGTGGGGCTTATAACCCCTGTGCTTTTTCTCTAAACTCAGACTTAAGTTACACTAAAGAAGAGTATTTTGCTTTCTTACTTGTGTGCTTTTGAGTGCTCTTCTTGCCAGAAGGGCTCACTTAGTTTTTGGATTGCTAAGTAAAAAAAGATAAATGCTATCATATAAAAGACAGACAACCAGAAGCAGGACAATTCTCTCAGAAACAACAGGCAATCTGAGGTTTGTACCCTTAACTGATACCTGTTACTTTTTAAACATTTGTAATATTTATTTTCTAGACTGCTAATATACAGACATAAGTGTTATTCCTCAAAAAATTGTTAAAAGAAAGGTCTTTGATAGCATGCCTATTACCTAGGAAAACCTACTATAATCTGGTTAACCAGTTTTTGTTCATGTTGGGGGGTTGGACTAGATGATCTTTGAAGGTCCCTTCCAACCCAAACCATTCTGAAATTGGGGTGTGTGTGTGTGTGTGTACACGATACTATATCGAAAACAACTTTTTAGCGCCTCTGTATTATTCTCCTCTCCATTACTCATCCATACAGCTTGACTCCCTGTTATAGCACTACCCCATAACTTCCTTACATTATTTGGATATGAATCTAGTACAGAGTGCAGCATTGTCTCATGAGATATTTCTCACTTAAAAGCAATTTGGTGAGAAAAGTAGTTGGAGCCCTAATCTTGATGGACAACCTGAGGAGAAAAACAAAGGGAATAACTCTTTGGGAGTACATTTTACCAGGAAGAAGGAAGCCTGGAATAAGCCAAGTCGTAGTGCTGAAATCCTTCTGGGGCTTTATACTCATAAACCTCTGCCAAATGTATAGTAGAGGTTGTAACTAAAATACATCATGTTATTGTAGACAGCTGGTACTGACTGACCAGTACTTGTTAATTAATTGATCTGCAGTCTGTTCACTCTTAGTTAACATTAAAGTTTATGAGAATGTCCAGACAATCAAATTAGAAGTTTTTTTTTTTAAATATGTCACTAATAATTCACCACTAGTTGCGGAAAGAGAATAAAACGAGTAAGAGGAATGAGTTCTTACCAAGATTCTTATCTTCCTTCAGAATGACTAAATACCATGGGTTTCCATCATCTACTTTGCCTCCAGTCCCTGTCTTTAATGGATCTGAGCAGACTGTTCCAGTTTCAAGAAATTCTGTGGCTCTTGAGAGCCTCAGAAAGTACATCCAAGAAGGTTTGTTTCCTTTTGGTCTTTGACCGCTGTCAAACAGATAAGATTAATGCTAAGAAAAGTAGCAATGGAATCTTCCTTATCTCTGATTTTATCATGAATTTGGACCTGCTTGTGTATGCATCAGACTCCTGAAGACTTAACAAAGGCCCTAGTACGAGGTAACAGATACAATGCACTAGTATCTACATGTGCGAATGTATGTAATTCATTAAAGGTTATCAATATGCCCACATACACATATATTATCAGTATGATAACTATAGCCCATATTTATCTAGTTCTGCTTGTCTACTGTGTCTTTTTCAACACAAGACTATATCCTTGGAAAAATTTCAGTTCATTGCTAATACAAATGAATACAAGCACAAAGAAAAGGAGAAAACTGCATATTCACTAGTAACTTGAGAACGGCCAGATTTATGAGTTGTTCAATCGATTTTTCCTCTGAATTATGTTGACTCCTCTCTCTGTGTCAGTACAAACAGCAATGAAGTTCAAGGTCAAGTCCACATTAACATTTGAGTAGAATCATTCCTCTCTCCTCTCCTCTTTTGCTGATATGAATTCATGACATCATTTTAGTTTTTAAGAAAATAAAGATAACTATAACAATGACAAGTTTATCTCCACATTTCAACCAATCTCTCTCAGACACCAGCAACTGTAGCTCTCTATCGCAGATCTTTCCAGGTGATTATGGAATCTGTACAAATATAGACCAACCAGATTTTTAGCTAAATGCTCAAAGTCTAACACATTGTGCCATATTCCTATCCTGCTGAACTAACCCTGACTAGGGAGATTACTGAGAATACCTTGGACACTTCATCAAGTTGTGTAATGGCTCAAGAATACTTGATATAAACAAAGATTTGTGCTTGGCTGTGGCAGTACCCTATTTAGGCCAGTGCCCATTTAGACTGTTCTCCCTCTATTTCTTCGTGAGTTCAGGTCTAGAAAAGCAATACGGTATTTCAGCTGGTGCATTTCTAGGGGATTATTGTACTTGACGGATGGTTAAACATCATTCAATGCATGCAATGATTGCCCAAATATGCACTGCCTATTGTGTTTTAGTGTTTAAATAGAACACTGGATCTAATGAGGATAAGTTTGTTTGAAGTAAGGTAATCTTAGCAGCAGTGTTTATATGTGAAAGTGCATAAACACTATTATTTCTGTAGAGCCAAAAGTGAAATTCCTTCTCTACAGCTAGTTCTGCCTGAACACGCACTTAAGTTTTGTGTCATACCCAGCTGATCCCAGGATCACAAAATCATAATTATTTGTGACAGAGAAACCCATTAGGTAAGTCCCGTGGGGACCAGCACAGCATCACTGACACAGTAATCTCTTATAATAAATGTAGTCATACAGCTAATGTAAGTAATTGGAACTTTCTATCTCTCTATCCAGTTAATTCTGCCTGAAAGCAGGCTTAAGTTTTGTGTTATACCCAGATGATCAGAGAATCCCAAAATCAGAATTATTAGTGATAGAAAAACCTATTATGTAAGTGTCCCAGGGAGCAGCATGGCATCACTGACACAGTAATCTCTCATGATAAATGCAGTTATACAGCTAATTTTAGTAACTGGGACTTTCTTCAAACAAATACATTACTTTTGAGGCCATTTGTATCTGATGTCACTACAAGAGAATTGTTCTGCAGCACGGTTTCAGCTTTGTTAGCGAGGAAGGAACACGAACACTGGTACAGCACTGCTGTATTTGGAGCAGCATATTGGCTTAAAGAGAATGGCAAAGATATAACAAATCAGCTTTTGTTCTTGTTTCTCCAGGCAGGATGTTTGCCTCTGCTAACTAATTACATAACCGATGGCTTTGCTTAGTCTTAAATGTCATGCTCTCGGTGGTGTGAATGGTGCAGACAGATAATGCTTGTGCCTTCAACACACAATATAGTTTGTGTCTCTCTCTTTTCCTATGGATTTTCAGGGTTGGAAAAATAATGTATACCATCTTCCATCTGAAACTTTTCAGAGAGATGTGTAGGCTGTATCGTCATTGGAAACTAATCATAGGTAAAATGACTGCCAGTTAGTCTGTATGTAGCAATTCAACATGCAGCAATAGAACCACACATAAATATAAATAAGTTGGTGTCATGCCCCATGTACACATTGTGCTGTCTTTGGCCATGATCAGTAGAACAAGCAGTTTATCTCAGGATTTCTAAAACAGTAAATCATTGTATTATTCCACACATTTCTGCAGAAGATGATGGACTAGCCTGCCTGCCAAATCAAGAGATTAAAGAAACAAATGCTCTAGAGCAGAATGGCTCTGCTCTCAACAGCCAAAGGTATCTGAACTCCCACTGTGGAATGCCAGTTCTCCACCACCCAGGTCAGTTTAGCTGGGAATCACATGAACAATGGAGTCTTGCTTCTCTCAATACAGAGGGTGACAACAGGTAGATACAGGAAGGCATGCTACCTGCCTAAACAGCTGTTTTCCTTCTTTTCTTGCTGAAAGGTGCCTGGCTGGAGACAATCAAACAAAAAGCTAAAGCTAACCCTCAGGCTGTATTTTGGCTGACTGAGTCTAGACCCTGAAAATCTGGTGTGACCATGTTCTGTTAAATGCTTACCATGGGGATCTGTTCTTCCCTAAACAACTGACAGCTGTTAAACTTTTAGGCAGCAATTATCAGATTGTGTCTCTGCCAAATGGCTGTTATTAACAGAGGTGTATCTGATTGGTCTTTCTGGTACTGACTATGGAAGAGATCCCTGGGTTACAAGGAGATGGAAGGGAACTCCTCTTGACTGGAGATGTGTGATAAACCTTTGGAGATGTCCACATTGACCAGACTGTCAGGAAAAGGCAGATCTATATGGTGGCACCTGATTTCTTACTGTTATCCTCGTCCTTTTCATCACCTCTGTGCACTGCCAGCTGGTTTGCTTGATCCTGTTACCAGTTCCTGCTACTCTGACACAACACTGTACAGTTTAGAGTTTCTCTGTGAGAGAAATATCATATGGCCCTCATATCAGGCCAGTGCTGAACCTAGATTCTGATACAATCCTCCTTGAGATGTGAAAAAACAGAATCATCACTTCTTTATTGAGGCTGAAGTATGTGTTCTGTTTTACTTAATACCAGACAGAAGAGTGCAAGCTGAGAAACTGACACCTGGAGATGGGAGTGAATATGGTGAAGTCCCATATGAAGTTCAGGTCTCCGCTGGCAAGGCAGGGCAGGTTACAGTACCGCAAGAGGGGAGGAACCTGTGTTTGGGAGCGTGTATTTGGAGAAGCTTATGGAAGGGTTGGGAGGAAAATCAGGTATCAGGTTTTGTGACTGTAGTGTCTGCGCATTTTCACAGTGATTATCTTTTATCAGTATTCAGGAAAGGTAATTTGAGGTCTGCCCTAGACCTCAGGGCATAGTGGCTAGGTTGACGCAGATCATTTTAAGGTAAAAGGCTGCAGTAAAGACAGAATTGTAAAAATACCAAGCCATCCTCATAACACCTGCAAGAATTAAATGTCACTTCACTGTGTGCAGTCAGCTGTTGCCTAATCTCAGTGTCATGTACGCTACACAATAGCAACGGAAACATGCTAATAGAACTAGTAGGGGAATTTTAGCAGATAGAATGAGATAGAATGAAGCCAGAACACCAGGATTTACGTACATGTATCTTACAGTGCTGAAAAACAACAACGAGACCTTAAATGTCCATAAATAATAAGGACCTTAGTTTTTTTGTTGGTCTGAAAGATGACCTAGAGCATAACATCCTATAATGCTTAATAAATGGTCATTTAGCATTAATTTCAGAATAATACCACTTTTTTGCTTGCACTGAGCAACCTTCATCACACACAAGTGTTTTTAAGGTATCGCACTCCAGATGTGTTAACATATACACACATGGCCTAAATATGGACTAAAATGCAAGCCATATACATGTGAGTCATAGAGCGGAATGACAAAATTAAAAAGCTATCAGACACCTGCCGCATCCATACAGATGAGTTTTATCAAGTAAGTCTAACTTCACTAGTAGTCTATCAAAATAAAAAAAAGCTGGTTATTTAAAACAAGGTTTATGAATTTAAAAAAAAAAGCTTTCAGCCCCCTGCCGCATCCATACAGATGAGTTTTATCAAGTAAGTCTAACTTCACTAGTAGTCTATCAAAATAAAAAAAAGCTGGTTATTTAAAACAAGGTTTATGAATTTTAAGAAAACAGGAAATCTGAATACAGTTTTTCTAGATTAAAAAACTAATCCACTGAGAAAATTATTAATACAGTCTCAGCTAACTTTAGCTGCCTGAAAGGTAGATATTAGAGTTCATATTATCTATGTAGGCTCCATCTCCAGTCAATGGAAATATACAGATGGAACCAGAGGTCTGTTCATCTTATTCTGCTTTCAGTGTCTAGGAATTGTCTTTGCTGATTACAAACAGAGAGACAATTTGATTTTTAAACCAGATAGCAACTGCTCATTTGGCTCAAGTTAAGTGAGAAGAATCCCATGCTCAGAATCCCAAACTGGAGTGATAGCAGAAGACAGGCAAATACTGTTAGTTTTAATACCTACAATAAGAAGATACAGGATGAGGAGATCTAGTATTTTATGACCTGCAAAAAAAATGCATACGATATTTCAGGCAGAGTATGCAGGTTCATACAGTAAGCAGCTACACACAGTAAGCAGCTACACACTGGAGGAGTGTTTCTCTAGGTTGGCTGATGCAAAGTAAAACATAATATAATGTCTGATAGAGATCTGTACCGTTGAATCTTCTTGTACCAGCAATATTAATGCTTTTGAGCACTGGCATCTTTTGGCCTGGTGCAAATTTAGGAAAGGATGTGTTTAGTGCCCAAGGTAAGAGATAGCCTTGTTTCCATGTGAGTGAATTAGTGCACTTCAGGTAGATCTAACACAGAGATACAGTATGCTTGAGGGTATCATGCAAATTTGCTACAGTCACCATTAAAAATACTTTGCCAAAATTGTTTTTCATAATGAGAACCCTACAGAGATTTCCATTCGTAAAAGATAACATTTAAAACACAGAAAAGACCACTATGGAAGAAGAACATTTAGCAAAGAGGGCTGTGGGGGAGATAAAATGGAAAGTTAACGGGCAATCAAAGCCTTTTATTTAATATACTAGAAATAACATATACTGTAATAAAAAAAGCCTTTTATTTGAAAATAATCCTGGAGAAAGATATACAGAAGATCTTGTCTTGACTGCATTAGTTTCTAGATTCTGACGTTTGGAATTCCTGATGCAGACATTCACTTGGAGTGATTAAAAGTTTTATTATGCCTCTCAAAGGCATAACTCAAAGGCTAGAAGCTACTAAAATTATTTCCACAATGATTCTCTGGCTTGTTCAGGCCCTAGCCAAAGCACAGCCAATATTCAGCTATCAATGGAATTAATGGAAACTGTGCCTAGCATGACAGCTTTTGACTAGATTGTGCTTTGTCCTTTTTTACTTTGAAGCATTTTAATCTAAAACCTCTAGGAAATTAAAAGCAGCTTGCTGAGGAAAGAAAGTGGGGAGGAAGACAAGGGGGAGGAAGGGAAATAAATTATTTTTTGCTGTTTTCCTAAATTGGACATAACACCTAAACTAGTTTGACCAAATTTACATACTTCTGTGTCTGGAAATACCTGTTCTATGCAGGGGTTCAGCCAGTAATTTTAAAATTCTTTTATTAGTTACACTGCCAGCAGCACAGGTAGTTAGTAGTGTAAGTCAACCTTGGATGAGATTTGTGAACTCTGTATAGTTTAGCTGAGACTTGTATTTGTCTCAAAAGTCATCCGCTCCCTCCCTGTGGTGTAATATCTTCCAGACTTGCCTGGAGCCTTCTCTTTATCTGATTTTGAAGACACTACAGATCACATTTTTGTCTGCCAACAAGTGAAGAAAATTATCAAAATTGGTTTATGAAATAAAAGGGAACTTGATACATAAATGTTCTTCTTTGTTCTTTAATGATTTGGTCCTTCTTCAGTACCTGAGGACATCTACAGACTCATACCACTGTGCAGATCACAGGGGCTATAAATATTAAACAGCTTATCACATTAAGCTATAGTAACATCTCCAAAATTAAAGGAAAAATGCAGCTATGAGAAAGTATACGCTGTCTCTCATTTCTGAGCAACTTAATGTTTCATAGGCTAAGAAAGGCAATCTTATTTATTTATTTATCACTTTCCAGGTCAAATATTCCAATTATTGTCAATTCAAAACCTTTTTGAACAGAGATGACATTGATATGTTTGTCTTATTATAGGACAAAGATTTTGTTTAAGCTAAGGAAACATGGAAATTGAATCCAAAATGGTGGCTGAGCTTCTGTGAATTAAAGCTCAATTTCAGGAGGCCAATAGACTCTTTAAGTCATAAACTTTATTAAATATTGCTAAAATCCTCTTACAGCACGGGCAGCTTAATTTTCTTAGCTTTTCAGTAGCCCTAAAACAAGTTCTACTTGGTTTGTCCCACTAACAGACAAGTCAAAATCCCTGTAGAAGTCCCCTCTGAAGGTTGTTTTGCCCAGGAATGTTTTGAAAAATAAAAATAAAAAGGACAATTTAAAACTTAAATGGGTGGTTATAACTTATAATTAAATGACACTAAATAGGGGTCACCAGTCAATATGCTCAAGGGCAGGGCTGCCACCTAGACAGACCTAAACAAGCCGGAGGAATGGGCTGACAGGAATCTCACGAAATTCAACAAGAACAGATGCAAAGTCCTGACCTGGGACTGAATAATGCCTTGCAGTGATATGGGCTGGGGACTGCTATGCTGGGGAGCAGCTTTGATGAAAAGGTCCTGGGGGTCCCGGCACACAGCAAGCTGAGCATGAGCCAGCAGTGTGCTCTGGCAGGTACAAAGGCTAGCTGTGTCCTGGGCTGTATGAACAGGAACTTGGCCAGTCAATTAATGGAGGAGACTCCCCGTCTATTCAGCCTTCATTAGACCACACTGAGATACTGTGTTCCGTTTTGGGCCCCCAGTATGGGAAAGACATAAACTGCAGCAAGTTAGGCAGAGGACCACTGAGATGCTTGGGGCTGGAGCACAGGACAAGTCCTGTGATTGGAGGCTGAGGGACCGGGGCTGATTCAGCCTGGAGAAGGGCTGGCTCAGGGGGCACCCAGCAGCAGCCTTCGGTGCCTGTGAGGGGCTGCTGGGGAGATGGACCTAGGCATTTCTTAGTGCGGCATGGTGGGAGGGTGAGGGACAAGAAAGGTGAAGACTGGCTGTAAGAATGCCCTTCCACTAGAAAACCAGGCAAGCAGCAGCACAGGTTGCCCAGGGGGATCGTGCAGGCTCCCTCCCTCCTCAGAGGGTTGCGTATCCCAGCTGGATGAAGCCCTGAGCAACCTGGTCTGACTATGGCTGTGAGCAGCACGTTGGACCAGAGACCTCCGAAGCTCCCTTCCAGCCTGAATTATCCTATTAGCCTCTTATCCCGTGGCCCTGTGATGATTTTATTTCTTAAACACATACATATTCCTAAATAAACAAAATGTCTGAGTACATTTTATCATTATATCTCTTTTTCTTTAATATCTCACAAGCCTTGCAGTAGAATATCCTAATTATAAGTCACATATGACCTAGTTTTCCTTGTTGATTATACTTAATATCCCAGTTCACTTATCTTGAGTGATATATGAAAGCAGCTTTGCACTGGCTGTGCAGGCTAAGAAACCCAAGGTTGTGCTCTTGTTTTCTCTCCCCATCTCTCCTCTGATGTGAAGGTTTTATTAACTGCCCGACCTGCTGCTCTTAGTTAATATGCACCAAAAAAGTTTTGATCGCAAACCCCATGTAAAAAGAAAATCGCATTCACTGCAGCTTTTTCTGGTTCATCAGTCAAATCTGAGCCAAAGGAGCATGTTGCCTTTTCTGGCCCTGCTGTGTTCACTGACACTGGGCTGCCATTAATCAAACTGGGTTGTCAGAACAAACTTACAAACTTCGGAGAAAACCAGTCTCACGGCTGACAACAGCCTGACCACGTGCCTTACTAGGAAAGCTGTTAATGCACTATGGGAAACTGTTAATAAAAAGGTGAAGAATTTGAAGCAGATACTGAGTGGTCATGCAGGTAGTCACACCACCAGTGTCAAGCTAAGCTGCCAAGCCTGAAACTTGCTAGTACAAACCAGTTTTCATTTAATTTTCAGTTTTCATGAAAACATGATGTCTGATTTCTGCACGCTGCTCAGGGGAACAGGAAACTATTGCAACATCTATCTTACAGCAAAAGCAGCAAGCAAAAGCAGCTATGCATCTCAGGACTTGAGCTGCAACCCCAGAAAGCTCCCAAAGGAGCAAATAACTCCTTGCAAATAGTGGAAATTTTTTAAAAAGCCTAATGAGCATGTGCAAGACCTCTCTCAAACCTCCTGTCTCCACCAGACAGTGTGGAGCGTTCTTCCCCTACCTGAGGGCACAGGCGGGGCGCGAGGCCACTTGTGGCTGTGCGAAAGCTGCTGCTGGTGGCGGCACACTTGGGCTTGAGACGTGGGATGAAGGCTTGCTCAGAGGGAGGCCGGCGAGTCGGGGCAGCCTTGCGAATCTCATGAAGATGCTCTGACAGATTTGCCAGGCAGCTGACGCCGAAGGTGGCTGAAGTTGCTGTAGCACTCACAGAGGTGGACATCTTAGTGCTCAGACATGCCTTCCTCCCCACAGCTCCTTGCTAATCGGCACCGTGGAGCCACCACCACCTGCCATGGCAGTGGGACCAGCAGGTGAGGCCTGGGGATATTTGGCCCCGCTTGGCGCCTCCCTCAGCTCAGCATTGCTACCGCTCCCTTGGTGCTGCAATTTTCACAAGAGTTACCAGCTGTGAAAGGCCATATCTGTTTTATTTTGTTTGTTCACTGTTTATCACGTGCAGCCTGTTGTGTTCCTATCCAAGGGTTCAGCTTGGCAGCAGAGATGGCCACAGGCTAGGCTTGTCCTTGCTGGGAAGGATGGGAGGCTCCTGATGGAACAGGAGGCTGAGCCCTTCCTGGGGGAACCTTCTGGAAGGCGGTGGCAAGTGCGGGGGAGCGGTGTGAGGAAATGACAAGGTGAGGAGTGAGCCCTTGGGGACAGCAAATCTTGCTAACCCATGGGAAAAAGGAGGAAGCAGGTATGCAGCTAGGTATCTCAGAGGGGAGAGGAGACGGCCATGGGCGCCTGGCTGTGGCGGCACCAAATCTGCCACAACCCAGCCAGCCCCGGAACTGCTGGGCTGGAACCAGCCAGGAGGAAAGGATGTGACCTAGAAAGCATGGTGAGAAAATCTGTTTACAGTCTTTTTACTTCTGTTTCCTCTCTGATCGACAGCCTGTGTGCGGGTGGGGGATGCTCAGCCTACAGGCAAGATGGGGCACTCCAGAGTGAGGCCAGGCCTTGGCACCCTCCTCAGTTTGGCCTTGACTGCAAACAAGCTTCATCCCAAGGTATGAACGGCTACAGGAAAAGCCAATGTCCTCTAACCAACACTACATCCACCATCAATCAGACACAGAGCAGGAGGTGTATCTCCAGCAGGTTATGTGTACAGCATGTTTTCACTTAAATAAAGAAGCCCACATTTAGGATTTGTGTGGAGCCGCCATACCATGACAAACGGTGAAAATTTACATGAATAATGGAGACCGAATTTACAAAGTTTCACACCTTTGTGTGAGGAGTATGGGTAAGGAGAAGCAGCCTGCTGGTCTCCAACAGCAGCATCTCTAGGCCAAAATCTGTACGGGGATGATACAAATAAAAATTAGCAAACACAAAGCCAAGCCTAAGGTTAAACTTAAACATTAGCATATGGGAATCCTAAAAAGGGAGGCTTAACATGGCGAAAATGATAGTTTTTTGCAGTTGTTTTGTTCAGGAGTGAATCCACAGACAGCAGACCACCAGAAATGGATCCTTCTGCAGCTGCGCAAACCCTCAACCCTGCGGATGAGCAGAGGAATCTGTGCTTATATCTCAGCTGACAGCACGTTTTGTGAGGTAATGGAGAGATGCTTTTACAACCCACTAATTCTAGGCAAAAACAATTGCTGCCATATTTAAATTCAAATAGATGCCCAGTGACAGTCTGCGTAGGTGCAAGCAATTAGCATATTCTCTGCATGGTATGAATTGCTCCTGTCACCAATGGCTATAAAACTGCGTGTGAAGGAGAGCTTACCTGCAAGTCAGGTTTTTATGGGATGCACAATAGAATTCATTGGGGGGGGGGGAGGAAACAACTCAAATGTTTAGCAGTTCAAATAAACCTTAATTTTTAATGAAGGTATATGTGGGGAAAGGGGATGTCTACTATATTAGTTCTTTGTGTATAAAAACCTTATTTCCAGTTTGGATTAATGGGAAGTGATTTAAATGGATTTTAAAAGAAAATAAATATCCTGAATGCAGTTCTCCATTTTTTGCTTTCCTTTTAAAAAATGCTTTGCAGAAAATTAAAATATCAATTATATTTTTACCCTGCCAGCTCTAATAAGACAGAGCTATAACACCAAGTGTCACAAAGAGTATTTGGAAATAGCTACCATTAAAGCAAAATCTTTGAAACAGTAATATATGCCAGAAACTAGGTATGTTCCAGGATAGCTTAAAAGAACCAAGATACCAAGTTTTAAAAACCTCAAGAACTGTGAACAAACCTCATCTATGGTAGCTAAAGTAAAATAAAGAGATTTGTGCCAAATCCTTTTTGCCTAAGCCACATGTAGTCATTTAAGGACACTATTGCAAAAACTAAATATTTGTCTTCCTTGAGACTAGCTATGTGATATTTCCTGCAGAACATTTGCACAAAGAATCTAAAGATGCAGTATTAACTGGAAAATGGTCTGACATTAATCCAACACATGCAGCTTTTTCACTCAGGAAAATTCTTTTAAAATGTTAAAATAATATCTCATAGCTGCAGATGCAACTATTTACTCAAGTTCCAAGGAAGATTAAATTAAACACAAAAAAAAAAAAAATAAACCATGCTTTTAAGCAGGGCTCACAACCTGGGAAAGATCAGCAGGCCACATTTGAGAGCAGATTAATTTATCCTTAGCTAATTACCCTATAAGGTTCAGCTGACCTGCCAGCACCACTAACAGTCAAGACATATCACAATGGATTGTTCTGTCTGTTTGATAAACTCATTCACTGAACACGTTGATTTCTGGCTGTGCATGTGCAATAAAATCTAGCCAGTCAATAGTGCTACTACTCATCTCATTCAGATCATTTTCTGCCTTTTTGTTATGGGTTATTATTTTCAACCTACTTTTTGCATCATTCTTTCTAGTTTGAGGAGAAGTCTGGCAGTGAAGACTGTATGTTCTAGTTCTTGCTCTGCTGCTTATTATTTGTATAGTTTTAGCAGCTCTGACTTCAATTTGCCCATCTGTAAAACTGGAATAGTATTTAAAAGTCTCTGGGGATCTTTTAAAGTATAAAGTAGTTCCCACAGTGAAATCTACACACAGTGCAAAGGGACATAAAACTATAACCTTCAAGAAATATGCCATGTTCATTTAATTGTAATGTGCCATGGCAAGCATGCAGTTTAATTTTGACCTGAAATATGTACAGACATAAAAGGCATCATTCAGCAAGAAGTCAGTACCTTTTTTGTCTTTTCAGTATATAAAGAGATTAAAAGAACTGAAAATTTCATGGAAAGAGTTTGAAGATCATGTAAGTTTCCTTTTTTTTAAATTACCTAATAATGTACATATAAATATGAAAAATATTGAAGTCATTAAAGCTGCTCTAACTAGAGTAGGTCTTTTTTGACATAAATGAATGTCACAATTTTGCTAAACCACTGCTTTCTGCAGAATCAGAGACTGTTTTCATCGATATCAACCAGCCATTATTGCTGACATTTATGAGAACCAAATCAGGCCCTTTATACTGAAAACTTAACAGTATGCTGAATCTTAGTCAAAATATGGAGACAGCTTGCTTTGAATCGAGGTACACAATTAAGTTTAACTGGGATATTTCTTCCTAAAAAAACAGTCCTTAGATTCAGAGCTGCATAAAGCCTTTTCAGTTTAATTTCTGTTTTTGTTAAACAGTAACGTAAAAATGAAAAACAATTTCTTTAAAGCCTGAGATAAAAATATATCTTGCTACCTGCAGAATAAGAATGGGCAATGTACTCTCTTTTTAGGAGTGTAATAAAACTAGAACGTAAACATGCTTCTCACTGTGAGCAAACAACGAAGTACTGTTCATTAGATTACAGCAAAAAGGAAACCTAGAGAACTGGCTTAATCATGGCAGTTGGGAAGTCTGAGAAGAGGCATAGGAATGTGACTTCCATTAACTAATGTCATGACTAGGACTACACATACAAAAAACACATGCACATGAGAGACAGTTTGTGAGAGAGATGTTTGTTTACTACAGCAACCTTTGGCTGTAAAGGGGGAGATGGAAAAATTTTCCGTATCATTGAAAGCACTTCAGTGGTTACAAAAGAATTTCCTCCACCACTTCCTCCTTTCTTCATTATCTTTTTTTTTAACAAAACTTTCTAATAGATAAAAATGTAGTACAACATGGGGTTGAAAGAGATCTCAAGAGATATTATGTTATTGTCATTAAGTTTCTGGCCTATCATCACCCCTTGGTTTTCAACAAATGCAAGTTTAATATGTCCTGAGGACACATGATATTAAATCTGACAGTGTAAAGTCTTTCAAACATGCCCTATTGGAAAACTATAATACCATAGGTTTCATAGATTATATATTTCTCCAAAACTGGCATAAAAGAATTGGGAAAATAATTGTGTATTCAACTGACTGCATTCCCTGGAATAAGGCATTTAAAGAGAACCAGCTAATTACTGTGAGGTGAAGTCTGCTCAGGCTACATCAGTTTAAGCTTGGAGGAATGCCATGGAAATCAGTCTAATAACTCAAGAGTCATATGGTGTAGAAAAGAGCAGAATTTGGTACGTGAAGTCCTTTTTTTTGCTTTTCTGCAGGGACATCTATTTATAGACCCATTTTCATCCAGCAATCCTGGGTATCATTTCAGTCATCAATACTAGTTAGTAAACATCTTTCCTCTGAGCAACCCAGCATTGTCTGCAAAGCTGAAAACAAGCAGAAATCTACAGACAAAATAGCTAGGACTTTCTGTAGTCTTATTTTCAAGTATTCTGAGTTTTTTGCATGGGGAGTTGGCAGTTCAGGAAGACAAAAAAAAAAAACAAAACCCCCACAAAACCAAACTCTGTCTTCCTTGCCTGTAAGTACAGCAAAATCCTCAGGAAGCAAAGTAGTTTTTCATAACTATGTTGAGTTAAAAAAAAAAAAAGAACAAAGGCCAAGAAGTAGATGCATCATATAGGCTATAGAAGGAACTCCTTCCTCGCCAGATAGATCACCTAGAAGTACTGGAAATTTCAGAACAAGGAAGATGATGTACAATAAAATGGTGACAAGAATCATACTATGTGCTGTTACTCCCTTTTTGGTCTGAAAACAACCTTAACAGCTGCCATCTGAAAGTGCAAGCCCCTGCGTGTTGCAGGTATTTCTGAAACTATAGGCTGAGGCTATTGGACTTCCTCATCATAGCAATTTTACAATCATTTTCATTACTTGGTCTATGAGTGTTTTGCATATGTATTATTATCTTTGCTTTGTACAGAGATAATATTACACCCAAAAACTCAGTGACAGGAAGGTTTAGGTTGCCAAACTAACAGGGCCAATGCCACCTTTAGAGGATGATCTCCCTAGTTATGTCGAAGCATATTCTCCCAACAAGAAAAAAGACAGACTTGTGCACTTTCTCCTCCCTGCCAGCATTTGTATCATTGTGCACTCTTTCCAAATACGGTTGTTCTATAGTTCACACAGCCACATGACCTGTGTAATTCAGTGTGATGTTTTTTCAGC
This sequence comes from Aptenodytes forsteri, assembly GCF_000699145.1. Classification (NCBI taxonomy): domain Eukaryota; kingdom Metazoa; phylum Chordata; class Aves; order Sphenisciformes; family Spheniscidae; genus Aptenodytes; species Aptenodytes forsteri. The sequence continues at coordinate 401,375 of NW_008795144.1, read as the reverse complement.
TTCCCCACTGACAAAATATTCACCAGAAGGAGGCTGGATTTTTAAAATAGTCTTCATACAAATTTAATTCCCTTGAAATATTGCTTATTCTGGAAATTTTAATTGCTCTGTAGCTGTTGTAATGATAAGAGCACATGTATACATCCTATTTTCCTGCTCTGGCAGTGTTTGTTACATATGTGACTTAAAAGTAATGAACTGCCCAAATCTTAACAGGTGGATTCACATTCAGACTTTCTTTGTGCTGTTTTTGATTTACTACACTATCTTCAAACAATCATTAGGCAGATTTATATGATAGGTTCCAAAGCACTAGCGCTTTTTTCTTTTGTTCCATATGTAGTAGTAGTTGTTCATATGGGAACTAAAGAAAAAAATCTTAACATTTGTTCCTGTCATATCCTTATTTCCATTTCCTGCCACACTCTTGAATCAGTGATCAAACACCTCCATTAGACAATACTTAACCTGGTCAATACTTGATATGGTCAAGTATTCCATCTCTAATATGTAGCAGAATATCTGATTATAGATATACAGTTTTTAAGAATAATGTAGTTCTATGTTTTGACTTTTTAATCCACATAAATGTGAAAAAGTATGTTCTGAATTAAATTCCTTAGTGTCAGAAAACTGAAACTGTAAAGCAGTGCAGTTCTTTAACTGTTTATCCCCACGCAGTATGGGGAATAAACATGATGAATTAGAGATTTGCATGCAGTTGCAGGGCTATGATCTTGTTGGGATCGTGGAGACATGGTGGGATGGCTCCCATGACTGGAGTATTGCAATGGAGGGATACAGGCTTTTTAGGAAGGGAAGAGGACGGAGATTTGCCCTTTATGTGACTGTACACCTGGAGTGTATGGAGCTCTTCCTGGGGATGGAAAAGGAGCTGATGGAGAGTTAATGGGTTAGGATTAAAGAGAAGACAGGCAAAGGTGACAGTGTAGTGGGTGTCTGCTGTAGGCCACCCAACCGGAAAGAACAAGTGGATGAGGCCCTCCACAGACAGATAGTAACTGCCTCACATTCACAGGCCCTGGTACTCATAGGCACTTCAACCACCCCAATATCTGCTGGAGGGACAAAACAGCAGGACATAAGCAAACCAGGAGGTTCCTGGAGTGCATTGATGATGACTTCCTCCTCCAAGTGATTGAGGAGCCAACAAGGAGAGGTGCTGTGCTGGATCTCATACTCACCAACAAGAAGGGGCTTATTGGGGATGTGCAGTTCAAAGGCAGCCTTGGCTGCAGTGACTATGAGATGGTGGAGTTCAGGACCCAGAAAGGAGGGAGTGAGCAGGGCAAAAAGCAAGATCACAGCCCTGGACTTCAGGAGAGCAGACTTTGGCCTTTTCAGAGATCTGCTTGGAAGAGTCCTGTGGGATAAGGCCCTAGAGGGAAGAAGAGCCCAGGAAAGCTGGTTAATATTCAAGGGTCACCTCCAAGCTCAAGAGGACTCCATCCCAACAAATAAGAAGTCAGGCAACAATGCCAGGAGTCCTGTGTAGATGAACAAGTAGCTCCTGGCCAAACTCAAACACAAAAAGGGGAAGTCCTGCTTGACCAACTTGATAAACTTATACGATGAAGTGACTGGCCTGGTAGATGAGGGGAGAGGACTTCATTAAAGCCTTTAACACTGTCCCCCATAAGATCCCCATAGACAAGCTGTTGATGTACAGGCTGGATGAGTAGACGATGAGGTGGATGGAAAGCTGGCTGGATGGCCGGGCCTAGAGGGTGGTGATCAGCAGCGCAAAATCTAGTTGGAGGCCAGTGACTAGCACTGTACTCCAGCGGTTAATACTAGGTCCAGACCTGTTCAGCATCTTCATTAACGAGCTAGATGATGGGGCAGAGTGTACCCTTGGCAAGTTTGCAGATGACACCAAACTGGGAGGAGTGGTTGATATGCCAGAGGGTCACGCTGCCATCCAGAATGACCTCAACAGGCTGGAAAAGTGAGCCGACAGGAACCTCATGAACTTCAACAAAGAGAAGTGCAAAGTCCTGCACCTGGGGAAGAACAAGCCCATGCAACAATATATGGTGGGAGCACCCAGCTGGAAAACAGCTTGGCAGAAAAAGGCCTGGAGCCCTGGTGGACACCAGGCTGAACGTGAGCCAGCAATGTGCCCCTGCTGCAAAGAAGAAGAATGGTATCCTCAGCTGCGTTAGACAAAATATTGCCAGCAGGTTGAGGGAGGTGATCCTTCCCCTTTATTCACCTCTGGTGAGGCCACGCCTGGAGTTATGTGTCCAGTTCTGGGCTCCTCAGTATGAGAGAGAGATGGGCATATTGGAGAGAGTTCAACAAAGGGTCACAAGGATAATTAAGGGACACCTCACATATGAGGAAAGGCTGAGCAAGCTGAGGCTGTTTAGCTGGGAGAAGAGAAGTCTTGGGGGATTCTTATTAATGTATATAAATCCCTGAAGGGAGCGTGCAAAGAAGATAGAGCCAGGTTCATTCCAGTGGTGCCCAGTGACAGGACCAGGGTCAATGGGCACCAAGTGAAACACAGAAGGTTCCGTGTGAACCTTGGGAAACACTTTTTTACTCTGAGGGTGACCAAGGACAGGAATAGGTTGCCCAGGGAGTCTGTGGAGTCTCCATCCTTAGAGATATTCAATAACCATCTAGACACAGTCTTGGGCAAGCGGCTCTAGGTGGCCTTGCTGGAGCAGGAGACCTTCAGAGGTCCCTTCCAACACCAACAATTCTGTGATTCTGTGATACTTAACCAATACAAGTCCTTAACTGGTTTTAACAAGCAGTTAAAAAATTCTCTGTATTACAAACTGTTCCCTGACTGCTGCTTGATAGCAGAATAATGACCATCAGAATTAGTATTTTGGTTTGGGGACATAGTGTAAAGACTGGAGCAGTAATAAAGAGAATGCCCTAGTTGTACCCACCTACACTACACATCGGTTTGGTTCACAAGTGGCTCTGGTATGCACAAACCCTGGATTCTTTTCAGGGGGACCTAAACTGTAAGCTGTGCTCAAGATGCACCCCAGCCTCTAATTGGGACATACGGATTCAAAGCAACAACTGTGGAACTTTGTGCAGCTTTGGGCTGTATGTGCAATGTGAATGTTAAGTTCAGAGGGACAGAGTAAATTTAGTCTAAAGTAAAACCCCTAAACTCCATCACATGTTGATATTGGGGGTGCCAGCAACAATACCTTTAAGTTACTGCTTGAATCCTGTTGTACCAAATTTCTTGCTAACTCAGACACAGGAGAAATATCAATGGTTATGGCTAGTCTCTCTAGTGTTATGGTAATATCACTCTTAAAAAATACATCAGAGTTGTAACTGGGATTAAAAGTCATTGGTTTGGCTCAAATTGTGGTGAGAGTCTTCTGTGACATTTCAGAACACATTGTGTAAAGTTCTTGCCTTTATGTTGCCGGAGGTTAGTGTTGACTGTAGCATTGTTTCATGGCATTACAGAACAATAATAGCATTTAGTTAACCTCTGGAACCATCATCCATTCTGTTGACATTATCTTTTGGCTATCTATAATTTATTTAAAAATCAAACAACAGTGTTATATAATGTGCACTTTATAACGTTACTGTCTTGTTATTAAAGTTCTCAGCTGACCTTGTATGTGTAAGCAGTTACTTTATAGCTGGTCTAGAGAGAGCTCTCAGGTGAAGCTTTCATCAAATTCTTAGGGGCTGTGTCTTCACTGCTGCATTAATTCAGCTGATCTGCCACTGAGCTTAGACATTTGTGGTCTGCCACATTGCAAAGCTCTATGGAAGTCACTGTATCCACAATGGTATTGTCATCACCCTGTTAGGACAAAAAATGGCTGCACTCTAACATATCACTGGTTCATCTAGCCCAGTGTCCTATGTTCAGTAGTCATAAGCAAAGATACTCGGAAAAAATATAACACCATATTGTAGCCATACTTCTCCAATATTTCCCAGCTACCAGTAATAGCCAGTTCATATGTCATTTGTTCAGATGCACCATAAAAGGTGATATCTTTTCATTTAATAGTCCTTGGGAGATATTTCCTGTCAATTTGTGTAATCTCTTTTAGACTAACTGTTTGGGGGGCATGCACAACATCCTGTGGCAATGAGCTCCACAGCTTAACTGCATGCTGTGTAAAACCCCCACCTACTTCTTTTTGACTAAGTACTTCATAATTGCATTTAATGCACATTCACTCTTGTATTAGGAAAGACAGTAAATAATCATCCTCTATTTGCTTCTTCTGTTTAATGCATGGCTTTATAGTCCTTAATTATATTCCTCCTCAGTCATTTGTTTTCCAAGCTGACATATTTACACAGGAAAACTATTCCATACCTTTGGTCATTCTTTTGCCCATTTCTCCATAATCTTTAGTTCTACTATATCCTTTTAAGATGGGTAACATCTTAAAATCATAAGAAATGCACACAATATTCAAACTGTAGGTATTGTAATACCTACAGTATTACATTATATATATGCAATTATATAAATGTAATTATATAATGCACTTATATAAATTGCATTATATATGGTAAAGCAATGAGATTTTTGGTTCTGTTCCCTGCTTTGTTTTTCTATTAACAAGAATGTTTTCACAGAGCTAGATAAACTATCATAAACTTAAAATCCCAGTCCTCATTATTACTCAACTTGCAGTCACTCGCTGCACACGTAACTTTAGGATTACTTTTTTCCTGTGCCTCAATTTGCTTTTATCTACACCGCATTTCCTCTGCTATTTTATTGCCCAGTCACCCTATTCCTTCTCTACTTCCTTATAGCTTATTTTTATTGTCCTGAATAACTGTAGTTTAAAGAGAAAACTTTGTTACTTCAGTATCACTGTTTTTCTCAGATAATTTACTAACATGCTGAACAGTCTGTCCCATGTCATTAGGATACATTCATTTTCTTCATAGGAGTATGAACTATCTGTAACTCTTCACCACTTTATTGTGGGATATTTTTCTGTTGTCATGAGCTCTCACCAGGGGAAGGTACTGGAAGTCTCTCAGCACTGAATAATTTACACAGCAACATCATTGCAAAGTGAGTGGTTACCAAACCTAGTGAAAGTTGCACCTGGTCCCAAACTGAGATTTCTTCTTCATTTAAATACTCCTTGTAATGCCCCTGAATTGTAAAGGAAGATTTACAAGAGCTGAGGCCTTATCTAGCCACCATAATCGGTCATACTATCAGTATAATGACTCTGGGAATCAGCTCTGCCTGTAAAAGACTGGCATACTTCAAACAGTCTCAAGCGTTCAAGTGTTTGGTACAAAACACACTTTGAAGTTTAATCATGACCATAAATACTTACTGCTTTCCTTACTATGTGTGTGTGTTCAAAGATCACATATTTTGTATGCAGTGCAATGGCACTGTATGAAAGGACTGGGACATCTTTTTCCCCACATTTTTATCTCATCTATATCCTGCAAAGACTTCCTGCCTTAATAGGGTATACTGATTTATTTTTGACTGCCATAGCCTTTAAAAGTAGAAACCTATTTTGTCATATAGAAACCTTACTGATCCTGGAAGTGAAAAGCGTAACAGGAGGCTACAGTAGATGGGGAGGACAGGAGAATCAGGGAAGAAGTGGTCATTTTACAATAATTAGTTAAATACTTTTAAAAAATTTGAAACTTTTAAGTAGTCCAAATAAATTGTAATCACATAAATAATGAATGTTTAGACCATTGAATAATTATTTTTAAAGTTTTCTTTCAAATTTGCAGTGGACTAACGCTGAAGATAATGATTTAAACTCAAAACAAAAACTGCAAAAATCTGTTTTCTCCCAAACACCCTGATGTAACCTCTTACAAATTAGGAGTCTTTAAAGGTCATGTATACAGTGGAATTACACTTTCAACTTGAACTAAGTATACAAATTCTTTTGAAGATTTTTTCAGCTCTGGTGTGGTAAATAACTGGATGATTTCTAAAACATACAAGCAGAAGAAAAATCCAAACTTTGTAAGCTTTTAATAAGCCTAAGGAGCAGAAAGTTAATTACCTATTCACAGCACTATATACTTGCTTAGCTTTACAAAGAGGAGACCTAGTTCAGGGCTCAGACTTGCAAGGTGGGAAGACAGGATGCTTACAGACCAGTAAGGAGTGTATATAAACTAGCATATGAGGCTAGAGAGGGGCTGAGGACGCTTTGGTTTCAGCAACATACTAATTTACCCAGTCATGTTATAACCTTCACAAGGTATGTCTTTGCTCCTCTCACCTATATTGGGCAACCCCTAGGTAGAAAACTAGAAATACTTCAACCTTAGTCTTCCCTCCTTCAAAAAGATGGGAGGATTTTCACACTGAATTTCACAGAATCAAAGTTGACTGACTCCTGAAACATTTTAAGAAACTTTGGAGCTGGTTCTGATCTTGCTAGTATAAGACACAAGCAAATCCATTAAAAGCTAATGGCAGCTTCAAATACATGGCAATGAAAATTACACCATATATTTCAGTGCCGAACAGTTGATCTTAGTTTCCCCATTCAAGGTGCCCAAATATGAAAATCTAGTTCTTATTCTCCCATGTGAACACCTTATATCAGCCCCTGCATTTTGATAATACTTTTGGTTTTGTATTTTTTGCTTTAAAGTGTAGAATTACACATATCTGTAGTTATCATATTATCATAACTGTAATAGAAGTCTAGCTATTTATTTTAATTTTTTAATATACAAGAAGTTAGAATTGGAAAATTGAATTATTTTGTGTGTTTGTAATCTACATTTACAATGCTTTTTGTTAGCTAAAATTTAATATAAAGACTGAGGGCAAGCTGACTATATGACTGCACACCAGCTCAAAGTAATGAATTTTAGTTTCCATTATATTCCATATTCTGAAGTTTCCCTTTTCTGTACAGTTGTACACACAATCAACTGTTCTGTAATGTGCATCACTACTTTAATGAAATTATCAAACACTATAGAAATTTTAAACTAAACTTATTGGATGATAAGCCCAAGCCATCTAATACATTGGTATAATATGATGGTAGCTGACATTTTTTTAAATTCTATCATACAGAAACTCCTAAATGAAAAGCATCAAAGTCTGGATGGCAGGGCTTTTTAATACAAACTATAAATGTAGTCTCTGTTGTCCTCCTGAAAGGCAGGTAACTACCTCCTTTCATTTCCATGGGGTATTCTTCCAGAAGATAAATGAAAGTATGCCATTCTGAGATATAAAGGTAAGATGTTTTTCACAGAATTTCTCATTTCAGAGAGAGAAAGATGTTCTGACTGAGAAGAATGACAGTTTGATATGCTTGTAGATTGTACCTGCATGGTCTTTTGTCACATCTAAAATTCCTTTGAGGTCCTGAGGGCAAATTCCTTTTCTGTTTTATGAGGAAATGAACTTCACATTTTTCACTGAATGTTCAATAAGGAGAACTGTAATAGGATTCCCAGAGTTGTGCAGGTCTGGAGCACAAATGACCAGGGCTTTTTAATACAAACGATAAATGTAGTCTCTGTTGTCCTCCTGAAAGGCAGGTAACTACCTCCTTTCATTTCCATGGGGTATTCTTCCAGAAGATAAATGAAAGTATGCCATTCTGAGATATAAAGGTAAGATGTTTTTCACAGAATTTCTCATTTCAGAGAGAGAAAGATGTTCTGACTGAGAAGAATGACAGTTTGATATGCTTGTAGATTGTACCTGCATGGTCTTTTGTCACATCTAAAATTCCTTTGAGGTCCTGAGGGCAAATTCCTTTTCTGTTTTATGAGGAAATGAACTTCACATTTTTCACTGAATGTTCAATAAGGAGAACTGTAATAGGATTCCCAGAGTTGTGCAGGTCTGGAGCACAAATGACTGGGTTTACATCAGAATGGTATCAAAACTGTCTTCTGAAAAATCCCCCAAATGGGTTCTCTGTGTGGCTATTGCTCTGATGCTACACTGCAATGCCTTTTTGGCTTAGCTATCATTGTGTGCCACAGTACATTATAGAAGAGACAGGTCAGGAATATTACCCATAAAAGAGAAGAATAAGAAAATACAGAATTTGAACTACTTTTTTGCCAGAAGCACTGTAGAAGCTCATGCGGAGACAGAATAATGTCAAATGAAACAAAGCATCTTTGTTTCAGCAAACTTCCAGATTAGCAAATAGGACTTTTATCAGTGTCAAAAAGCCCCAAACTCCACTATTGCTGCTGCTCCATCATTTCTAGCCTGTCAGGTGGAAAGCTTAGGCTTCCAATCTGTTTTGCTTGCATTAAATTTATTAGCAATGCATGTGAAAATTTATATGCTAATAAGATGCAGATAGGTTCTTAGCAACCTGCTTTTTTCAACTCCTCTTCTATGAAGGTTAAGTTTCTCTGCTATGCTTCTTTATATTTCTTGTGGATTGGTGGGAAGTGGACTTTTAGCCACTAATTCAAGTAGCAGTATGTGAAATCATTGCCATTCATTTTAGTTTCAAAAATGAAAAAGTGCTTACAACTACATCCCTTTGTTTCCTTTAGCATATTTATGTACAATAGATTTTATATTTGTTTTCATACTGTAATGCTTTGCGTAAACAGTGTTTATGCCATGCCTTTGCTCTTTTTTAAAGGGTGTGGCTACTGCAAGTAACCCACTGCTGACCTTGTAACTTTATAGAGTGAACAAGGTTTTTAACACCAAATGGTGGAAGCCCTGATGGACAGAATTGCCCGTTCCATTGATATCCAAAGGGTAAGACCCCAAAACGGCAGGAAATGGGCTGAAATTTGGGTCATTAATTTATAAACTGGATTCAGTGGCAGCTGAAGAAAACCTGTCCAGCAGGAAGTAAAAATTGTTCAGTGGGCTACTTGGGAAAAAGGGGAATGTTTCTTTTAGAACAGAGGGCCATGGAAACTGTGCCAGTTAGAAGGCTGGCTTTTGCATTTTGTGTGCCTTAGTAATAATATGAGTTTGGAGGGTGCTGAATGTAAGAGTGGATGTAAAGAATGCAAATACAGGCTTTTCTTAGATAAAAACTTATTTAGGTTGGACCAGACACCCTGAAAAACACTTTTTTTCCACGGATGAAGTCTGTAAATTTTGCTTCTTTAATTTAAGTAGGCAGTAGGAAGTGATTTTGGTTCTTCATTTGTGTAGTACCATAGCCATAGTCAAGGTTAAAGACTATTACTTCAACATGCTATGTTGGTAATAAGAAGAATAAAGACCAGTGTGGATATGCAAACTGGGTTTTCAAACTGCTTTAGTTGTCAGCCTGCTCTGATCAGGAACACTTAGAAGGCAGCAGTCAGAGCTGTTGCTTGACTCTCAGAAGGCATGTATGAGGGAGAGAAAACTCGATACCCACTTCTTGCTTTTGTTACTTCACTTTAAGCACATTTAGAACAAAAGGAAAGCAAACGAACTATTTCCAAAACACAAATCAGATAAGGTAGGGAATGAATGCATCCTGCAATCGAGTTTATATGTGTGGGATTATCCTTCCATCCCACCATTTCCTGTCATGCATTAAGCATCTATATTGTTAAGACAAGCAAGAAAAATACAAAGAAAAATACTGGTATATTCCTTGGCAAAAGATCCAATTATCTTCCTTACTGAGAAGCTCTTCAATCTTTTTTTGTTCCAATTGCTTTGGCCTACAGTGCAGCTCTGTAGTTTTCTTATCATCTATTTGTTTTTATCATTAGGCCATGCTGGGAGACACCTAGGAATCCATTTGCTCTTAAATGACCCCTGCAGAGGGCTTTTATGCAGAACTAAAGTGAGCCTTACATTTGCTATTGCTTGATGAGGTTCGTTCAGTGTTCTATTGTGCAATTACTAAATCAGTGTCTATTTCTGGTTCTTTGCTCATTTCTCTAGGCAAGTTTGTTTGGTTTTTTTTAATTATTGGAGTCTTCTGATTTAATTAGTAGAGTGCTAATACCACTGGCTTGCCAGAACAACAGTCATGCAGAAGTGTTCAGAAGGTGATTTAATTAAACGTGGAGTGCTACATATAATTAATACTTTTTGATTGCCACTGGTTGTTAAGCAAATCTATAAGACAAAGAGACATATATAGTCCACTAGACCACTTTCTGTCTGGACTGACACTATATGCAAATACTTTCAAAATATATGAATCCTCCCTTGACTCCAAAATATACATGCTCCTAGTGGAAGGGAAGCCTATGTAATTGATCAGCATGTTTTTAACGATTTTTCTTATGATGATGTAATTTACATGAATTACTAAAATCCACTAGGATTTTTCTGGAGATAAAGCATTTTCACTTTTACCTTGATGTAACTAAGCAATTTCAACATTATATCCAACACAATATCCGCAACAAATGTTGAACTGGCCTACCTATGTTGTGCCAAAAACTACAGCCTTATCTCCACAAGCTTTTTATGGAAGATAGCTCATGTAGCAGTCTTCCTGCCATAAGAAGTACCTCTTTGGGAGGAAAAGCAAAGTTTCAGCTTGTAGTAAGCTTATTGGAGAAAAAAAGTCTAGAATAGAATTTAGTGCTAGGGTTTCTGATTTCAGGTTTTGGATGTGTACTTCCCTTGTGTCTCACACACCCCCTTTTATGCTAGAGTTTGCTTAAGAAATTCTGTTTGTTTTCAGATGTGGAACTGTACCCCATGACTTGTTAAATATAAAGACCTATGATGCTGTAACAAGGAAATTCCAAAGAGTTTGGTTTGGCTGTCAGGGTGTTGCCAAGCCATTTCTGTGTTGCTTGAAGATAGAGGCATGTTATTGTAAAACACTTATATTGCACATACTTGTAGCACTGCTGACATTTGATTTAAAACAACACTTTTGTTAGAGTTGGAGGGGCTGTGTAGCACACAGCTTTCCCCAGCCCTCAGCCCTTCATCATCTGACACAGAGGGTATTGTAAATGCAACTTAATCACTGCAATAAATATGCACCTGTCTACTAGTGGGTGCTTGAGGCGCTGGACTATGAATATTTGAATGCTTTGGAGTTACTCCAGGCAGCTACTAAGAAAATTTTGCATAGCTGTAAATTACACAAAACCCAAGCCTGAGTTATCAGATTATTTATTTTTCTCTAATGCATGTACATCACTAAGATGTCTGCAGCTTATGGTATAGATGTCCATACTTTAGTAAGATGATTCTTTTATGATTCTTTTGCAAATACTGGTCAGAGAAGTTTTTTGCTTTGTTGAAGAGAGGAAAACTGTGGGAAGGCACTGAAAATCTGTTGATCTGAATGATCTATCCTGCATCTTTACTGCACATTTGGCTGAGTTAAAGCAGAGTTTTACCACTGTATTATACAGCCAGTGAGACCAGTTAGCCCAGTTTGCAATGCCACTTCACCTGGATACGAGATTTTTATTTGACAGTGGAAAGACAAAAGGGCAGGATCTCTGACAGTATAAATGGAATGAAAAAATTATTCCCATAGCCTCTCATTGGACCACAGATTACAATGACTATCTTTCGTTAACCAGCACCACAGCTGAGCAAACAGTGAGCAAAGTGAATAGTAGGAAATCTTTATCAAGCAACAGCTTTAACGATTATTTGGTTCTGCCAGTGCAAGGAAGGAAGGTGGTTGAAGAGAACAGTTGGCCACCTATAGCTGCCACAGATTTTGAAATAAAATTAATCTCTATGCAGATATAGTGATGCCTGCACTATTAAGCCCACTTCTCTGAGACTGCATATAGGATATATATTGATTTATGTAAATGTGGGAACTTCACCTATGGCAGGGGCAAGCCCCACTTTACAATGAAAAGCTAGAACTAAGTGGTGTGTGATGGGGAGGAGACTGCAGAACAGGATGGTGAAGTACTTGTGACCTTTACAGGTTCTTACTTTTGAACAGCCCACTTGATCTTTTTTTATAACCAAAAAGAAAAAAATCAAGCAATCAGGACAACCACAGTTAATTTACTACCCTACTAACTGTAAGGGTAGCTAAAAAACATTTTTATATGTATCACTAAACATAAGGGGATTCTGAGTTTTCAAAGTTAACTTTGTGGGTGCAGGTGATTATTCCAAACTGTAGCAAGAAAAGTCAGAGTTACCATCTCATTTAAGTGAGTTAATATGCATAGTACATGTGTGGGCAACTGCTTCCTGATGGTAGCAAGGATGCTTCACTGGATGATCCTACATCTCAGTTAGGTTCTTACAGTGTTGCTACAATACCTGACCTTCACTTTTTCTCCTTACGTCTGACTCCAGCATAGCTTTTTCTGTGAAGTTTCTCCTTGGCGCATACTCCATAGCATTGACAGAATCTCTGGAACAAATTAACAGCAACAAAGTTGTAGGAGCCAACCTGAACTGATCAAGTGGTGTAACAGCATATGTAAAAAACCTGTAAGATTTTAGGAAAGAGCTTGGTCCAGTTTCCTTTGAAATCATTAAGACTCTTCTGCTCATTTCACTGGGAGATGATTTGCCCAGGAAGAAATCATTAACAATTGGGGTTTTTTAAAAGTTGCCCAATTATTAACTCATGGATGCTAGGACTCTTCTCCCCTTTTATCCCCCCATTTTTTCTTGATAGTTCTCTAAGTCCTATTGTATAATTATTATATACTGGATTTTTTCTATTGTCCTTTTTCAGCATAGGGGACCATAACTTTGGGGATTATTTACTTAAAAGTTCTCATTTTCTATTCCCAACGAACAAGGATTCAATAGACATTGAACATGACTTTGTATCACAGTTAAAAGTGTATGAGAGCTTGAGCAGGGATTTTTAATAGTGTTATACTAAATACTACTTGGATTGAAACCTTCTATTGCAAGCAAAAATATGTCTATTCAACTTATAAATATCTTTTGGTGTGCAGTTTAAGTACAACACTGCCGTGACTTTTCCATTGTTGACTAAAGTGCGAGGTTAACATTTTTGCTGTTTGAGACAATCATAACTTCTCCCTTTTTGTCAACATGACAAATAACCAACATCTTCTTTACTCCAGCAAAGTGCTTATGCATTTATGTCATCTGAAGAATGCAAGTTCCATCAAATTAAACTATTTACATTCTTAAAGGGCTACACATGCTAAAGTGCTTTACTGGATTGTGCTGTGGCAATTACTTTTGATCTCTGCTAACTTAAAGGAAGAAGTAAAGTCTCTATCCCCCATCCATTCCACAAAAGTATCCAATAAACTACCAGCACTCTTGCTTTTGAACCTCTTTCTGTTTGCTGCTATTCCTCTGTTAGAAACAAGAAGTTCCTTAGTCTCAAAGAAAACAGGAATAAATCAGATCAGAGTCCTTCTTGTCTTGTGACATTAGACTTAAACTCTGCCACTGTCACCAATTATTACACGTCCTCATCTGCAGCAGTGCTTACTATATGCAAAAGACTGCATTCAAACTTTTGGGAATAGTCACTGCAACAGGAATCTGCAATAAAACTGTGAAGGAAATGGGTACAATGGTAGCTTCTGTACCCTTCTGCTCAATTCCGTGTAACACAGCCTGATTAAAGACAGACTTAAATGCAGAGACAGTAGTGCCTTTATGGAAGGTTTGGGGAAGTTGTTCTATACATATATGCTCAAGGGGTTTGTTAAATAAGATTAATAATGCTTTATGTTTTCCTACTAACCCAAGACCATTATAAGATGGTTCTTTGCCACAGTGCAACATTGCAATCCTCCCACTACTTTACATCATACCAAATAATAAGACCCATGACGTCAAAAAAAAGCCAAATGACATGACAGTTTTTAATTAGCCATATTAATAGTAAAGTCTGGGTGTCACAGACAGGCTACCTTAGACGTGACTTCAGCACATTCTGACAAGGGACTAGACTTAATGAGTCTTAACAAATTTAAAATGTCATGTAGATGGGAAAGGGTTACAAAGACAGTTGATATATATAACCCTTCTGCTCCTAAAAATTTAATCACTGTAGAAGAATTAGGTGAGGCTAGAAGAACTTGTTTGGCTGCAAAGCATCATCAACACTGCCTGACTTGTTACTTTCCTTGCTGGACCCAGACAAGCAGAGGTAGATCAAACCTTTCATTAGAACAGGAATGTACACAGTTATGCAACAACCTTTGTCAGTGACCTAACCTTTTCAGGTTAGTTTCTCTCTTCAGCTGAAAAGGCACTAGATATTTTTAACCTATACATTAATTTAGTTGTGCCATTGTATACTCATAGAGGGTCTTCATGTCCTTTACCCTTTGGCTAATTAATGTGGTGTCCTAGAGATGACCTGTGAGTATGGGGCAGTTTGAGTGAAAAAGGGAAACAAAAAAACCCCAACTCTGAGGCTGGTCACAGTTTATTATGAACAGAAGAGATGAATTTACAGTCATTTCCTTTCCTTCCTACTGCTAGAAAAAATGTATAAACAAAGTGTGAACTGCAACAATACTTATAGATTAAACCATATGTAAATTGGTTCTGTTTTTTTCCCCCTGACTTTTGTCATTCACTGAATTATTTGGTAACATTTTGTTCAGCAAAGCAGTTCAATGGTTCTTTGCTGTCTAAGCAAAACAGATTCAGCCCCTGAGTCCCAAACAGGTTGTAGGTACCTCATGCAGACTTGTCTTTCTATCTTAACAATTGGAGTTTTTGACATGACAGCCCTTCTAACAGGGTTTCAGTTAACTTGTGCTAGATTCATATCCCTCAAGTAGTACAAAGAATACAAGCAATTATGAGGCTATGGATGAAGGGCTATGTATTTCTCGGAAAAAAACACTAACCCCCTTATCAGCATGGGAGGCTTTGAAAGTCAAACTTGCTCATGATGCCACAGTTATGACCTGGAACTCCTGACTTACATGTTAGATGCTTTAAAATAACATCCAAAAGATTTTGCTAAGGTGGGAAAAGAGTATTCTTTGCTATCTGTAGGCTCTAACTCTGTTTAAATCATAGAAGGAAAGAAGAGCTAAGCTGAGTGCTAACACTATGGAGGTCTTGATTCTCATTCACTACCTTTCAGGGCATACATAATTCCACAACAAATTCAGTAGGAATTTTCCTATTTGTAAAGAGTTGTAGAAGTGGCCCAAATGTGTTATCATTGCAGCACAGTGGACAAATTGTCAGAAACAGAAGAAATATAAACAGTACTAGTATTTGCAAAGGTGCATTGGGTGTTTCCATGTTAGACGTTATCTGGTTTTGTACAAATCTTGCTATCAGTTACATTCCCACCCAGTGTTATTCTCTATTCCAACAACTTCTGTTTACATTGTCATTTAATCAACTATTAGCTTTATTGCTGCTTAATGACTATTTTGCTAGTGCTTCATGGTTGCCCAAACAAATTGTGGTTTCTCCAAAAGTGTATATTTTCTCCGCTATGAAACCTCTAAAGCTGATGCCAAGTTCAATATGCTGCATAGTTCAGCCTTTGGTTTGCCTCCTCATTCTCTCGCCCTCGTTTCTGCTGCAAACAAAACAGCTGCCCTAAGACTGCATTAAATTAACCTGGTATCTTCCTGCAAGGACTTCTTGTGGAAACACCTTTCTGTATTATATCAGTAAAGTGGGAAAAGTAGATAAATTTCTGAGAAAACACATACTTGTAAGTGCCACTGGCCAAAGAGACCTCTAATCTTTGCAACACAAATGTCTCGGTCCATATTGTGTTCCAGCCTTAAGCAAGATGCCTGCTGAAAGGCCTTCCAGCGTTATTTAGGGAAGACCCTTGGTCTGAGTAGGTGGTCTGGCAAAGTACTCAAAGCATCATCCAACCTAGGCTCTGCTGAACTGGCAATGAGTTCTTGGGAAGGACACTTTGCAGACCAGTCCTTTCCCATTCAAGGTAAAGAAGCCGTTAGTTCAAGTAGCTCATTTCGCATAATAAGAGAAGGTCATGCAGATGTCTTTCAGGTGATCAGAACTAAACCTGTTTTGTTTCATATACCTTGATTCAACTATGTATGCATGTTGTGCTGGTTTTGGCTGGGATAGAGTTAATTTCCTTCATAGTAGCTAGTATGGGGCTGTCTTTTGGATTTGTGCTGGAGACAGGTTTGATATACAGGGTTTGTGTTTGTTATTGCTGAGCAGTGCTTACACAGAGTCAAGGCCTCTTCTGCTTCTCACACCGCCCGGCCAGAGCGTGGGCTGGGGGTGCACAAGAAGTTGGGAGGGGACACAGCTGGGACATCTGACCCCAACTGACCAAAAGGATACTCCATACCATATGACATCACGCTCAGCAATAAAACTAGGGGGGAGGTTGGG
>NW_008795144.1:369742-384892 GCF_000699145.1 Aptenodytes forsteri | reverse complement strand
TGTCATCCGAGTCGCCCCCCCCCCCCATTTTCCTTACAATTTATTATTATTATTGTTATTATTTCTTTCTTAATTATTAAACTTTTTTTATCTCAAGCCACGAGTCTTCTCACTTTTACCCTTCCGATTCTCTACCCCATTCCACTGGGGAGGGGGAGTGAGTGAGCGGCTGTGTCATGCTTAGTTGCCAGCTGGGGTTAAACCACGACACATGTTTAACTGTGCTTTCATTCATTTCAGGAGGCTACAAATCTGTCTAAAATCATACATGCACTAATCAAGCAAAAGCAATTCAGATTAATAAACTGCCAATTTCAAGACTTGACCATACATAAGAATTTAAACGAACACACATATTTCTATAACTAGTCCCCTTTTGACAGGCTTATGCAGACCTGAACATGTTGACAGATTTCTGGGTTATTTGTCTTCTAAGCAAAAGTGAAGACGGCTGTCATAGTGCCCCCAAAGCGTGTATCATAGCTGCTGTGTTTTTACTTTATGGAATATCACATGCTGTTTGGTTTTCATGCCGTAGGGGTGTTTTTGCTTCAGAAATACCGCATTTTCCTTGTTTTTATTGAAGAGCTGGAAAACTAGCAATATTATAACAGACTGAAACTGGAGCTGCATACTTGCTGAGGATTCTCTTGCAGACTTTTCCCCAGTACAGAGGTTCTGTCCCAAGGCTAAGTATTGAGTTTCCCATGTGGGTGTGATGACTGAAACAGGTTTCAAAGCACTGAACATGACTTGTCTAAACTAGGTTTTTCCAGTTAACTGTGCATTCAGCTAATTCCTACTCCACTTAATAGCTGCTTGCCCCTGTAATTCTGCTACTCAGTTTCTTATCTTAGGGTAATAGCCTACTTTTTTGGTAGTTCTGAAGCATCCAAACTGAGTCTTCAATCCCATTTACTACTTCTACTGTAGCGAGGCCTGGCAGCTCCTGTCATGCTTCAAATCTCAATAGTGCTGTACACAAAGAGATTTCTAAACAGGTAGCTCTTCTGCCGTAATTACTGTACTGAATGGCAGTTCCTCCAACAAGCTTCTGATTTCATATACAAGAAATTATAGTCATGACTTCATACCACTGCTGTGGAAGAGAAAATTAACAGACTCTCACTCTCAGAAAGGGGGGATGGGAAAGAATCTTCCAGAGTCTTTGTCTATCATAAAAACTTCAACTGTGACATACGTATACCGTTTTATTTTGCATGGTTGATGTTTAAGCTAAAAAGTGTGTGCCTGTGACAGAGAAAAAAATGTCCTGTTTTAGTGAGATGAGCTTTTGCAGGGTGCACACAAAATTGCTGTTCTTTGTGTATTTCATGTTTGGGCAGCCAGCGACCAAGCCAGTGTTCCCGTGTATTTGTTTTCTATATTGTTTTGTACAATGTTGTGCCAGCAGTGATTCTGGAGGCTGAATGAGTCAGCAGGTGCCACAAATAGAAAATAATGGTGGAAAAGAGAAGAAAGGGCTCAAGAGTTGCCAGGCGTGATGCTATCTTTTTTGACTCCTCGGGATAGATTAAAAAGACATGATACCTTTCTTTCCCCTGCTTATCAGAGGGTCTTTTGCTTTTTCTAGATATACCTTCAGAAGCCTCAGAAAAGATTTTTTCCTAAGTGGAATATTGACTTTGGAAAGAAGCAAATGGGAGTATCCATAAAAAAAACTTTGCAATTTGGAGCTATATTTATGTTTCCTATTTTGCTAAATTCTTAGCTAATAAAATAATTATGAAAATACAGTATACTCAGACATACTCTTGAATCAAATTATGTAAGTAAATATATAGTGCTGCTCTTCATTATTACTTACTTTTGCCTACCTTACTTACATTAGAGTCTAACCAAACTCATCAGATAACTTACAAGGACAAGACAAATAGAAAGCAGAGTACATGGTTTAGGTTTTATGTTTTATTTTTACTTGAAAACTTTAATAGCATTACTGTTGAGATAAAATGGTACTGAAATGTTTTTACCTTTCTCATTTTAGATTAACAGCAGGCATTTTGAATTCAAGTTTATTTGAATAATTTCTTAATTACTCTAAAGCACTTAAAAATTAACAATGACAAAATTAAAACAATTTAAAAGCAAGAATTTGAATGGACTAAAAATTTCCCATACAGTTCCCATATGTTCCACTTAAAATACTTATTTACAATTTAAAACACAGACGACATTTCTAGCATGTATTGCAATTCTCAATTTGCAATACTTTGCAGAGGAAAACATTTAATACACTTAATTGTTTTTAATGTGACAGTTTTAACATGTATGACTTTTCTGCTTATGTTATTTCTTTTTCATCTGACACACTTATATAAAGGCTACCTCACCTAAGCAACCCACTAATTAATGCCTTATGTTAATTAGATGTTAAGAAATTTACTCATATGTTCCACTTAAAATACTTATTTACAATTTAAAACACAGACGACATTTCTAGCATGTATTGCAATTCTCAATTTGCAATACTTTGCAGAGGAAAACATTTAATACACTTAATTGTTTTTAATGTGACAGTTTTAACATGTATGACTTTTCTGCTTATGTTATTTCTTTTTCATCTGACACACTTATATAAAGGCTACCTCACCTAAGCAACCCACTAATTAATGCCTTATTTTAATTAGATGTTAATTGAAATTTACTCATCCTGAGTCATCTTTAGAATGTTAATAGCAATGGCTTCTCTTTTTTCTTTTTTTACTTTTTTTCACAAAAATTCCTGCAAGGTCAATATACAATTCCGGGGTTCTGGAAATCTTTATATTCTACCATCATTTTTCTAGTGCATCAGTAAACAGTAGTGCTGTCACAGAAGTTACAATGAGTGAGGTGGAAGAGTAAACAAGACATAGTTGGGAAATTTCTTGAATATGACAGGGACAAGTCCTACTGAAGTAATTGTGAACCATTCTATAGGAATTGCTCACCATAGCAAACCTCTTTGAATGTAAAAAGAACAAAAGAAACCAAGAAAATTTCTTCCCTGGTAGAAAGACAAAAATGACCTCACAGTAATTCTGTAGTTTGGAGAAAGAAAGAGGTCTCAATTCTCTCTCGTATGCACACCCTCTACAAGTAGGCTCTTATTAACTCTGATCTGATTCGATGTTGATTTACCACAGAAACTGCAATAAAGACTTGATGCACCCAGTGTCCAGTACATTGCATCTTCATTTGGGTGACAGCTTATACTTGGGTGAGACCTTATACAGCTGAAGAGCATCAACATTTTAAATTAGACCTTAAGATTTAAAAGAGAGATTTACATATTTTATTCCCATCATTTTTGAAAAAGGACAAATCCAACTTTACAGTTTGTAGTACTCTAAGACTCCCTTTTAACAAATGAGGGGAAGCCTCTGTTGGTCATCAGGCTAAGAATCTAGGGATTGTTTTTTGGCCTCATTTTCTTGATTTCCATTCTTAAACAGTGCTAAGCCATTGAGATTACTCCACAAAAACACTTAATTTGTCAGAAACTGGCTTTGAATACTTAAGTATGTGATAATTAGTTTTGAGGGTTTGGTCCACAAAGCAGGTAAGAGAAATATACTGTTCTTAGCTGAGGCTTCATTTTTTCGGCATGCTTAATAAGATATGACAGGTCTTGATAGCCGAGTGGAAACAAACTATATTTAAAAAAAAAAAAAGAAAAAAGGGAAAAAAACCCTGTATGTTTCTGTGAATGAAATGTAAGCTGATATGGGAAAGGATTCTACTGTACTTGCACTGTTTGCTTTGGCTACTATTACAGAAAATATCCCAGTGGAGAAATCAAAGGTTAAATGCAACTGGCAGGAAGTTATAAAGGTGAATCGCCTAAGATGTTGCTGAATAACAGGAGTTTACAACTCCACCTATTGCTTCTGTTCAGAGTGCTTTGATGTGTTGTACAACAGTAGTATGTAAAAGACAGATCTGAGTTTAGTGTGATAAGTTTTTCAGATTGAGATGGTACACATTTACAGAAGTAAGTTTCATTCAGAAGTATAAATGAAGGCGTTTCATCAGTTTGAACAATAAGGTATTATATGTTGCTTTTTCTAGGCTAGCATTTCTTTTGAGTTCCTCATGTTAAAGCAATTTGGGAAACAATTGAAGGAACTTGTATGTGGCTAGTACACCTTGTTGCAACTGTAGAATGAAATAGCTAAGCAAATTTACTGATGCTACTACATCTCTGTAGTTTACATAGTGAACATGTAGCAGGGCTGCTTCTTCGTAGTCTTGTGTCCAAACCAGTCCAGAGTTTAGTCAACACTAATTTAACTATTGAATTGTTGAAATATGAAAAGTGCTATGAATATATTCTGAAACTTCGCTTTTATTGTGTAATGTGAGTATAGGAGACTTTTCTTCCAACATGGGCAACCCATATGCAGAGTACCTACTGAGCTAAGGCACTTGATATTTAATATGTATCCTTGTTAGGATTTTTCAAACTAAGTGCACGCAGTTAAATTTCTTTTTTTCTGACATGAGACATGTCACATTCAGAATTGTGGCCCAGTGTATGGGAAGAGGAAAGGAACAGGGATAATCAGATCACACGACTTTGGAAAGGGCTATGGTGCCCCAGGTTGTAGCATAGCACTGCCATTTCAAGAATGGACCCTCACTGTATAGCTCACCTTTGACTACAATATAGTGTAGCACTGTTTTGTGACTTGGCTGCTCCATGTAACTCCACTCAGAGTTGGATAGTGGATCACTGATCAGGCCACGTTGCATGTAGTTCTGTTGAAAGGAGGCCATCACTTATGTCTGGAGATGACTGAGCTAGCTGATGAGCAGTGGTAAGCTGAAAAGCCACCTCTGTGAGTCTCACTCTCACTGTGTGAGATATGTTAAGCTCGCATGATGAAGTAATTTTAAAAATTAATTACATCCAGAGGTTACGCTGTTAAGAGGAATGCCTTTCTATGCTATTAAATGCAAAATTGCACCTTGTGAGATGTGTGACAGTTATGTAACAGCTTAGAAGAGTAAGGGAAGATTTTCCAATGAAACTGGTAGAAGGAATTCTAATAAGCAAATCCAGCTAATTTACTAGTCATCTGTGAAAACAAACAAACAAACAAACAAATAATGACTTCATACTAGTCACTATTAATGGTGAGGATGTAATTTTAACTCTCTGATAATTTTTACCATTTGGTTTAATTCCAACTATCATAGGCAGCTTTTCTCTGTTGTATTTAACACCTTTTTAACATTAAGATTTTGCAGATCTTCCAGCAAAAGAGTGAGAGAACCCTTCTTAACATGAGAGATCACACTGAGGTAGTATTGAGATTACTCAGATATAACCATGCAGCTATTACATTTCCTATGACATTTTCCTTCCATATTCTAGGCCCATTGGGCTTTCTACTTTGCCCAGAGACTGATATGGATTTTGTGATTATAGCACAGCCATTTTATAATGAGCAAGCCAAGGAAAATTTAAAAAAGTCCATACAGAAATAATTGTAAATAGCTACAATAAAAGCTGTCAAGACATAGTTGTCTCACAAATGTTAGTTCAAGTGCATCATAATTTTAAGTATCTTTGATGCACTCCTTTATATAAATTTCACATGGGCTGAAAGAAACTGAGATTCTTATCAGTTCCAGTGATGATATTAGCATAGCTACTCTGACAGGAATTTCAATTTCATTCAGCAAGCTCAGATTCCAGAGAGGACCTTTCATTTAGAAATTACATACTGAACACAATTTCATTTGGAATACCACATTTGCCTTCTGATAGGATTATTTCCTATTCATTTCTTAAAAAAAAAAAAACAACAAACCAACCACAACAAAAACAACAGTGGTGAATTGTTGTACAGAATTTAAACACATATATTACTGTATCAAAGCATG
This sequence comes from Aptenodytes forsteri, assembly GCF_000699145.1. Lineage (NCBI taxonomy): Eukaryota > Metazoa > Chordata > Aves > Sphenisciformes > Spheniscidae > Aptenodytes > Aptenodytes forsteri. The sequence goes on along the minus strand of NW_008795144.1, from coordinate 378,997 downwards.
ACTGGCTGGAGACTGAGTACTGAAAGAAGGCCTGTTACACCAGGCATTTTGTAGTTAAAGAAATATACAAAGAAATAATTCTCAAGACTCAATCATTGTCCAATTTTTTTCCAGCTTACGTATTCTGTATGTGCAATTCATTAAGCTAAACATGCTCAGCTTTCTTCAGAACTGGCTTTGTCAACAGTCACTAACTAGAAGCGTTGGTTGATAAGTATTTACCATAAAGCACTTTGCTTACGTAGCAAAGCGTGACATATGAAAATATAATTTAGCTAGTCAAACAAAACTGGTATTTGTCATACTATATGTTTAGTATACAAATCATATCTAAAACTTTTTTTATGGTGTATTATAATTATAAGGTTTTGTTCTTTATTGTGTTTTATTCCATTATTCACCAACAACCACCTTTTAGTTTTATGTAAAATAATAGCCCACTTTTTAAAGGTGAAGCTGTGAAACTACACATTTTCTTCATTTAGCTTCCTAGGCAGTGTCAAGGAGAATAGCTTTCAAGCTGTTCATTAAAGAGTGTCTGCTTATTGCTAATTCTAATTTGGACCACAGCAACACAGAGAATTAGTTTTAGGCAGCACCTAGCAACATAATGTTTAGAACTACTGACTAAATTCCTCCTATGTTTACAGGAAAAGTAAAAAAAAAATAACTGCAAATGAATTTTAATTGTGCAGTATTTGTGCTACCTTCTACTTCAGCCTTTTGATGAACGCAAGAGTTTATGTACTATAAAAGGAGGTCTCATAGGCCTTTCATCAAGTAGAGATTCTGCATGGCTGTGTCCCTATTTTTTACTACTTTATGTACTGTTAACCATAAAGAAGTTGTAATCGTGTTTCTGGATTTCAGATCATCCATCAACTGGACATTCTGCAATTGAATCTCCTTGAACCCATTTAAAATACCGCCAACTTTGGTGGGGTTTTTTTTGTTTTCTAAGTTGCTCCAATGCATTACAAGATCTGAACAGAATTACTTCTTCTGCAGTCCTTTTCAGATTGGGAAATCTCATTTGTACTTACGTACTAACCCTGCTTCTTTGGAGCTAGGCTGTTACAGAGCAGCTCTGTAACAGAGGTTCCCAAACTTGACAGCATCAGGAAGGTTCTTGTAGGAGCCCCACTGTTTCTGGGAATGGAATAGCAGTTCTTTTCCCTAAAAAATAACTTCCACCCTATTCATAGGATGATTTGGGGCAAATGTGACAGAGTTTGTTTCTTCAGGCATCTATTTCTATAAGATAGTCTACCAAAAAGGTGCACAGGATTTGAGCTTGTTTTGATGACTGATAATAGAAAAGGATGATTCTGAATGATTCTGAATTTCAAAGGCTGTAATTTAAACTGGATGATGGTAGCTGCACAGATACCTTGGTGTTCAATAAAAGAAAGCAGAACTCGTAATTCGCATAGAGGTATTGGCTTGTATAAAATTACTGTTTGTGCTGTGCTTGCCTTCTATCAGTGAGTCTGTTTGCAGTGAAAAAAGATAAGGAATTGCCAACCATGAAGGTCTGGGGCCTGAATCATCCCGAGTATAATACAAAACAATTCAAGACAGAGGACCAGCCAGAGGACTCAGGGGCAGGGGAGGAAAAGGCTGTGTAAATACAGGCCTGAGATAGAAGCCTCCAAATGAAATTTTAGAGGAAAATGAATCAGTATACAAAGTCTACATGGGACTGAAGGAAACAGAAGTGAAATTAAAAACAGCATTGAAGGAATCTGAAGAAGGAAGAGCAGGAATTTGAATTTGATGAGCAAAATGAAACATGTCCAGTCCTTGACTGGAATTCAGCATTCCTCTCCAGGTGTAATGTTCTCTGATATTATTGCCTGAGGCTGTCTTACGTGGCATTTATAAAACTGCTAAGAATTCTATCATACTACCATAGTAAATTCAAATTTAACTGACAGCTAAGAATCATCTGCTTGTTGCGTTTCTGCCCTTTATTTAAACTTCCCCAATTTAAATCTCTTTTTTTAAAATGTTGTTTTTATATACTATATCTAGTCCTGTTGATAGTTGATATGGTTTTCCACAGTGGAATTCCCCTTCAGTTCAGATGAAGAATATAGGATTTCCCATTTTCCACCTATGGATTTCCTGATTATCTGGTGATTCCAGATGTACAAGTAAAAGCAGAAATTGGGAGTGTTTTATTTTGTGCACGAAGCCAGTGTGCTTTTCCAAATTTAGACAGTAAATTTTTGATCTCTGTTCTGTTATGATTATAGCTGGGGCACTAGCAGTAAGAGTCATCAATGTTGCCTAATTATGTGCATCATAATAGTGAGACTTAGATTCAGTGAGAGTTAGAATTCATGAAGGTTTTGCAGAACTTGTTTTTGATTTGTCAGAAGTGATGATGGCTTGAAAATTGTTTTTCGCTTATGAATAATAATTTTGGTGAGTTGTTGTGAATTGAGTGTTCATTTGGGCGAATATGAAGTAGAGCACACTAGTGAAGAGATTATATACATGTCCATATTAAAAACATAGAATTGTATGCATCTGTATGAAATCCTGTAATTAAAGGCTGTCTCAGTACATTTCCAAGCAGTAGGAAACATTCACTTCTATATTTGCTGACCTATAGTGTTTAAATGAAATCTTACTTCTGTAGTGTTAATGTTATGGGCTTTCTCCTCGGCAAACTCATGCTGCTGAGTGGTGCTAAGGCCACCATGTTTTTGCTGAATACATTTGTTGTTGATGCACACTACTAGACAATGTTATATATATGCCAAAAGTCCTTTTAGAAATATGTGTATTGTTAGAATGCAGTATTTTGATATAAAGAATCAATTTCATAGCTCAGAAGCCAGTTTTGCATCATTCAAAGCAACCAGTTTGTCTTCATATATGGCAAATGCACATCTTTGACAAAAGGTGAATTGTCACTGAAAACTGTCCAAGTCCTTCTTCCTAAAAATTATATTAATAATTCTCAGAAGGAACAAAGGTTTATGGAATAAAAAATAGTGATGTTAATCTCATGAATACAACAGGATGAATGTGAGCTACAATGAAAAGATTTAAGAATAGCATTGCTCTTACTATATTTATAAGACGTTGCATCTGGCAGGCCTTGAAAGTGTACCAATTTTGTCCAAGGCTTTCTTCACCTCTGAAGGTAAGTGTTGTATCTCACCTGATGCCCTACAAACATGGATGTGTGTGTTTTTCTGTCTTGTCACTTTAGTGTTCATTTCATGTCTTTCTTACTTTTTAAACAAACTGCAATGTGTAAAAAAAGTGAGAATGCAGTTCCGCTGGCACAACTCAAGCCGGAAACTGTAGCTAAAGAAGCTGAAGACTCTGTGATGGAAAGCAAGCCCCTAGAGGTCAGTATAATCATAGTAACATTAGCACAGAGAAATCTAAGTTTAAGCAATGTTAAGAATACAATAAACCAACTATAGAAAGGAGCTTACACTTAGATTATGATCTGTCCTTAAGTGACCCCTCTAAAGCCATGTTGAACGTCACTAATAATTCTTGGTAGTTGGTTTTGGCTTGGCTGGGATAGAGTTAATTTCCTTCAAAGTAGCTAGTATGGGGCTGTCTTTTGGATTTGTGCTGGAAACACAGTGCTGATAACACAGGGATGTTTTCGTTACTGCTGAGCAGTGCTTGCACAGAGTCAAGGCCTTTTCTGCTTCTCACACCACCCCACCAGCGAGTAGGCTGGGGGTGCACAAGAAGCTGGGAGGGGACACAGCCAGGACAGCTGACCCCAACTGACCAAAAGGATACTCCATACCATGTGACGTCATGCTCAGCACATAAAGCTGGGGGAAGAAGAAGGAGGAAGGGGGGGCGTTCGGAGTGATGGCATTTGTCTTCCCAAGTAACCATTACACGTGATGGAGCCCTGCTGTCCTGGAGATGGCTGAACACCTGCCTGCCAATGGGAAGGAGTGAATGAATTCCTTGTTTTGCTTTGCTTGCGTGCGCAGCTTTTGCTTTACCTATTAAACTGTCTTTATCTCAACCCCCCAGTTTTCTCACTTTTACTCTTCGGTTTCTCTCCCCCATCCCACTGGGAGAAGTGAGTGAGCAGCTGTGTGGTGCTTAGTGTGGCTGGGGTTAAACCACAACAGTAGTACAGGCCACCATTGTATATCAGGACACAATGTCAAAAGGTTACCAAAGTAGAACTGAAGCTCTGAGAATTGGTCACCTTTGTAGCCAAGAGACAGGAATGGGATGAATTGATCAACTTGGAGGTGGAGTGCCTCCAAGGATAGGCTAACTGGTACAGTGAGCAATGAGGAGCATACCAGTCCTTGTAAAGTAAGAAGGATAGTATGGAGGGAGTCAGCAGCTGAGGTGAAAGAAAGCTGGCTATGGACAAGGAAACTAACCAGAAAATAAGCTAAAAAGAAACTGTGCTTGTCACAGTGACTTGGACAAGATGACAAAGTTTGCTAAACATAATGGACCTGTGATCTATATTAAATGGTTGAAGCCTTTATAATAGTGACAGCTACAGAACAGACACTGTGTTTTGTCTATGTATTGCAAACACTGTCTCAAAAGTAGCTTTCTCACACACTAAATGGAAACAGATCACTTGGAAACTCATTCTGAAAGAGTAGGGCAAAATGCACTCCTAATATTCGTAACAAATGCTATAGCAAGGGTAAAGTAAGCATTAGATGATTCATCTAGAACAAAAAATATATTTCATAGTATAAACTGATTTATTCAGAATATTTCACTTTAATTTATAAACATTCTACACTACATATGGTTAGGAAGCAGTTTGTGATATCCTGTGCTCTAATTTTGCACATGTTGATGCAACCAAAGCCTGTAATACCTATATTCAGTAATTGTATTAAAACCCAGATGAATTCACTATGACATGAAACAGGAGCAACTTTGCAAATGTCACAGCGGCTGTATCTAATTATGCAGCAGATGATTTGGACTTCTGGCTTTTACATGGTTCACTAAGGTTCCACAACATGGTTATATTTGTCCCCGTGGGAATGTGCTATAATTTACCAGCCAAGAGAGCAAAGCATGTGTCATAAAGGTGCTGGGACTTCACTATTCTCATGTTCATGCTTTGCAGACTGTGTAAAATTCATATTGAGCAGATTTTCCAAAATATGTTTAAAGCATTTAATAGGTGTGTCCTTTATCGACAAAGTGTAAAGCTAATTTTTTGTGGCAATAACTAAGTGACAGAATACACAGACACTTAGGGCTTGATTCAATTCCCTCAGCAAAACTCTCTCATGTCATTTCAGTCACTGGAGAGTTTGCATAGGCCTGTCAGATATGATACCCCAAGAAAATAAGGAAGATTTATGCCTTTTTGGATTTACATATGAATGCCATGTGGGAAATCCTAGGGCATCTCAAATGTCACTAGAAGCCTGTGTTTAGGCAACTGAATCAAACTTTCACTGTTCATATATTCCCTTAACACTGATGCTCACTGGCAGCATATGAAATAATTCATTTTTATCCCTTTTGTTGGTAGGGACACACTCTTACCTCATTACAGTAGTTCTTTGTGTTAACTTCATTGAGTTTTCAACACTACTTTTGAAAACAAGGAAAATTCCAAAACAAATTGTATAAGAGCTTAGATAACAATGGCTTCAAAAGAGAGCATTAATCAAGACCTAGCCCCTGGTGCCTGAATAACTTTCAAAACGAGACAAACGGTGTTTGTTTTGCTTTTTTTCTCAGCTCAGACTGTCCAAACTGAACTTAAGCCTGGGGCAAAAAGAGCTTAAAAAAAAAAGTTGAAGCCGAGTTTAAAAAAAAAAAAAAAAAAGAAAGAAGGAAAGAAAAAGAAGGTCTGTAATACACACAGTCAAAAAGAATAAGAAGGCCCACACCAGATCTCATCCTAGCTTTACAATGGTGTAATGACATTGACTTCTAGAGGATTGTGTTGATGGAATTGAGAGCAGAACTGGTCCAGTGCATGATACTGGAAAAGCCACTGAATTTACATCAGCAAGATTTTTAAAATATAAAATTTTAAAATAACACAATGTCCATTGTTGGAAATACATTGTTGGAAGTATATTTGAAAGGAAACTTTTGGTATTTAGAAACATATTGTCCTCATTTTTGTGACTGAAGTAAGTAGTCTTCTGTTTATGACATGACAGTTGTTTCGACAGCACCTCAATATGATGTCACCAAGAACTTATCAACATCTGGACTAGGGAATAAACAGCTAGAAAGGAGGGAATAAAAATTGATTAGACTGAAATATTATTTAGTATGGGTAGAGTTATGTTTTTGGAGAACAGATGCTACCAATGTGACTATAAAAAGGCATTAACGATTCCATTAATTTCTGAATATCTATTTATTTTTTACTATATAGAGATATTTGTTCTGAGTATTATATAAACCATTCGATTGAAAATGCTGTATATTGTCCTTTCCTACACAAAGAGCTATAGATGTCAGCAGGATTTCTGTATATTCATGTGGCAAAAAATAATGTGCTGTAACAGCATGCTATACAGAATAACTCAACAACAGAGTAATTCACCTTTTTTGCCAACAGAGGCCACTTTCTATATACAGACATTTACGCAGGCAAACAGTGATTATTATTTTAGGTCCTCTAGGTGGGTTGCCTGGTAAAATGGAATGAGAGAGAGACATTGATTAAAAATTTAAGTTCTTATTCAGTATTTTGAGTTATCAAAGAATCCAGAAAAAGAATCCAGAATATCTTCGTAAATGTCTGCCAAGTAAATTGGTGCTATACATTATTAGCTAATATACTACAGGATGCATTCTGAGAATTTATAGATACATAATAGAAATACATATAATATTTTGACAATGTAATACACACATTTAAAAAGAATCTCAAATTTTTCACTGATACTTTTAAATCATAGGGAGAGGTCTCTCTCTACCAGACACACAAACCCATTTTTTTCTGAGAGCTAGCATTATATTGGTTCTGCCTTCTTTATTTTTCCTGGTAACTATTATTGTATATAATAATTGTTAAATATATTTTATTATTATTACCCCATTGTATTAGGAGATGATTTAGAGTAAAGCATGCAAATACAATGGCAACAGAAAGTGTTTCCAATGAACTACAAACTTCAATTTGTACATAGATCTACCTGGCAAAAGCAGAAGCCAACCTGCTCTTGATATGGCAACACAAGAAACTGTGCCCCAGGCAGCAGAATCTGTGACCCTATTATTTAGGTCCTGACTTTTCCCAGGTGATTTGTTCTTTATGTGAAGCCTGTCTTCTTAGCAGGTCTCTGCTTATAGCGATTTATGTATGATCTGATTGCACAGACAGGGAGAAAAAGCAGGCAAACAACTTCTCTGTCACATTTGTTCATGGGTAGCCTGCAAGCTTACAGCTGAGACCCGTTTGTAATTGTCTAGTTTCCCAACTAGCTTCAGAATGCACACTTTTTTTTTTTACACAGTTACATGAATACAGGTTTTCATATATGTGATTCTTGTAGAAATCCCTTTCTCCTGTGTGCATCTCTCGCATGTTTTGCCTTTATTATTTTGCAAGAGGTTTGCCCTCAAGAGAAGTAAATTGACTGAGAACAGATCAACTGAAAACAGATGTATGAAAACTCGGTTTGTTGCTTGCCCCCGTGAAGGTCAGTGACAATCATAGTGCCTGGGAGAGGAGGTTCCCAGGCAGGCCATTGGGTGACATTTCTTCTGTGCACTTCTTTCCCACAGTTTATGGAGCTGATTCAAAGCTGATGGAATCACTGGGAATATTGCAGTTATCTCCTCTGTGTCTTAGGTCAAGTCCTCCAAGTCTCAAAAGAAAACCATTTCTGGCTGGTACAGGTTATTTCATTAGAACACTTGTGTCTCTTATGAACTGAGAGTGTGGTTTTATTGATTCATACAGCATGACCCAGCAAACATGTGACAGTGGCAATGCGCCAGGAGGATTTTCAAAAGCACCTGCTGCTCCTGCTACTTTTCCTGAGCTTGTGACCTCAGCTGTGACAAGGAGACAGCTGAGTGCCTCCTGCTCTGTTTATCCCTACCATTTCTTCTTCCTTCATCCCAGCTTGTTCTTAGACAATGTAAAAACGATGAAGTCTTCACCATTTAGAATCTGCATTCATTGTGGTTTTCCTGTAATTTTTGCAGTACTGCTTTAGCATCAGTAGAGCATTAGCCATATTGGGCAGGCTGTCATTTTTTTACTATTTGTCTGGATCCACACCGTGGAAGATTGGCAAATCTGACAGGAACAGTGTCAGTGATCCACAGGCACTTTCCTCTCCCTCTTTTCAGCACTGATGATGCTGCTTGGACAGAAACAACAGAACTTCAGAAAATCCCTACTGGGGATTTTTCATGTCACTTTACTGTAGCCACAGATACTGGGGGGAGAAAAAGAAAGAAATCAAGGCAGGAGAATTTTCTGTTTACCCTCAAATACAGATGTGTTTAATGCAAGTGCATGTTCATGTTGTTAGGTTGCACTAACAGCTTTTTCTTCCTTAGAGAGGAAAGATAGAACTCTCCCTTGAGCACAAATGAAATGACTGGTTTGGATAATATCTATTTAGTAACACAGTTATTGTAGCCACGATGCTGTAAAAATACAAGGCAGGGCAAAATTTCTAGGTAAGGTAGTATCTTTTATTAGACCAGCTAGTTAGTACAGTTAGAAAAAGTAGTCAAACTTGTAGGCACACAAGCCTTTCTCCAGATTTGAAACTGCAGTCTTACTTGCGATCTTTCCTGTGTGCAGTATCCAAGAACTGCCCTTTGGCCACACTGATTTGTCCTTAAATTTTAGAATATTTATATTTCCCCTACCTCTTCTGTTTAATTTCCATTTGATGACTGGTTCTGAAAGGTTATATAGGTTTTCTTTCTGAAAGACAGACTTTATTATGTTATATAGACAAAATAAAGCCCAGAAGTGGCATTATATCTACTTGAAGATGCTCGGTCCAATTCTTGTTTGCTGAATTTCTTCTTGGGACTTCTGCAAAGTTGAATGGTGTTAGAAATGGCTTTCTCTTGGGTGCAGGGTGTTCTTTTCATAGGTTCAGGGAGAAAATTCTCAGCACTTCATTTTTTAATATATTATGTAGATATTTATCTGGACAGAAAATACAGGTTTTTGGAGAGGCCGGACTGTTCAGCTCAGAATGGTGAGGTGTTTAGATAGACTAACAATATAGGAGAGCAGAATGGTTCCCTCAGTCCCTGAACTAGACG
>NW_008795144.1:365182-369674 GCF_000699145.1 Aptenodytes forsteri | reverse complement strand
CCGACAGTTTTTTTTTTGCTGAGGTAGTCTGTTTTGTCTTATACCTGTTTTAAGGCAGAAGTTCTCCACACTGGCTTAAAATCTCAAAAGTAGTAGTTAGGCTGTTAAAATGACTGCTATACACTCAGCTGCAGTTGAACTAGGAGAAAGAACAGGTGAGGGTGCATGACATAAGAATCTTGAGCTTGGTATTCCTTAGATTCTCTTAGAGTAGAAGAAATGTTATAGCTCTGCTTTTTTTTTTTAAGGAAACTTAATGGCTTCTTCTTGTTTTTCCAATTTTTGTAGGAACTCTCCCAGAGGAAAAGCGTGGGTTGTATCAAGCTCCATCTGCCCCAGCTGTGATAACCATCTTGCAGACACTCATGGCACAGAACAAGAGTTAGGGACTAAGACCTTAGGGAATGCATTTGAAATGCTGCCAATTTAGCCAGTTGCCTCCTACTCCTGAATTAAGCTGCAATCTTGTCAATCAAGGAGCTGGACTGTATGGCAGCAAAGTAAAATGTGATCTGGAAAAGAAATGTTATCATGGTAAGAAACCAATGAATCTACGTTAGAGTATTTGTTTTGCACAGGGCAGCAATTCTTTTTGCTTACTTTATAGTGATGCTTTTACATAGGAACAGAGGGACTAATGACAGCTTTTGAGTCATCTGATCTAGTCCTCTAAAACAGTAATCTCAAGCCCCGAAGAAAAGTAAAAGCGCTGAACTCCAAGGTTTGGGTATTGGTTCCCACCAGAGGGTGGGATGAGCAGTAGGGAAGAGAGCTGTTCTCTTGAGCTGGAAAGACAGTTCTGAATGTTGAATACAGAAGATACAAGTCTCCTCCTTTCAAAAATTTATTTTCTTTGAAAAAAACCACCATAAAACCCCTCTTCATATTTACTAGTGAAATAATGTTTCAAAAACTCAGAAAGTGTCCAAGTGCCTATTACTCTAGGCTCTGGGGAAGTAAAGCGGGGCTCTAAACTATTCCTTTTCAAGAACTCCAAAATTATTATTAAAGTTTTTGCTGTCTCTATTTTCTGATGCTCGAAAAGGAACTAGAATGTAGCTGCTTCACAGAAGTCCAAAGTCCATAATTTGGGTAGGCATTGCAGGGATTTGGAGTCTTAGCTGACACATATTCAAAAATTTGAGAGCTGAGTTAGAAACTTGACAAAGATAGAAGCTTGTAAGATGTTCAGGTTTTCCTATGCTCAGCTGAAACAGGAAAGAAATTTTTTTTCATGTCTGTTCCCATTTTTCCAAAGGGAATAAGAAATGAAGTTACCTTTCTCTTCTTTGAGTTTTAAATTAGCTGTATCCTTTGAACTAGTTCTTGTTCAAGAAATTTTTTTTCATGTCTGTTCCCATTTTTCCAAAGGGAATAAGAAATGAAGTTACCTTCTTCTTCTTTGAGTTTTAAATTAGCTGTATCCTAACTAGTTCTTGTTCAGGTTGGCTTTCATTTCAAACAACAACAACAACAACAACAACAACAACAACAACAACAACAACAACAACAACAACAACAACAACAACAACAACAACAACAACAACAATGCCTGCATCTATTTTCTCTATAATAAATTGTAATAAAATAAATTATTGTAAGGTAATGAAGCATTCCATTGGAAAGAAAGAGGAAATGAGATAATATGAGTATAAAGTTGGCTTAGGAGGAAATTGATAGAAATCCTCATAGAAATTCTCAGTTCTGTTTATCATCTAAGCAGGGAATCACAAATTTTTCTGCTAGGACATTTTAGATCTAGAAGTGCCATGTGAAAATCTGAACATTTTCACTGATTTTAATGGAAGAAGTGTAGCTCTTTGGATGAGATTTAGGTGTCTGGGTATCTTCCTGCTCACTTTGGTGAAGAAAGAATAGACAGACAGGTATAGTTCCTTCAAGCTAAACCAGGTTGTAACTGAAGTAGGTGAAGTTGCAGCTGTTTACAACAATGTGGTTCTTGGCCTGTGATAACCAGGTCAGATAATAAGGGGAAAGCTGATAGCATCATGCATATTTACCTTTGGTGTCTGGTAAATGCCAAGAACAATTCACAAAAAAATCCCTAGAAGATTGCTAGAGATAGTCAAGCCAGATGATCTTTATTCCATGAAAAAATCAAGTTTCTTTTATAAAATAAATAGGGTGATTATGAGAAAAAATATGATCTAAATAGACTGAAAGAATTGTATATCCAATTTTCAATATCTCAGCAGTAAAACAGGCAATGAAATAAACATGTGAATTGCATTGGTTTTTTGCAATAAAACAGGCATCTAACTAAAGAAGCCTTAACATAGGCTTCTGTTTTTGTAGGGCAACGGCCTAAAAAGAATTACAACATGACTGCATAAGCAGTGTGAGTTTTAAACTTATATTTGTGGATGGTAACTAAACAATATGAACCCAGAAATCTCATATCCCAAGTCCTGGGCTCATAGGATGTAGGACAAACTTAAAGAAAGCTATGCAGTGCAAACACTGAAGGAGAGGTGGTCATATTATAAGTTTTCAGTTCATATCTGAAATGGAGTACTTACTTTGAGTTGGCAAAAGCTATCAGCGATTAGCTGAACCAGTCACCAATTTTGAGGCATTGACCATGGTGAGAACGGGTTAAACATGTTCTCCTGTCTGACAAAGACTGATGGTGCCTCACCCAATCCAAATGTAAGGGAGATATGAGTAAAGAGGTGAGAAGAAACTTGGTGTGGTTTGAGCAGGCCTGAGACAAGAGCCCTAGGGGCATTTAGGTCTGGCAAATGTTGGTTGTTTTTTGGACAAAGACAAGCCCCAGGAAAGGGCAAAGTGTTGACTGCAAAGTAGTCACTATGGATGTGACTTATGAAGACATGTACCTATTTCCCATTGATTTTAGTGGCATTTAAACAGGTGCTTAAATGTTTTATTTAATAGTGGTAATTTTCTAAAGCAGGGGCTTTGGTTCCTGTACTTCAGGAACATACGGGGAAGAAGGTAACAAGTACATTTTTCATGGAAAACATTAGCTTATAAGAAAACAAAAAGCAGATTTCCTCCTGACATTCAGTGAAGGGCTTAAATAGCTGTTTTATTACTACTTGCTCCAGGAGTCCTGGGTTGCATTTTTTTAAGGTTACCTTGGCCTTGAGAGGCAGTAACATTTGCTGGAGTTACGACTGGGTTGTTGACGGAGCTCAGAAGCACTGACGAAACCTGAGTTCTGACCAACTTCTCTCTACCCAACAGGCATGATGGCAGTCAATGGAAAAGTTTATCGAGCAAGAGGGAGTCTGGGGTGAGTAGATGGCATGGGGACAGTCTGCTCATATCAAAGAACATAACCAAACCATGGAAACATACCTTTAATCAAGCTTTTGCATTAACAGGCAAAAAGACTTTTCTCAAGAAAAACATCTTTCTGATGAATACTTCTTTTAGCTGGTTGGTCAAAAATCTTAGGGCAAGCCTGATTACTGCTGAGTGTGATAAAGAAATACTGCTTGCTCCTGTGAAAGTAAAGAGTTAATAAACTCTTAGAAAATTTCTCTCCTGGACCTGCTGAGTGAACTTGAAGGTACTGCAGACATATTGTACCTGAGGTGCCCAGAGCAAGACTGGACATGGGAAAAATAAGTCTTATCAGCAAAAATACTTATTCTTAGGGTAAAAGTTCTCAAAACAGCAGAGATTTAACTAATGACTGTTTGTCCAAACACTCCTGGGAACTGCTTTTTATATGTGAATAAAAAAATCAGATGGCAGCAGATGACAGTAAACAAACACAAATGCTCTCAAAACATAGCTGGAAATTATATTTTTCCAGATTATGATCGAAAGTGTCCAAACAGCACTACTGCTGATGCTAAAATAACGCCCTTGATAAAGGTGATAAGGTATTATTATTTTTTTTATCAAGCTTCATATTACCAAATTACATTTTTAAACTAGTATGTTCATACACAATTATTCAGGAAAACAACATCAAAAAAAGATCTACACTGGTCAAAGCAGCTAGGCTAAAAGTGGATTTCACAGGCCAACTCTCATGTTGGTTATAGACAAAGAGTTCAGGAAGAGCTCAATTACAAAAGAAGATGGTGATTGTAGCCTTTTTTTTTCCGAGTTGTTGGAGATGGAGGAGTAGGGACCACTGACCTATCATTAAGGTCATTAAATAGCACTTGCTTTCTTTTAGAAGGGAATAGGAGGCTGAAAAAAAGCCAAATGTAAGTAGTTGAAATTAAATGTAAAAAATGTAAGGGAAAACCATTTCTTTATATACATGAAAAAAATAGCGTATTGTGGTAGCTAATAACAAATGAATCAGTGATTTAGAATCAGAGAATAGAATAGTTTGGGTTGGAAGGGACCGCTAAAGGTCATCTAGTCCAACCCCCCTGCCGTGGGCAGGGACATCTTCCACTAGATCAGGTTGCTCAGAGCCCCGTCCAACCTGACCTGGAATGTTGCCAGGGATGGGGCATCCACCACCTCTCTGGGACCTGTGCCA
>NW_008795144.1:352763-365152 GCF_000699145.1 Aptenodytes forsteri | reverse complement strand
AAAAAATTTCTTCCTTCTATCTAGTCTCAATCTACCCCCCTTTAGTTTAAAGCCATTCCCCCTTGTCCTGTCACAACAGGCCCTGCTAAACAGTTTGCCGCCATCTTTTTGATAAGCCCCCTTGAAGTACTGCTAGGCTGCAAGAAGGTCTCCCCGAAGCCTTCTCTTCTCTAGGCTGAATAGGGGAAGAGAGAGAGAGGGAGAGGGAGGGGGAGAGGGAGAGACGAGGGGACGAGGAGGGGGGGAGGAGGGCAGAGAGATCAAGGTTTGGGGTGCAATTGCATAGGTCTGTGGCTGACCTGTTATAGAATAGCAAACTTCATTCACTTTGGGTGGCCCGTAAAGTTATCAAGTACAATGAAGAACAATTAAGTGAAACTACTTGTTATGTGCTTTTAAAGAACAGACAGAAGTCATTAGTCTTTGCTTTACTTCAGAGTGATTTCTCAAATTGGCACAAGAGCCTATGTGAGTGGAAGAACAATTGGTAATTTCTAAAGAATACTAACTTTCCCTAAAAAAGAAAAAGAGAAAGCAAGATAGGGAGGAAGTTTTAATCTCCAGTGATTTACAGAAAACATAATAGAGGGAAACGCAAAAGCCTCTGTCCTTGGATCTGGATCTTGACAAGTATGATATGAAGATATAAAAAAAACCCCCAACAACAATTTATTTTCCTCTTCCTTAGTGTTTACGAAGTCGTCTTTCATCTGTTTACATGGACACACCCTGTTAGACTCCAACCTCCAACAACTCACCCCCTGAGTTTATGAAATTTTATACTCTCAAAACATTCATCATATTTGACCATGAGAGCTGCAAATGTTGTACCAGGTGCATGACATATGGTTAAGCTATCACACTTCATAACATAACTTTTGTATATATGAAATCACTTTATCATAGAAAGGAAAAAGTGATAAGATTAAACGTCCTTCGCAGAGGTCTAGGAAAGGTGTTTTTTCTGAGCTTATGCAGTATTTCAGGACTTGGCCCTTATGGCCTTAGGTATTCAGACAGTAATCCTTTCTCTTTGGTTTAACTATTTAACATAAAAGTTTTAGGCAATAATTGAACAAAAGTATTTAGTTCTTGTGTTCTCTAGCAGTTATGCAATGAACCATCAATTTCAGGGTTCACAGAAAAGGTCTAAGGACTGATCAATGACATGGTAGATACTGATGCGATTCGTAGCACACAATACTTGTTTACTAAATTACAGCAGCGCATGGGGTATGTTGATGCAGATTTTTAATGACGTTACCTCAGGATGTATTGTTTCAAAAAGTATTAACTTTAAAAGGAAAACAGTATCTTGTTTCAGAGTAAAACAGTGTTATTGTTCTGGTTGTTTTTCCAGATGCCTGAAGCATATTGTGGCATAGTTACTCTTGCCACAGGGATGGGCTGTCTATTCTATGGACTACAAGCTTTGATCTTAAACTACAGATTTTCATCTTAAAAGCAATGGAAACTATGCCTAGAATTTTACATTAGGAATGATTGTTCACATCAGTCAAACTGTTTCATTACAATGTACACTGTGTGACTATGACTGCAAAAGATACTCTTAAGGGCTTATTGTTATTTCTAATTTGCTAACCACTATACCATCACATATATGGATTATACATATGTTTTATATAAACATATAGCTATATATATACCTAAACATACAGGTATATACATGTAAAGAATGCACTCACACAAGTATACAATTAATATGTTGTATGTTGTATTTATATATAATATGTACATTTTAAAATTACACACACACACACATATGTAATATTTTCAAATGGAAGGACCTAATCCAGTTGTCTTTATTTAAATAAAACTTGTTTTATTCTAAGTGCAAAAGGGTCTTTTCCCTGAGTGAAGACTGAAGAATTTCTGAGTTGCACAAATCTTAAATATTTATTAAATGTGAATGTTAAGAGCTAGATACAATGCTTAGAGCATCCATAGTTCTAATATTCAAGGTGTTATTGAATCACTAAATGCAGCAAATACAGAACCACCAATGCAAACTGGCAGACTGGATTTTTGGAGGATGTTTATTTCAGAAATTCTTACATAGTAAAAAGGTTTATGAATGGAATGGAAAGACTTTCTGGAATAGATTGTGCAAAGCTATGAAAATTAACGTTTCCTTGTCATTACTTCAACTTTACCCCTAGTTATACCTCCATTTCCCCTTTTTGCAGATCCTTGACTAAGACTGACATGGGTGAAGATGCAGTCTGCATGACAATGCAGTCACAGTGCCACCTGAGAAACTTCTGCAAAAATTTTAAGTGCTCTCCCCTCCTTGTATCTCATTGGCAGCCTTTTAGGAATTGAACCCATTCATGAGCACAACCTCTCTCCATCCCAGGAAACTGCTGTCCTTTGTTTATTGTGGAGAATGATGCAACCGATGATTGAAAATTTTCCTATTCCAGATTTATACAGGCTGACTACCTTATTCACTTTGTTCTTTAAAAATAATGCATTATTCATAATGATGCTTTCAAATCTGCTTTAATCTGCATTTATGTGATGAAGTATATGCAGCTGTGAACAATCTTTCATTTAGCTTCAAAATAATCCGGCATTAGGCAATAGTTTACAGGGATTTATTAACACAAGTTACAGATGATTTTGATCAAGATAATCTGTTAACAGCTAGTCTGTTTATTACACAGTATTTTTTCCTCCTGTAGTATGTTGTTTTCTTCCTTCTTTGCACCAGGTGCAGTAAATTGAATAGAGAGTGCTATAAATACAAAAAAAACCCACTTGCCTTTCTTTATTATTGTCTTCTTCCCTAGCCAGTACAGCCTTATTTAAACACATGTATGATCTAGTTACAATCTTCCACTGTGAGCTTTGCAGCATGGATTGTCTATATTGCTTCTTCATGTCATGTTAGTGCAACGTGAGACTAATTCATGACTGAACACTCTTGGTGTAACTGTATGCTAGAATTCAAGGGGGGGTTGTTTGGTTTGTTTTTGAACAATAGTGGGAAGATTAAGACAACATCCCATTAGTTTAAAATATTCCTTGGTTCTGAAGAAAGGAGAAAACATCTGAGCTCCAGGGAGAATGGTATTAGATTTTTATTTAAAAAATACATTAATGTATGCAGAAGATTACTAGTGATCAGTATATTAGGGTATAATCAACAGTTTTCCTCTGAAGGAGGGGAAATCCTTTAAAGGCTAAAATCACTTAATAAGATGATGCTTCACCCTATTGAATATTATATTATTTGGTAACTGTCTAATTGTAATCTTCTTTCCCCAAATCTGAGTGCATATTAGAAATGATGGATTTTATCTCTTCATCCATGCATGAATGCATGGACATACATGAAAAACATTTTAACCACTCATGATGTTCAGAAGACAGAGCATGCATTTTCAGGAAATATATTAGCCTCCACTCTCTCCTCCTAACCCCTTGCTGAGACTGAACTTTTTGTGCTATGTTTCCAGTGAAAATAACACTATAAGATCTTCTTTGCCAAAAACCTAGAATAACACCCTTGTCTTCAGCATTTTAACTTCATCTCTATTGCTACTTTGAAAAGTGAACATTCTTATTTAATTGGACTGATACTTGCATGTATTGTATGCTTACTTTTTACCAGTAATGTTCTTTTTATTATGACTGGATGAAAATCTTCTATGAATTTTCCATGGTTTCTCAGTGGAAAATGATTCGGGTTTTGTTTTTGAAAGTTTCTGCTGCCTATGAAAACATCACAGTATCAAACTGGAAAAGTTCATGAAGAGAAATGCTTGGATAGTGTCTGAGTTGTACCTTAGGTAACCATGCTGACTTTCTGTGAGTTGGGCTTCCCAACCTGACTTCACTGTTCATGATACCTGGTGGCCTTGAGACCACCATAATCTTTTCCCCAAGAAGAAAGACTACTGTGAAGATTCGTAGATGAAACCCAAGTTGTCTTTTGGAAACAAGTGGGAATGTTCAACCTCTGACCTACAAATGCTGTGTAGAACACCATAAGGCTTCCAAACTGAAAAATATTGCTTTGGAGTTTTCCACCACAAACTGGAGATTTTCACTGAGGAGAAACAGGGAAGGAGAGAGGCATACCCTGCCCCATCTCTGCCAAATCAGCTCAGAGATAATATTATCATATTTTATTTCCAGCAGCACTGCTAAACCAGGGCAGTTTTGGGAGGATGAGTGAGTGTGTCTGAATTTTGGTCCATCACCTCCAGAACAGTCTGATAATTCCTATTAGTTGCACTCTGCAACCATCAGTGTAAATGTTAGTCCCATGTCTTTGAGAGAACATGTCAATCCCTCTTCCACTGCTTAGACTATTTGAGAAGAGGCCTGTCCTTTCAAGGGTCAAACAGAGTAAAGCATGAGTAGATGAAGGGTACTGGAGAGACAACTAACAAACTTTTGATTCATAAACCAAGCCTATGAGAGATAGGTTAAAGAGAAATAATACAGACAGAAATCCCAAGCCTATTTTTTCAGAGACTTTTCAAAGCAGAACTCAGTAGTGAATGCTACCAAGTCATATCCTATGTTTCTGTGACTAGGACTTAATCGTGACATCAAAGTTATTGGAGATATCTAATCTGTGTACACAGATGTGCATGGTTTGAACACTCATGTATGGATTCTGCCCTTCTCATACCTCATAAATGTGTGTGAGGAAGAGCCAGGAACTCTGCCTTATGTTCCTTGAATTTTCTGCTTTGGGGATCTTCACAAGGGCTAGGGCTCATTTCAGGTCTGAGCTGGAGACAAATTGTTGTTCAGCTATTCTATGGCTGAGTAAAGGAAACTATGGTACCATGTTTCCTTTCCTCCGACATATGTTAGTAGAGCCATAGATGGACTGGCCACATGGCACTCAGGCATGACACAGCCTGCATTATACTGTAAGCATGCAAAAGAAAGAGCAGTTCTTGCCTGTGAGATCTAGTTGCTCCAGATCGCTCATTCTTGATTAGTTTTGCTCTGCTCTGCTTTCACCATCAGCTGGATTTGTAATTCACATCAGCTGACTCAAGCAAACATTGCAGTTGTATTCCCCCCCCACACACACCTGAGAAGTTGAAATTAAAAAAGTGGGGGTAGCTCAGTTACTAGCGCAGATCCGATTACATCTAGACATTTGTGTTTAGAATGTTATTGCCTTCTTCAGCATTTTAGAGAGATTCATCACTGTTGCTTTCTGATGGCTCTGATATAATCAATTTCCAATGTAGAGAGTAGTGATTCCATTGGGAAGTACTACTGCATGACAAATAATTAGAGTAAGGCTTATATTTTTCATGTGCCCGGTTTTGTCCAACTGAGTGCATTTGTCATTCTTTTTTTTCTTCGAGTTTTTAACTGGAAAGTTTTTTCCTATGAAATGGGAGACAAAAGTTCCTGGTAAAGTACTACCTCTTGTTCTCTGTGCAACAATTTTATCTGATCTTCTAACCTATGGTTCATGAGCAATAGTGAGTAAAGTATCACATTTCTTTACAGCTTTGTCTGGACCACAGTGATAATGATCTCTTCTTGTGAAGATATCTCTTGCAAGGCAGCTGCTCTCCTTCACTGTGAAATCTGCCATACACTCCTCTCCAACTACATCCACTGCATGATTAATAATATTTGGTGCCTGGTCATAGATCCTACAGCTTGGACATATACCCTTTTTACCTTTCTTTGCTTTAACATACTTTGGCTAGTACTAGCTAAACTCTTAGTTTCTTTTTTTACAATCTCTTGTGCTATTTACCTTAGAATCTGCTTATAATAGACCACTTCCTTTTCCTTACTTTTTTAGAAAAAATTGTCTATGTGCTTCTTTTCTCTGTTTCCTTCTTTATACCACCTGTCTGCTGGACTTGGGGTCAGAAAGAGAATACACTTGATTTGGTTTTGGAACTTGCTTCCGTTTCCAGTCAGTCCTTTATGTACCTTAAATAATATTTTTACTTTTGTATCATTATATATCCCTGTTTCATACCATTCTTGATGGCTGTTAGCCCAGCCAGTTTTCCTTTTCAGTGGCTTTTCTATCAACAAAATGAATATACAGTGGAAGTCCAATACAGCCATTATCATACAGCAGCAGACAGTTGCTACTGTGGGGTTAAAACCTGCCCATTATCACTTTACATTCAGTGTTTTCACTAAAGTCTCCATTCTCTGGGGTTAAATGCCAAATGAAAATGTAAACTTTCATCTGATATATGTTCACAGTTACGAAAGAGAAGTTTGAAACATGACATGTTATTATAGAAGCAGAGAAGTCAGAAAAGAGGTATAAAGATTTCAATTTTTTGTAATATCTTTATTTTTGGAGAACTCAGGATTTCTGAAGGTAACTGACAATCCTGTGTCCTTGACACAGGTTTCTGGAGGTCAGTTAGCAACCCAGCACAGCAAATGACTGTCTGTGACCGTTCCTGACACTGGTGCCTGTGGACTTCAAAGAATAAAATATCAAGGTATGTAAATAAATCATAGGAGCCAAAGGTCTAGATTAAAAAAAAAAAAAAAAAACAAACAAACCAAACACAAAACTAAAGCCTTTCTCTTATGAGTGACAGGGTGCTTTCACACTTCATCCTCCTGAATGCTTGGGTAAAAGAGCAGCTGGGCCTCAGAAACATGTTTATTAATTATTAATGAAAATATTTGGATAAAAAGGGATCCTTGTTTCCCAACATTTCTCTCCTGTTTATTCTCTACCTGGTGTCATAGTCCTCTGAGTTTTGGCAGTGTAATAATTTCTAGCAGTCCTCGTTTCCCAACATTTCCGCCGCCTCTCCTGTTTATTCTCTACCTGGTGTCATAGTCCTCTGAGTTTTGGCAGTGTAATAATTTCCATAGCAGTCCTGCTGTGATGTCACAAACAGAGGATTAGGATTTCAGATTTTTAATAAGTAGAAAAAGAAAGATGAATACTTAAACAAAGACTCTGTCTTCAAGTAAATATCCTTAGTAATATGCAATAAGGAAAGAAAAATAGGGGAAATCTCTAATACCTAGGCATAACTGCATAAAAACAGTACAGCTTTTTCAAACTTTTCCACACACTCCCAGCAGGATTTCAGGAATGCCATTGCCTTTTGTCTTTATCCTCTGTTAGGAAGCCGATTCTGTACTTTTTGGGCAGAAGAAAGCCCTTGGCAAAGTTTCAGACTTGAATGAATTAGATTTTAATGACCTTTTTCTAATGTTAAATGGCAGGATCCCACCTTAAATATAGGGCTGGATTCCCAAAATAAACAGTGCAGAGAGAATTCCTCTCGGAGGCAGAGCAAGGTGGGTATGAGGTAGACTGGGGAGAGTCAGACAGCGCTGCTGCTCAGCATGTTTAGGGCTTGGGGCTGTGAAAAAACATCAGATGTGGTTCTAAGGCGGCCATCAATTACAGTAGTCTTTAAGGTTATTCTAACCTGCATTGTGGATCACACATTTCTCTAAAACAGATAGGTAGGTTAGACAAATTGGGTGGGTTAGCACATAAATAATTGAGCTTGTAAGATTTTAATTAAAAGCACTATGAAGCCTATGAAGCAATTAGAGTTTGAAACCATTAATACAAACCTTCAGGTGTAGCTTACATACTGCCGATGCAAGTTAAAAAAATCACTAGGGGCCAGATTGTGCAATCAGTATTCCCACAGGGTAGTTGCTTATTCTCCAAGTAATTCCTTTGAAACTAAGCATGTTTAGAACAGCAAAATCTGTTCTAAATAGCTACCGGCAACTGACCAGGTGGCAAATAAGAACCCTCTGAAAAATTATGCTTCCATATTTTTCTCATAACTGTGTTACAACTAAAATAAGGCTTTAAGTGAGGTGTATTTTTACTATTGCCAGAATAATATTTCAGTGTTAGCTATCCAAGTCATAGGATTTCACACGACTTCATAGATAGGATGGTACAACTATAGCCCTTGGGAAATCTGCATTTGTTCCTGATTGAAGTTGTAACTTGCCTGAGACAAAAACATACTGAAATAAGAAGCTAAACGTGGGCCAGTTTTAAGATCTGCAAAAAATAATGTGCTGTTTTCCATGGAACATGAACAATAACATGTTCCACTGCACTTTTACAGACACAGTAGGAACAGAATTTTTAAGCTTTGGTTAAAAGAAGCAGTGCACAGCTTAAAAAGACTGGTATTTTACACAGTATATTTGATTTTCCAACAGTGATAATATCTTATGTGAAACGCTTCTCACCAAAGCACTGAATGGCTTTCTCCAGATGTACACTTGAGATGTTCTGAGACTGATTATTTTCTTACTTACATTGGAGTAAAAGAAATCTACCAAGTATCTGCTCTAAGGGAAAGCCAGGTCCTTGGTACTTTACTTAGTACCTTGCTGTGTGTATGCAGTCTCTTATACAAGTTCAGTAGTCAGAGCAAGGTACGAGGTCAGTACACTCTGCTACTACGACTGCCCTCCATAGTTCTAGTCAGACTTGTATCAGAAACAAACTAGAAGCATGCCGTGCTGCAGTGTGTTGCTGGATGCAAGAGCTTCCAGCAACTCCTTCTTGTACCTTCTGCATCACTGGGCCAAAGTTGTCTGCCTACGTGTATGGCTTCTTTCTTTTTTCCATTTTAGAACACAAAATGTACACACCAGACAACCTGTCTGCTGTTAAGGAAATGAGTCCTAATTTTCTGAAAATAAAGCACAAAAATAAAAGGTAGCCCTTGAGTGGACTGGATAAGCAGTCTGCTACTATCTAGTTCTAGCAGGTTTTCAGGGCTGCATTTGCATTCCATGCATATGTTACATGGACAAGTTAGTAATATTGTGATGTGTTTGCTTATGCACGTCTGTAGCAAGTTATTGTGTAATTTGCCTGTACAGTGGTTTCATCTGCATATACAATCATTACAATTATATTTGCAGGTTAAGTATGTATTCATGTACACACATGGGATAACTGTATACACAATTTTTTTTACTATTTGGACTATAAATTTTTTTCAAGTGAACACTTATCTTATTCAATTATCCACCCAATTTGCATAAGTCTTCCTTCTGGGTGAGAGCTCTTGTAGGCTGCAAATTACTTCGTTCTTATCTACACTAGAAATATGTTTGTTGGCATTTGTACAGCTCTATCTATACACCTAGTTGTATAATCTGGTAATGTCAAAACACTCACACCTTCTTTTCATGACACTTTCTATTCCTGATGGTTAGAGGGCAAAGCCTTCCACAGCTGAGATATTCCCTCTAGCAGTTTAGCTATGGCAGCATAGTCTAATCAACCAGACATTTCCACAGCTTTTGGGGTAATTTTCTGGTTGACATTGAGTTCTGTGTTACTGTAGGTGAATTTACAATGGTTAACATTACTGGTTCAAAGCTAGCCCGTTTTTCCCTATTCTATGCTAATCATGTTCCTGTAGACATATGCAAAGACAGCCAGGGAAGAAAAAAAAGGGAGAATTTAATGCCACTGGGGGCATTTGGGGACCTGTTTTTTTTTTTGGGTGGGGTGTTGTTTGTTTGGGTTTTTTTTCTTCTTTTATGAGAAATTAATTTCTTGGTATAAGATGCTGTGTTGAAGGCAAGGAGAGAAGGGTAAAAATGATAGCTGAGGTGGATGTTGAAGTAACATTGTTTTCTCTGCTGTGTCAGTGTGGAAGAATCTGTTACTTGTAGATCCATCACACAGTGGCAAGTGGTGGCAGGTTACAACTGCAGGTTTGTGGCCTTAAGCCATGGGATAAACCCCTCTGTACAAGCACCTACTGTTCATGAGTCGTGTGTCACCATAGCTCCCGTTTCCCTTACCAGCTCCTCTTAGTGTCTGTTCCATATACATAAGCAGTCTCACTACTTAACGTTTTACACTCAGGGAGCAGGAGCAGACCAAGACAGAATGAAGTAGGGAGCACAAGCTCAGCAGAAAAGGAAAAGTTATTGAGGTATTTGTGTAGCAAGTAGATGACTGAGGGTTATGAGACACGTCCCAGATCAGGTGAAGCTAGAAAGGGACAAGAGGTTGGGAGTGTAAGAGGAGAATGATGATGAGTGGGCATGGTATTGGAGTGGGGAGACTGAGGTTGCATGAAAAATGGATATGAGAAAAGAAAATTAACATATATGCCTTTCTGTGCACTTGTGTTAACTAGTGTACTTTCAGGGATTGCAGGTGCATGACCACCACTCATAACATATAATCAAAGTATGCTGTGGAAGCCCTGGTATAATACTTCTTGAGGTTCTTTAATTGAAGGAAATTTGGTAAAGAACTTGGGAATTATTTGTTCACAGTAACAAAATTATCAGACAGCAGTAAATACTTCAAAGTCCCCAGCCTTTCAGAATCAGACTTGGGAAACAGGATATGGGATTTAACATGCTGAGTAGGCAAAAACGCTACATTTATTTAGACAACATGAAAAACAACAGGAAAGTAAATCTCTCACAGTGCCAAGAATCCCTAAGGATTTAAAACAGGGATTGTTTTTCCGCAATAGCATGGCTGCAGGTGCAGGTGGAAAGGTCTTTGAGTAGGAGTCATGGAGTAGATTTTTCTTAACTATGAAAAATGCAAGAATATGTGTTTTAAACGTCAGAGGGGCTCCCATATGATTTTAGGGTAGCCCTGGTTTGGATTAGACTGGATAGCCTGCTACCATCAATTTCTACTTTAGCAGGATTCATTTAACTGTTTATTCCTGAAAGGTTAGGCTTCAAAACTACTGCTTATGTCTCATGTGGGGCTGAGGGGATACGTGGAACACAAAATCAGCTTAACTTACCTTTGTAGATGTGTACTGATAAGTTGCAGGTCAGCGTGCTAATGATGTTTGAGCAGGGAAAGCGGCTGCTGCAAGCTGCACTTCAAGCCTGAAGCTGCATAGGGCCATTATGGGAATCAGTGCTCCCCAGGGAGGAGATACATACAGTTTCACCATCTTCCCTTTTGCTGTGGAAAAAGGGGGTGCCATAGAAACTACTCTGTCATTTCTCCTACTTTCTGTTGGTTCTTTACCTGAGCTTCAGAACAATATTGTTCAAAGAAAAAGGTAGGATTTAGCCCAATGTGATTCCAAAAATTTGCTATGTATAGTGCCTCCCCAAAATCTTGAATATTGAGGATGTCCCTGCTCAGACTGGACTTCACAGGTTTCAGAGAACTTTTCTGAAGAGGGAGATTTCCTTTTGAACCCTTGCCATAACATTGCTTCTTATACATTACTGCTGCTGATTCCCAAAGTAGCTGCGTTACAGTGGTCCCGTTTGCAAAATTTTAAAACTCTTTTGGGATAAAATAGCTACACCAATATTAAAACACTTCTATTAAAAAAAATCCAGAAATCCTACAGCTTTGTAGCGGTAATAGACCCATTAAACTGGACTTTGCCTGCAGCTTCCACTGAGGAAGCAAACCGAGAACTGTGCGGGCAGGGTAATTCGGAGAGCAGGAGTCTTCTGGAAGGCAGAATGGAGTTGTTACATTTGGCAAGGTTGGACGTTCTTTATTTCCTGACTGAAGAGTTAACCCTTGGATAACCAGAGGAGCTGGATTTAGGCTATGCATTCCTATAAGAGCCTGACAGCTTGTTTTGGAACATCTTCTTATCTTTTTTTAATTGACAAAGATTAATGAGAAAAAATAAAAACACAGTAACAGTATCTGAGAACTCAGACATTAAAGGGTCTGAAAGAAGACAATTTATCTGGTGAGGAGATAGTGATGCTGTGGGTTTCTGACATTGTATTTTTTCATCAGGCAGCTTCTCCTTCTCTCTCACCTTTATGAAGTCACACATTGTGACTGTCTTGGAAATACAGTCCCGGGTCTGTAATGGTTGGGTCGCTTTCATGTCTTGCTTCTTTTTCATTTCACTTCTCTTTTGTGAATCACTATTAACATAACTTTGTTCTGAGCATAACTGTGAAGCGAAAAAAAGTATTTGGGTCTAAAAATCAGAAGAATGGGGAGCTTTATGGTGCCAGGTTTACTCTCTTTTATTTTAAGAGGAGAAACTTTATTAGAAATTTCTTTGAAAAACCTGGCCAGGGATGTCAAGCACAAGAAGAAAAGATTCTAGAGGTATGTTGGGGATAAAAGGAAGATGAGGGAAAATGTGGGCCCTCTCCGGATCAAAACGGGAGACCTGGTTACCCAGGATATGGAGAAGACAGAGGTACTCAATGACTTTTTTGCCTCAGTCTTCACCGGCAAGTGCTCGAGCCTCACTGCCAAAGCTGCAGAAGGCAAAGGAGGGGACTGGGAGAATGAAGAGCCACCCACTGTGGGAGAACATCAGGTTCGAGACCATCTGAGGCACCTGAAGGTGCACAAGTCCATGGGACTTGATGAGATCCATCTGCAGGTCCTGAAGGAACTGGCGGATGAAGTT
>NW_008795144.1:324706-351539 GCF_000699145.1 Aptenodytes forsteri | reverse complement strand
TGGACTAGATGACCTTTAGAGGTTCCTTCCAACCCAAACTATTCTATGATTCTATGATTTTATGAAATTAGATGAATGAGAGAAAATCCGGGATCTTACATTTTTAGAACTTGCTGAGGTCCTTTCACAGACAGCAAGTCAGTTTCTATGAGACGCAACTATTATTTTATTTTCAAGTTGTTATCAAGTGTATTGCAACTAATCATCCAATTTATTGTGTTTACCATAGGAAAAAAATAGCCCTTCATTTGCAGCTTCAAGCTTTCCTGAAAAAGTATTGTTTGGATGAACTATAGATCAATACAGAACCACCATGAGCTGTTTGATGAAATATTTTAATTTATTTCAGTGAAAGTTTAAGTGAGGGACTAAGGACAATTCCTGAAAAGTTCTTAGCATGAGTTCTGTCTGATTTTCTTTCAGTTTCAGAGTGCTTGCTGAATGTTCAGAACCTAAACCGATTTGGACTGTAACTCGTGGTCCTGGTCATAAGAAGAGTAAAATATATTCTTGCCTCTCAGTTTGCAACATTATGTTTTGAGGCATTTTTATAAAAGTTATATAGCTATCTATGTCCCTGTATTTGTAGTCTGATCTGGCAGAAGAGAGTCTTTAAGCCAGTGTGTAGTCTCTTTAAGCCTCTTGTAGCATCAAATTTTGAGAGAGCAAGAGCTAGCAAAGAAACGTATTTCTAAACACACATTAACTTCAATGAGGCCAAGATATGTAATGTATCTTAACATATCTAATATATCCAATATGGCAATATTATAAAACAATGAAATGCTGTCCTAACTGTGGAAATAGTAGTGATTATAAATGTTTTTCTTTAGTTTTTAATTTTAAAAGTTTGCTTTCACAAATTAGCACTCTACATGTTTTTTTTTTCTTTGAGAGAGAACTGCATGAATCAGGAAGTTGTATTTTAGCTTTCTATCAGCTTGATGCTATAGGAGTACTGCTATCAGAACTTTGTCTCTGAAGGTTCAGTTTCATATTTTAATTCTCCTGTAAGCCATATCTGAATTTTTTTTTTTAAGGTAAAATTGTAGCCACCTTAGTACATTTTCTATTAAAATCAAAGATAAATAGAAATACGTGAGCTAAATATTTTAATGAAAATATTTTCTGGTGTCCACTTTAGTGCAGAGAATATAATTTTTCAGCATTGTGCTGAAGAATAAGAATTAGAAAACAAATTGAAATTGTCTGTTTTCAGTGGTCTAGATGAAAGGAAAATCAAATCACATAAATAAGGACAGTAGTTTTGTCTAGCAAAAACATCAAACTATAGAAATAACTGTTCTATTTGTCATATATGTTTTCTTTTTAATTATTAATTATGGAAGACATTATAGCTCTTTTAGGGCTTATGAAAAAGGTATTCTTCTGCAGACAGTCTTCTGAGCATACTTGCTAAAATAAAGAGAATAAGTCATTGCTAACATTGGTAAATCTTTTACTGAGTAACTTTAGAAGTTTCACTTACACTTTCAATTAATTTGATTATTTTGACTATTATTTAATTAATAACCAATCCAAGCAATGTCAAGTGCTGTGCAGTCACAGAGCTAAACATGATTCTGGTCCTTCAGAACTTGCAGTTTTACGAAGATACAAATTCAACAGTTACGCCAAAATATGATGCATCCAGATCCAAATCTCAGCTGGTGAGCTCAGGGGCAATATTTAGTTTAGTAGGAATAAAGTCTGTTGGTACTGAGAAGAGAGACACAGAGAGCACAAGGCAGTTTAGAGCCTCACAGAGGTTGTTAAAAGTCATTCTGCTATGCTCAGACATTGCAGCTGATCTGAAATTTCTATCGCTGGATCTCTAGCTAGTGGAGTAACGTACATAAGATATAGTGGTACAACATCAGATGCTGGGCGTATTAAAGATACTAGAAAACTTGGAACTTGGAATTTTCTTGGGTTTTTTTTATTTGTGTGGTTGATAGGCCTGCTACTTTAATGTACTGTAATTCTTTAATTATTCCTCTGCATTACTATGCATTTGTGTAACTGCAATAAAATGCAATTATGAAATGTGTAACGTAAAAAATTATTCAGATATGTGCACTGATTCATAACACACAACTGTCTCTTACACATAGAAGATAAAAAAGAATATTAAGAAAGCCAAAAATCCTCATGAATGTTCCATTATTTCTCTTTCCTGTAGAAAGTTTTATACGGATCTATTCAGACTGAGGCTTTCTAAGGAATTGGATTGTTTTGCTTTATAGTTAAGCAAAATGAAATGTATTAAGAATTACATTTATGATTAGAATGTTAGTGCACTTTGTTGAGTTAACCATATATCCAAATAGCATACAGTTAAGGGGTTCACAATGTGATCAGCAGAAAAAACGTAATGCGTTCAGTAACAAGAAATTTTGCACTATGGAAATGAGTCATTTTATCAAAATGAACCAGCAGGAATACTAGACCTCTAAGGCTAATCTTATTTTTAAGAGGTGAAGTGTGTATATCAGTAATTTACCTCAGAGTTGCCTACAGTAATGAAATTTTGAAAGTGTTTATTATAAATTTGATGTGGAGAGACTGCAGAGGTTAGGCATGAATTAATCTAGCAGAAATGCAGATGACCTCTGTGTGCACCCTAAGTTGCCTTATCAAGCAAACTGTGATGGGGGACTGAACACTTGCTTAACACTGTTGGCAACATAAATGAAACATCACATATTGCTTTATCATCAACAGCAGACATGTAAGGGTTTTTGACATACTGCTATATTTCTCTAGTACAATATGCTGTAAGAAGTTACCCACTTTCAAATCCAGTACATGCAGTAATACCTGCAGGAAAACACTGATGTTGCTCCACTGCAAAAGGAAAAAAGGCTAAAGCAGTGGAAGCAAGACTGCTTAAGTGTTTGAGTAGTGTGGATGCTAGTTTTTCAAGTTTCTTGGCAGTGTACAAGGCAACCAACTGAGAAATACAGAGCCCAGCAGTAGTGACTACGTGGTCTCATGAACGAGAACTTGTTTTAAACATTGGGCGGAAATATTTTTCATAGTGCTCAATCTGCAGCTTTCGCTGCTTGATGTGTCACAAGGAAGGATTCCTACCTTATATTATTGCCATCTTCCTCTGAAGAATATCCAGACTAATAGTACTGGAGAACAAATAATGCTTCTATAATATCCATGAAGAACAAGATACCAAATCCACCACAGCATCAGGAAGAGAATTCCTTATATTGCCCTTTAATTTGGACTCTCAACTCTTTTTTGCTCATGTTTGCACAGTAGTAGCCTCACTGAAAATTTGTTTCCTATCTTGGAACTCCCAGATGCTCTAATCTGGCAAGTAACACTATTGTGAAGGAATATCCACAGTAATAATTCTCTAATTTGCCTTAAAAAAGGGGAAAGGGCTCAGAGGCTATTAAACAGCTTTAGCAGACAAAACCAGTTTTCTGTAGATGAAAGATTTTCTCTCCTTTTCATGTTAAATAGTCCTTGTTTGTTAGTGATTATATTCAGATTTCTCTTAATAGGGAGGGTTATCCATATTAAAGAACAATATAGGATGTCAAAGACACTCAAGATGTAGGAAGACTTGAGGATACTGATAGATGAAAAATTGGACATGCACCGGCAATGTGCATCTGCAACCCAGAAAGCCAACTGTATCCTGGACTGCATCAAAAAGTGTGACCCCAGCAGGTCAAGGGAGGTGATTCTGCCCCTCTACTCTGCTCTGGTGAGACCCCACCTGGAGTACTGCCTCCAGCTCTGGGGTCCCCAGTGCAAGAAAGACACGGACCTGTTGGAGTGGGTCCAGAAGAGGGCCACGAAAATGATCAGAGGGATGGAACACCTCTCCTGTGAAGAAAGGCTGAGAGAGTTGGGGTTGTTCAGCCTGGAGAAAAGGCGGCTCCAGGGAGACCTTGTTGCAGCCTTTCTATATATAAAGGGGGCTTATAAGAAAGATGGAGAAAGACTTTTTACCAAGGCCTGTAGTGACAGGACAAGGGGCAATGGTTTTAAATTGAACGAGGGTAGATTTAGACTGGATATAAGGTGTAAGGATGAAATTTTTTTACGATGAGAGTGGTAAGACACTGGAACAGGTTGCCCAGACAAATTGTGGATGCCCCATCATTGGATGTGTTCAATGTTAGGTTGGAAGGGCCTTTGAGCAACCTGGTCTACCGAAAGATATCCCTGCCCATGGTGGGGCCTTTGGACTAGATGATCTCTAAAAATCCCTTCTAACCCAAGCCATTCAATAGCTCTATTCTATGATAGTTGTCTGTGTCTCCATTAACAAGATTACAACCTGCTTCAGTTGTGATTTCCTGTTTGTTCCCCTGTAACTTTGGCCGGGGAAAGTGATTTGACCTGAAAAGTGTCAGATGAGTTGCTGCTGCTGAGTAACAAGATGACTTGCCACACTACACTGCATAAAGGTGCTTTCCATATTTAATTCATTGATTGTCTGAATAATGAGAAGGTTGAAACAATCAAGTCTTTACCAAGCAGCATTGAAGAATATGACCGAGTACATGTTTTCAATGTAAAATACCACCTGAAGATTCCTTGCCTTTTAGCAAAACTGATCACAAATCTCAAAACAAAAGAAAATGCTTACTGACCTTTTTTCTTGACCTCAGAGAATGTTGAATTACACAGCTGAAATAAAATGTGGATTTGGCTTTGTGTTTGAGATTGTACTGAAACATGATACTACTCCAGTCTTCTGCTTTTGCACTTGCTGCTTAGATGAGAAATAGCAGGCAAAGAAGAAAATTTCTAGAAAAGTTTATTACTACATATGTAAACAGGAAATGTTCGCCACCTAGGGGCACTGGTATGTTTACCATAAAGGTTCAGTGCATACAGTGGGAAAGACACAGATTTGCAACATGGAGAAAGCCAGCTCCTTCTGGCAGGGCCTGGAGCTTTCTAGGTGGAGAATTTATATCATCGACCTTTATTTATGGAAACTTTGTTGTCTCACATACTGTGTGGTGAAATGTTCAGCGTTTCTTATATGAGCCCTTTTATAAATACTATGTTAGAAAGAATACTTTTCGTAAACAGATAAATTGCACAAGCAATGTGGATTTTATTAAGCTTGAATTTCCCACTGAAGTTGATTTCAAGTGTAACTGTGGAGTTTTTTTCAGTTGGTATTAACAAAAACAAAGCATGAGTGAACCACCTTGTTAAATGATAAACTGAAGCTTACCATAATTGAATTGTAGAGGTAATTGCGTGTAGAAATACAAGAGAAAAAAATCTGGTACACTGAGGGAAACTGTATTTCTGTAGAATATCCTTGAAGATATTGTCCCTTATTTCCATGTGACTATCCTGGTAGCCTGTGAATTCAAAAAGGAGTAGCAATCTGGATTATGTTTTCTTGTTGTTGTTGTGATTTCCTGGTTTTAGCCTCCCCGAGCATTTGCATTTCTGCTGTAGCTGAGTGAAAGCTGTGACTAGACCAAATGTATTAACAGTCTTGTGGATTGTCCAGTCCTGTTCTGGCTAACATAAACTGTAATTTTGTATTTATTTGGAGGGTTCATAGGACATGTAAATGTAGCACTGACTAGTTCCACCAGCTTCACAGCATTCTTGTGCCCAGATACCAGCAAGAGGCTGCTCTAAAGAGCCACAGAATCAGAACTGGTTTCTTCACTTTTCTTCAGGTAAGGAATAAAATAAAGTTGTTTTAAAATAAGCAGGGAAGTACAAACTTTAGAAAACCCAAGTCCCAACCGATAAAAAAACTCACAAAACTTGCTATGATAACCTCAGGGGCCATTTTTCAAGGTGATTCAGATGTTTCAGGGCAGGGGGGCAGACAAAAAATTGTGTTACTCCCACTGGTTTAGGTGTTTAAATCCCTTTAAAACTCAGGCCTTCAGTAATGTGTACTGCACTTAGCCATCAGAACACTCGCAGCCATTATTTTTCAATCTACATTTTTTTCTGAAGTTCTTCAGGATATATAATTGCTGTGAATCCTGTACTTACCACATTTCATATGCTTTCCTTCCCACTGTCTTCCCCCTTTTGTTCTACATCATTTTCAGGAACTGGGGAATGGGGTGATTTTCAACAGTATGGAAAAAAGTTGGATACTGGATTTGAAGATCCAATCATTGTTTAAGAAGATAATAAATCATCAGATATTCAAACTCATTCTATGGTAAGCCCCAGAGATTCTTTGAGCTCTATTCCAAATTCCTCTCTGTCAGTGTCATCATAGTTGTTAGCTGTTTGCAGTAGCGATAGCAATCTCTCTTCACATACTTGGTATCAAAATATTCAGTGGTAAAAAATTCAGATAAAAGGGGATTAGAACTCTTCAGATACAGCCGGCGTAAGTTTAACTTCAGAAGTTTTCCAGCAGGAACCTACACTTGTCAGCATTGGTTGCAACTCTTTAACCTGTTTTTTTACTTTGCTAAGAATATGAGTAACAAAGTGACTAGAGGAAAAGGAGTTTTCTCACTTATGCCAAGTGAAATTAAAATTGAACAGACCTTTTTTAAAAAGTTTGTTTTAAAGGAAAGCATGACAGAAGAGTTCTGTAGAGACCTCAGACCAGTGGGGGAGAGAGACACTAGGCTTTGTTTGATTCTGGTGTCATCTACTCAAGTTTCACTGTAGCATGAGAAGGTAAAGCAACTGGAATAAGCTTCAGAGTAAAGTGAAAAGAAGATGCAGCAGCTGGTAGCAGATTTTAAGTTCAAGGCTATTCTGGTTGCTAAAATGTCTTAAAAGTATTTCTCAAAAGTACCAAATGCAATGATGTCAGGATAAATCTCATGGAAACTTCTGAGAACTGGAACTTTCTTTATTGAAATTACTGAGTTTACAAGGTAATGTCAAATCAACTAACATCCACACAGTTCCCAGAAGCGAAAGGTACAATAGTATGTTTCCCAGCAATAAATAGAACTTCTTCCTGCTTTGTTATATCATTTAGAAATAGAAAACCAACAAATTTCAAAGCCAAATCAGAAAATGGAGCCCTAATGATAAGTTTAATCGTATAATTAGCAAGGTATGAATAACCTTGGATGAGGGAGACACAGTATCGGTTAAACTGGAAAGAATGCAGCAGTCACACTCATTAGAGAAAGCACTGAAAAATAAACAGAAAAACTAGAGTTCAAAGTTACTAGGCAACTGCATTTAAAGGAAGAAATGTCAAACTATGCGTTTCTCTTTGGGAGTCCTAGTTATTGAACTGACTGCAAAATTATTGCTAAGCAATAAATTAGCCTGAGAAGTTTCTTTAGATATTCTCTCAATTTTGTTGCTATTGCTTTTTATTTTTGTCAGGAACACATTTCATTAACACTTAGTAAATGTTTATAACACTAAAAAAGACAGTCTAGGCAAACTGTGGTGGGATAACTCCAGTCAAGTGGGCAAATTCCCTAAGGATGTTAAGATTACAAAACTACATGAGAAAGCACGAGATCCATACTTTCTTTCATGTCTGTAGCTGACTAAAAAAGGAAATGGAAATACCTATTAATGTTCCACCTTGCTCAGACAGTATGGTGGGAGTAATCCTTGGGGAGAGAAGATTTTTTAAAAGGGAAAGAGAAATTTCAGTGAATCTAGAACCACACTGTGTCCGACCCCTGTACAGAATGCCAGTGAGCTGACCAACAGCCAACGTGGTCAGAGTTGCAGTCTAAGCACTTTCCTTCTTCTTCCTCAGGTGACTAAATCCCACAGGCTGGGCAGAGGTATGGTCCTGACCACAGTTCATCAGCAGCTCAAGGCAGAGGAAAGAGGAGGCATGTTACTTCTTGCAAAGCAAGGTCTTTTTGTATATGCCAGTGGGCTCAGGGAGGACTTTTGGTTCTTATACGATCTATTGTTTAGTGGCGGAGTATAAAACAAACTAAAATATGAAATGATATTCATATTATGCAGTCTGTAAGGATAGCTTGTATCTTCACAGATAGCAGTCCTTTTTCACAACAGTTTAAATGTAGTCTTTCTGCTATAAAGATTCTAGATGATGTAGAGTCTCTCCTACAGTCTCTCCTAGAGACTGATGTACAGTCTGTCCTAACTGTGACTCATGATTATATATCAGTCTTTTTTCTAGGTCTATAGCTTCTTTAAGAACTGTAACTTATTTCATTTAATGAACCATTTAATCACAGTATGATGAAGAATGCTTAAGTAGACTTTGTATCATTTTAGGGCATAGAAAGTGAGCTATATGGAGAAGGACATTAGGAGATACCAAATCACTGAATGGATCCCATTCATGTGACAGTTTAATTTTGTCACATGCCATGAGATGATATATCCATAATGCCCATTGACCCCTCTGGACTTTGAGGCTGCTGATACTGTATAGAATCAAACTCAGGGTTGGTAGAAAAAATATGTAATCGATTTTCCACTAGAGAAATCTGCTGTGACAGAAACTTCTTTGTTAAACAAATCACAGCAGTTTTGATCTAATATTTTTTGTAAAAATAAAAATTGGAAAATGTTTAAAAATTATCTAAAGGACCATTTTTATATTTTAAATGTAAGTTTTGTTGATAATTTCAAAATAATTATTTGCTTTTGAAATTTCTTACAGTGTTTCAAAGGAATTTGAAGTCCAAATGAAATATTTCACATTTGTTAAAGTAAAATACTTATGTTGATCCAGTTTGGTCTTTCCAGACAGGTGAAATTATTCATGAGCTTGAAAATCAACTTTCTGGAAAGCCATAACTAAGCTTGTGATAGAAAATATGAATTCATAAACTACAATAATTAGCAAGATTTATAATCCTGCATAAAACAGTGAGTAACTTTAGTCAGTCACAGAACAAACACCCTGTAGTCATGTAAGAATTTAGTAAATTCACAGGAAAGTAAAAGCTATTACAGAGTCAGCAAGTCTCCTTCTGGAGTGATAAAGCATTATTTTCAAAGTCACTGTCATCAAGTTATGCGCACATACTCATACTAATGAAAGGCTATAAGCTGCAACTTCATTTGATGGATCTTGTATTGATTTCACTGGGAGTCTTGAATAACTATGAACCAAAGTAAGTGAAATGTACAGAGCAAACAGATCTTTACATTTCTACATACTTTACAAAGACAAGCAAGCATTAAGATCCTTATTTGGCAGATACAAAAGATCATGACTTGTGTAAGGTTACACAGGCAGACAGGCAGTTATGAAGCTGGGGAAAGAGCCCCGTTCTGACATGCTCTGAAAGCCCTATCTTCCATGTTTCCCATCAGAAGTTATCCAACTGTAGGAAAGCTGAGGAACTGTTCAGAACAGCCTCTGTCTGCTTTTTGTACACCATACCTATAAAAATCCCGAAGTACAATATTTTAAATTTTTAGAACGACTGGATTATTGCTAGTTATCACCTAGGTCCTGATGAAGCAAAGAGCTTAAGCTTCATTGTTAAACCCTTTGACTTCAATGAGCTTTGAGTCAGTTGCTTTTTTGTATGCATACCCTTTATTGTAAGTGTTTTCTGATGCAAAACAGAGTCTAAGCTGGTTGCAATGCCTACTTGCATACAAATTCTGTAGTTGTTTTTTCTTTATGGTTAGTTACCAAATCCAGAAGCATGGGACTTGTTCAAAGTATCCAAAGCAGCATCATATCACACTGCTGATTAGCTAGCATCCCATGTACACAATATAATATATGTGACGTTGTGATCCTGTGAAGAATTTGGTACCCTTAAACATCACTCCTTCTTTGGAGCTAAAGACATTGAAATGTCTTTGGAGCAGTTACATGAAAAAAACATCCTACTTAAAGAAACGCAAGAATGGTTGTTCTGTTAAAGTTCTTCCTGTGATTTGGAAACAAAATGCATGAGTTTGTGACTGTAATTGCTTCTGCAATAGTCTAGTGTAATATTTGCTTTATTTAAGAAAATTTCAGCAGGGTAAGCTAAATGTTTAGTTAACATATAGTTAAAAAACCCCCACAAAATAAACCCCTCCATTTGTACAGTTCCTATAGAAAACACAAACTTCATCCAAGAAGGACATTTAGAAAATATCTTTTAAAAGTATTCACGAGGAACTCAGCTTAAATGTTAAGCTGAGCACTTCTGCAGGTCTACCACTATTTTATTTCACAGGCATAAAGAGCTGAACACATGATATGAGGTTTTCTCTATTTAGGATAAGCAATCATTCTGATTGCACTCTACTCTTAATCATTTAGTTCCTTTTTTATCTCTCTTTGCTTCACAAATGTTTAGTGTGAGATGAGATCATCCCATACGTACAGACATGCTAATGACTAGTTTCAACACTTGAAGAAAGAAATTCTCAAATGAAAGCATTGCACAAACAGAAAAGGCTTTGGCAGTAGGTCTTAACTACAGCAATGTAGCTATGAATATATTTTTGGGGAAAAAAACACTTTTCATCAATACTTGGCTTATGATCGGAATGTTTTTCACATTAATTTCATTCCAAGTTGTTTACAAGGGAGTGAGAGCGACAACGAGAGAGAGAATGAGAGTGTTTTATCAGTGACGTGGGAAATAAAGTAGAGTACTCATGACAACTATTTCTCTTGAATTAAACATAATAAAATGCCACCATTTTCCAAAGATGTAACCAAATAAACGGTATGTGGAGGGGATATATGGGAAAGGCAGTTGAGACACACAAGCAAGTAAAAGAAATAGAGATGGTCTATGACTCCCCAAAACTTAGAAGCTGTTGTCTGAGTTGAAAAATGAGCATTGTCGTTAATATTAAAGTTGTAAAACAGGCTGTCAGATACTGTGAAGACTATGGAGAAAGTAAATGATTAAGCTTTTCCCAAGCCTTGAATAAAAAAATTGTTCATTTTTAAAGAATATGTCACTGAAAGGATACGTTTGTACAAGGATACAAGTAACTTTGCACTTTACTATGTTTTGGTTCCTTCTAAAGAAAAGTATAATGAATATATATCAGTTGTGAGAAAACAGAACAAAAGCAACATAGGAAGGAAGAAGAGACCTAATAATTGCTTTGACCTGTGTAAAATGAACTGTTTGTATACAAAACACCAGATTCATATTGGTGGATTTCTGCTCACCACCGATGGTATGGATTATTTTACTACATTATTTATTCATATTTATGTATTTATATTAAAGCAAATGGCGCCTGATCCTAGGACTTTTGAAACTGATGCAAAGTTTTCCCTTTTTATTTTGCATTCACTGGATCCATCTCATCGAGGATGGAAGAGCAAATACTTGTACACATGGGACATGGTAACAATTATTGGGAGGGAGGGTTATATGTCTTTTTTTGGTGGTGGTGGTGGGGTTCAGTTTGCTGCACAGAGGATGTGGGACTTCAGAAGGAGTTCTCATAAACCCGTCTAGAACAGGGAAGGGCCTTGAAGCCTTAATTGCCCTGACCAGCCTCACCAGGCATCTGACCTTCAAACTCTGCATCCATTGGCGCAGGAGCGCCGTTTAAGCTCAGGTCCAGGTGCCCTGCTCCTTACCTGACCTGTGCTCAGGTCTTTCCTGGACTTGCAGACTGGACTTGTGGGGTTGATGTTGCCTTGCAGTTGTCTGACGATTGCTAGATTCTTGGTGGTCCCTGTCGTTGTCACTAGCTCGCCCTTCTCTCCTTGCTCAGGTATGGGCAGACTGCAGCTTTTTTGGGTGGGCACCTGTGGCTCCCATCTCACTGTCTGTTGTGGAGCAGCCCCACTCTTGCTGTTTCCTGACAGGAAAGTCAGTCTGTAAATCTCGGGTGCAGGACTGTTTACTAGAAATCTTTACAGCATACCTTTCAGAGAAAAAGTAGTTATAAACATATCATCTGTTTGGCAATTGTTGTTACATAACTTATAATGCTTTGTCCATGTGCCTTTGGAAGGCTATGACAGTGAAAAGGAGACTGCAATCAGAAGTCTTCTTCACCAGAAGAAGTGGGATGAAAGGTCAGGAGTCAGTCTTTGTATCCATGTATGCCTGTTATACTATGTGGTATACCGGTGCTCACTCAGGAGAAACAAGGCAGCAAAGTCTCAAGGGAGATGATGATCTAGCTTGGAAATGGCATGGAAAAAAGGACATATTTTTAAGGTGCCTTAATCTTCTTTGGTTAAGGGGGGTGGATCTTAAGTCTTTAGCCTTCCTTTGAACTTCTGGGTCATGAGAGGACTACAGAAGGAGGCAGTAGCCATCTTAGGTAACAGAAACAAGATAGACTTCATCTCAAAGGAGGGAAATTTCAGCTTAGTCTAAGAAAAAGATACAGAAACTGAGGTGCTAAGCAGAGAAGGAACTGCAAAACAGCATTTTTAAAAGTGCATGTTATTTTCTTCAGATCTTGCCTATCATTAAAGCTCACTGAGAAGTCTGACACAAGAGCTAGCATCTCATTTCCACAGGCATGCTGGAAATGAAAAACAGCAGTACTGGGACCTCTAATACAAACTGCCTCAGCATATCTAAAATATAGAAAAGCAGACCTTCATACAAATTGCAGGGACTTGTTTGACAGCTGGAGAAAAAATGGGCCTTGAATACAGGCTTTCTCCTAGACCATTTCCAACTTGTTTTAGGGGCTTGCACGCTCTTCTGGATGCAAGTGTTTGCAATGATTTTCTGTAAGTGTAGTCTCCTCACCGTTATATGTACAAAAGTAGGCATCTCTTGCAGAACTGCCAATGGAATAGCCAATACAGTAGCTTAAACCACCCGTACTTTAGCCAGCTTTATTGCTGTTTTTCCTTCAAGGCAATTATCACCTAAGAATGTTACAGTTTTGTTTTTAAGTCACTGAAATAACTCAAGATGTGGATAGAAGCCTCAGTGGGACTTTCAAAAGCTGACATTTATCTTTAAATTAATTAGATGTGCGGAGTTTTTTGCAAGTTCTGCATAGGCATGTAGTCTTTAGATACCCTAACACCTTTAAATACCAGCACCTTGATAAATATCAATATAGGCTTTCAGGGACATCCTTCCAGTAAGTAATAAGCCCTCTTTGTAGAACAAAACTAATTTCTTTCTGCTGTTTCTTCTATTGCACATACTTACTAATTTAAAAAACAAATGGGTCATTTCAAGCTGTAGAGTGGGGTAAACAAAGAAGTTGGTATAAGTGCTACAACCTCTGACAGATTATGTAGAAAATAAGAAGCATATATTTCAGAGGTGGTTTAACATCTAAGTACTTAAGCATTGCTATCAAATACAAATGATTGAAATGTGTACACTACCATTTCTTCAAATTAAAACAATGTGGCGATATATGGAGAATATATAGAATGATATTTAAGTTTTATTTTTTAACTCTTGCAAGAAGAAAAGCTCAGACTGACATTTTTGCCCAATATTTTTTATAACTGTAGGATGGAATGCTAACTAAATAAACAGCTCCCAACAAGTGAGAACTTTATTCCTGCTTGTCATCTTTGTGGGTCTGCAATAATTTTGCAGTTTGCAGGACATACTGTCTCTCTGTAAACTTCTCCACACATGAAGTTCAAAAAGTCACAGTTTTGCTATATTTTGTGTTTTAAACCTGCAAGTACTAATGGAATATTAAGAGCACTTGGAAAGAATGATCATTTCCCAGTTTACTCCTAATACACTTGAAATTATTTTCACTTCAGTCACTAGTGTCATGCAGTTCAATTGCACACAGCAGTCAGTAAAGACACTCCCCTCTTGGCTACATGTCTTACAAGGCAATAGGTCCCTCTTCTTTCTTTTCCTTCTTTGCCCAAAACATGGGAATTTCCATGCAGCTTCCATTCTCAAGAGACCACCCACCCCCAAGTGCTGACAACAGTTACTACGTACTCACTGTGCATTTCCCAATAAGGAATGAAGCCAAATTCTTTGACCTTTCATTTAGCTTTCACAGTAGTTTTGTTCCACTGACAATGCATGGTCCTGCCTAGCTAGGTTCTGCAAGACTGGCTGTAAAACCAGTTTTAAGGGCGAACATTTACAAGTGGTACTGCTTACTCACTCACTCATTAACCTCTCAAACAGTCAGAATCCAGGAATTGAGTATGGTAGCTATGAGTTTAAAAATAAACAATTGGGATTATTAGCCTGCTCCCCCCACCCTGCTTTCACGGAAAGCATCGTGGTGGCACGGTGTGAAGCCAGCAGCTGCCACACACTGAATTTTGTACGTAGCTCTGAGTGCTCTGTATTGAAAAGCAGTAGGATGAGAAAAGGTTCACATAATCCAAGCAAAGCAGATGGTCCACGAGCAGGAGTGGCATGGAGGCGGGAACACATACACTGGAGCTCCTCACTTTGGAAAAGCCTGAAGGGGACCCAGAAAGCAGTCCATAAAAATCACCAGGGACAGGGAAAAGGCAATCAGGCAATGACCGTTGATTGCCTCTTCAAATACAAGAATTAGGAAACATCTAACAAAACGCCGGAATGGCAGACTCAACTAAAACAAAAGGGAGGTAGGTTAGGTAACTTCTTGCCACACTGCATCTGTCATGCTGATTGCAGCGCTCTGTCACTGAAGGTATACTAAATACCAAACTCTTTTCCAAACAGGAAGGATTCCCAACAGTGCAGGTTGGATTCACTCTAGCCTTTCGGCAATAGCCGTCCTTATCCATCAGGATAATTGGGAAGTCCCCATTTCTCTCCTCCATTTTGCTACACTGCAGTGATACTCTAAATTTGACTGCTTTATGCTTATCTAGCAAAATCAGTGAGGCAAGCCTCGCAGACAAGAACTGTTAGTTACGTAATAGCTTCCCTTCACAATAAATCAAGTTGAATTTCTTTAGCATATTTATTTTTACACATTTTAGGGATTATTTAAAAGAGACTATGCAAGTAGCCATTTCTTTGTACATATTACTTAGTAGGTTTTCTCCTGTTTGAGGGTAGGGTGCAGCCAGAACGTGGCTCCTTGCTTCTTGCTGGCAGCTTCCCCTCCTCACGGTCTGCAGGACTGCAGTTTGACAGGCTACCATGGAATTCAGTCCAATTAAACTTGGTATTTATTGTGACCCTACTAATTTATTCTGCCAAGAAGGTTAAGTGAGCAGCTTTACAATGAGCTAGGAGGAGGGCTGTGTGACAGAGCAACTGTAAGTAGAAAATTCTGCCTATTGCTGGTACTGACTTCAGCTGAGTGCCTACATGGAGCCCTGGATCCAATAGAAAGAGGAAGGCCCCAAGAGTTGGATTAGATAGGGCGGCAGCTGCCAAAATAATCTTACACGGTGGAACCTTGAGCACTTCCCAACATACACATCAAAAACTAGTGAGTGTAAAGCCACAGAGGGGACACAGAGATTCCTTCTGAGCTTCCCTGCAAAAGGCTAGCAGGAGGTTTCTGAAACTGTGTCCACAGTAACTGGAGAGGGTCTATGTATTTCAAGCACAAAATGTGCATGCCAGCATCTTTGCTAACCTGTGATATATGCAGTATTGTAGCCTAACTATATATTGACCTGAAAATTTTCTTGCCTGAAGATCAGTGCTTTGATCTTTTGGAACAGAAGTGAATCCTTCATTTAACGCTATGTAATTTTTGTGCAACTCCCCAGTTGCTATTTTCCCATTTTTCAAATTTTCTTTGCCATCTATGAACATGGTAATCAAGCTGCTCACATCGTATTTGTGCTTTTTGCATCTCCTGAGGTTACGAGGAAAAAATGCACCAGCTAACTGACTTAAAAGAGTGAGCTATTCACTTTATCTGCCAGAGGAAAGTCAGAAAAGCCTCCTCAAACTTTTTTGGTTTTGAAAGGGATGAATTATTTTTTCCACATTCCTCTAAGTAGAGAGTAGTAGCACTCCTCTTATATATTTAATGAAAGGGGCGCAAAGAAATTTCCAAAAGTCAGACTGAGAACAAGCTCCAGAGTTTTGACTTTGACTTGACAACCCTGCTCAAACTAACAGGAAACACTGAAAAACCTTCTCACATACAGATTATTCTGTTCCTTTGATAAATAAATGTATAAATATAAGTATAAATATATATAGTAAAACTTCACCACCATTTATAGGTGCAGTTTTATGATTCCAAAAGTAGTTGCAAGCAGAGCCTCTAGAGCAGGCATATTCCCTACAGGACTGAAGCAAAATTCCTATGGTGTGATCACAAATTATCTTGTGCCTCAGAGTAACCTCCTTTACTGTGGAACTCTCTTTTTCAGCCTTGCTCTGTTGTTGAAACGTCCAGTCATGGGAAACGGCGATTAAAACCCTCCTCCTAACACATTGTGGGAAGAGTCCTTTCAGTTGTTACCATGGCTACGAGATATAAGCCAAGGTCATTGTTTGTTATGATTGTAGCTGTGCTGAGCCTGTTTTTTTTTTAAATCGACAGCTGTTGCATATCAGTGAATTTAAATCATGGTTGAGGCAGATAGAAAGTGTAGGATTTTTCTAATTCAGGTGAGTCATGCTGTTATTTCTATCTTTTCTGTGGTCCAATCTCTGATCTTCATTATCACCATCCTTTAAATACAGAGTAACACCTCTAATTGTCCTGCGCCATTAAAAAGGATATCAGAATGTGTAACTTCATATGGATAATTTCAAATAAACCTGTAGTTACAGAAATGAGTTAAGTTTGCATGCTTGCAAACTTTGCCATATTTTAGAGATGCATTTTCCAAAACTAATGACATTGCTGACAATCTGTACTTGTGCTTTATTTAAGTTGTATTATCCTCTGAATTAATCAGATTTATCACATTTATTCTGGGTGCATTTGGTATCAGTCATTCACAAGCAATTTCCAAAATAAGAACAACAAAGAGACGTGATGTAAAAAATAAGGTCCCTTCTCTTTTTAACTATAAGGTTGATTTGGCTATTTTTGTTGATATTTCTAATTTAAAGAAGTTACTTCTAAGTATCTGGACTGTAAGAAAGTCTGTCATGTATTTTAAATGGGCCTCTATACTAAGGACAACTTCCATATATCTGGTTAAACCATAGCGTAGGATGCAAGGAGCTGGTCCAATGCTACCTTCTTGTTTTTCAGACCCATTTGGGCAACAACAGAGGTAAACCCAATTCCTAGGGTAAATTAAAGCAGATCCAGCATTGCTTTATTGTATATGAACTGGCATTATTTCCTCAAGGAGCTCTCAAGTGACTTAATGCTTATATTGGTTAATGTTGCAGCAGCAGTCTAGCAAGGGTTTTGATACAGAGCAGAAACCGAGGCAGTAAATGGGATATGGTGTGATATTGGATAAGACACTAACTTCTTTGGGGTAGTTTTTCATAAATATAATACAGAGAACTAAAATATAAAAAGCACAGTCAGGTACTATTTCATATTTTATTTACTTTCTATTTCTAAAAGCTGTTTTTCACGTGTAACTTTCCAAAATACATAATGATAGTTCTGACAGGTATTTATCACAAAAGAGAAATATTTCCCATTTGTGTATTCCTCTGTAGAGAATTTTCCATACTTCTGCATTCTCCTTTAAAAATGGTGTAAAACAACATACTTGGCATCTCTAGATCAAATATGAGTAGTATCTAAACAACCACTTCCTTAAAAAAAAAAATTATATATATACACACACATAAGCAAAACTGTGCTTATCTTCCATTTCATGTGGACAGTCATGTAATACATGTTCTTAAATGCATCCATGACCTTAGTTAAACCTTACAGTGCAGGCTCTTATTTTCCATCATTTCCTTTCTGACAGTGTTGACAGTAAGACAAGTGAGCAGAGATAATCCCTATCTTGATATATACTGAAAGGTTCATTAAGTACATCACTTTTCCAGGACTGAATTATTCAGTTTCAGAAAAGCATATAGAATAGAATACTTCAGAAAGAAGCCCTAAATATTAATTATCTCTTTACTCTCAAGCCTTAGCATATTGCAATATTTCTGAATGTAAACAGACTGAAAATTTGTTAGTAGGGAGAATACTGAATGACAAATTCTTGGGTAAAAGTATTTACAGGAAGATAGGATATGAGTCAGGAATCTCAGGAAAAAATAGCTATCTTACAGGCATCTGAAAAAATGTCCAAAACTTTTTTTTTTTTTTTCAGATGGAGAAAGGAAGAGGAAATGTATCAATAGGAGTTACAAATCACAAATCCCTAACTTCCTTCTTAGCTGCATACCAGCTTTGTCTTAAACTTTTAGTGCTAGGCACCAATGGGTAAACCAGGCAAAGGAGAGAGATTGTTTGGCTTTATTCTGTATATTAAAGTCTCCTTGATGCAGACACTGAATAGAACTTGAATAAGTAATTTACTCTGCTTCTGAAATTCTTTGGAAATCTCAATAGCACTGCACAGAAAAGGTTTCTGAAATCTGCTTCAGGAGCTTTTCATATGCTATGCAGAATGCATTTTCATATGCTAAGCAGAATAACAGAATGGTTAGTATGTAGTGACTACGGTTGTACATGCTAGGAGGAATTCAAAAGGTTCATGAAAAGAATATTCACTTATTTCTAGGTTTTATCATGGTAAATAAAATGCAGAAAATAAGGAGAGTTAAAAGTGTAGTAGCAAGTTTGAAGACTAGAAAAAAGACAACTTTACACTCTTCCATTTGCTCTAAGGAAGGTATCAGGGCACACAATCAGTAAGTAACATTTCTAAACTTAGATATTTCAAATAAATGGCTTTCTACTTGAGGGAAAGAAGATTTCAATAGCATCATCCGGTACATTCTTTTGGGATGACTTGCCATTCA
Organism: Aptenodytes forsteri; assembly: GCF_000699145.1. Classification (NCBI taxonomy): domain Eukaryota; kingdom Metazoa; phylum Chordata; class Aves; order Sphenisciformes; family Spheniscidae; genus Aptenodytes; species Aptenodytes forsteri. The sequence continues at coordinate 332,838 of NW_008795144.1, read as the reverse complement.
CACGTGGCAGTACATGAGATGGATGTCTTCCTGTGTTCTCAACTCTCTCCCTCTCCTTGGTATCCAAGAGATACTAAAGAGTCTGTGAGACTCTTGCTAAGATCAAGTGCAAAAAGTTGCTTTCTAGTCAGAAATTTTAGATGGATGAAGGACAGGGGAAAACTGAGGATACCTTTGATGATACATTTTTGTTTTGCTAAACAAGTGAGAGGAACTCTCACTTGTAAGATATAAGTTTGCAGATGACACCAAGTTGGGTGGGAGTATTGATGTGCTCAAGGGTAGGAAGGCTCTACAGAAGGATCTGGACAGGCTGGATCAATGGGCCAAGGCCAATTGTATGAGGTTCAACATGGCTAAGTGCCAGGTCCTGCACTTGGGTCACAAAACCCCATGCCAACGCTACAGGCTTGGGGAAGAGTGGCTGGAAAGCTGCCTGTCAGAAAAGGACCTGGGGGTGCTGGTCAACAGCTGGCTGAATATGAGCCGGCAGTGTGCCCAGGTGGCCAAGAAGGCCAACGGCATCCTGGCTTGTATCAGAAATAGTGTGGCCAGCAGGACTGGTGAAGGGTCTGGAGAACAAGTCTTATGAGGAGCGGCTGAGGGAACTGGGGTTGTTTAGCCTGGAGAAAAGGAGGCTCTCTACAACAACCTGAAAGGGGGTTGTAGCAAGGTGTGTGTCAGTCTCTTTTCCCAGGTAACAAGTGATAGGATGAGAAGAAATGGCCTCAAGTTGTGTCAGGTGAGGTTAGATTGGATATTAGGAAAAATTTCTTCCTGAAAACATTGTCAAGCATTGGAACGGTCTGCCCAGGGAAGTGGTTGAGTCACCGTCCCTGGAGGTATTTAAAAGATGTGTAGATGTGGCACTTCAGGACATGGTTTAGTGGTGGACTTGGTAGTGTTAGGTTTACGGTTGGACTTGATGATCTTAAGAGTCTTTCCCAACTTAAATGATTCAATGATTCATGAACATGAGCACAGAGAGAAAGGGCTTGTTTTTCTGGATAGTATAATTAATAAAAAAACCCCCACATTTGTTCATATGGGCAAGTTTTACTGGCATAGTGGCAGTAGAGTCATTACTGCCTTACAGAAAAGTTGGTCAGTTCCTCTGTGTAGAGGAGCTTACATGCTGCAGAGAGCAGCTGCTTGTAAGGCCTTTTCCCAGATTTGGAAGATACAAGGGGCGTGGATATTTTTCAGTTAAACTATTGTAATTCGCTTTAAAAATCAGCCCTTTAGCAGTAATTAGATCCAGTCTGACACCTTTATTTCCATTTTAGCAGGTCAGTTTATAGCTCCACAGTCCACAAATCCATTCAATTAAATCAATTGGGGAACATCTCTTTCTCTTAGCCCCAAGAGAGTACCTACATCCACAGCTCTAAAGCATTATTCTCAACAAAGCAAGCTCTTTGAAAAGGTGATGATTCCCTGACCACTCCATTATCAGGAGAAATGGAGGAAGACAGCCTGACTGTAAGTTAATTTACACAGAGTGAGAATGGATTGAGATATATTTGGACAAAGAAGTACATGTCAATCAAATCTCACTTATAGAGGCCTTTTTCCCCAGCGAACCTATAACTTATTTTTATTGTAATCCTCAGGTACACATATGTCTGCACTAAAAAAACCAGCCCAAATGGCAGTCCAGGCTTTAAAGAACAATACATGCCTATATACTAAGAAAAAGCATACACAGATGAGTAATGAAGTTGGGTTTTTTTTTCACACAGGCCTGCTTAGGTTAAATTACCAAAATTGTATTTGCTGCTGCTCCCCAAAAGCAGCATCAATAATTGAGTCACATGCATATTTAAATCCAGAGCTGCTCTTGCCTAAAAATATCTCCAACTTTGACTGTGACAGAATAACTATCTTCCATTGTGTGATGGTCCCAGATTGTGATTTGGCAAAACAAGCAGAAAATTACGTAATTGACTCTCTGTACTCTTCTTAGTTTATTTCAGTCTTTCCAAAACTGCAGAAAAGTATTTCAGGTACGTAACATATACTTCAGATAGTCTGTGTTCTCTTAGAAATATTATTAATTGAAAATAAGTACTTAGAGTATTTTCAAATCAGAACAGCTCAATCCCTTCTTTTATAGTTCCCAGAATGGGTGATGATCACAGAATGAATAGCCAGCCAGTATTGTTATGCTATCATTTGGTGTGAGACCTTGTGCATTGTTTACTGTCCATCATTGAAATTATATTGTGCATACAGAAAGACTCATTTCCTCCTAGATTTTCCTCTAGTAGTCTCATGATTTTAGGACTTCTTTTAACATGATTTAATCATCTTCCAAGGTCCTGTGTCTATTTGCTCAAGTTTTTAATATGACTATTTCATCTTTGGGTACTTACTACCATTAATGACCTGCCTCTTGGTTGTTTATAAATGTTGCTTAATAACATCCTGTGAAGTTAGTTAGTAGTTTTCCTAATTGGGGAGAGAGAGAAGGGTAGGAAAACATTAAACTTGAAATTAATTCAGAATTGACAGTTTTATAATAATTAATAGGTGATCTTTTTCAGAATGTTTAGCATGTAATAGATCATTGAAAAGTCAAACTCTTGACTTCAACTGCAACAGTCATTGCTCAACTCTACTGCAGATCAGACCCTATGTGTTCTAAGTTTAGCTCCCAGAATGCGAGAAATGCGTAGCATCTGAGAAAATGTGACTTGGCCAGCATTGCATACCATCATATTATTCAAGGTGACATTCAAGTACCATGAATATGAAACTTTTTTTCCCCCCCCGAATTTTTTTGGCTTGATTTGTTACCCACCTTTGATTGCATGCAGTAAGTTATATAGCAAGACTCCAGATTTCTTTCAGCTTAAAAGACTAACACAAGTATATGATACTAGCAATGTAATGTATGCATTATGTATTCTGGTACAGATTTACTATTTGTTGAATAAACATTTCAGATGTTGGAATTTTTAGCTTTGGATAAAATTTATAAATTAGTTCTGCTATTAGGCTAGTTATTCATTATTGAAATGCACTTGAAAACTTTGACAATCTGATGACTGCCTATGGATTACTAGCAATGCATACTATTTTGATAAGTGAGTTTGAATACACTTACTTAAGCTTGCACCTCTAATTCTGTCATGTATGATTCCTAAATACTGAAAATGATTTAATGTTTATTTGTATGTACATCTGGACGCAAATGCAATTGTATGGAGCCAAAGTCCTGGTGTCGGAAATACCTGTTTAAGCCAAGTATTTCACAAACTCTCCTCCTAAAATTAATGTCATGGATTATGCTGTTCTTTCAGCCATGTAGCTGAAACAACAGTAAGTCTCATTAATTAATTAATGAGAAGGAAAAGAAAGAAAAGAATCAGCTTATCAACAAATACATTCAAGAGTTTAGTCATAATAAGGTTCTCTTACCACCATGTGAACTTTCAGGATACAGGATTGAGCAAAATGGGTACAGCTTTCATTTTAAAGGTCAGGTACTGTTTGAATTTCTCTTCCACAGAGAAAAGAATTCATTTTACCCTCTGGATTCTCACCAGGCTGAAACTTGTCAGCCAAATCCAGTTCAAATCTCTGATTTTTCAGGTCCCATTGGTCCAATATGTATGCCTCTAAAAAGGCATTGTTGATTGGTGAAAACCTACAGAGTTTTAGAATCATTTCTCTAAAGCTCCTTTGAAATCGGATATTTTCCATGTATAATCATATTTCAATCTTAACTGCTATAGGTGCCAAGCTTCTCTTTCCATCTTTGAACCAAGAGCATGTTCTGTTTTACCAGTTTAATTTAAAAGCCAGAAAGCCATTTAAAACAGGTGATCATCCCAACAACTGTATACAGCTTAAAGATGTGGTGAGGATGGAGGAGGGGGGAAGAGAGCTATATTGTAGTTTTAATGATATAAATAAGCACTAGTACAGTTTCTTGATGCATCTTTGCTTATAGTGGTGGGTTTTTTAAATATTATAGCAGTATTTGAGGACTTCAGGCAGGACTGAGTTCTTATTCTGTTACACATTGTGCAAACATAGTAAGAAACATAGTAAGTCGGTCCACTGAAAAACCTCTGGGTAACCTGAGACAATAGTAGAATCATGAAGAGAAGATAAAAAGTCATAGCACAAAAGTGATATCTAATTGTTATATAGTCAGCTGTTGATTATCTTAATGTGTTTATATACTTCTGATTAGCTTAATTTTTATTTATTGCACCTGTGCAACCTACTGCAGCAGGTTGACTGGAGCATGACAGTTTCATTTCTCATACAAGGTAAACCAGGCAAATCTGTGCAGCTGGTAAAAATTATAAAAAATAGAAGAAGTGAAAATCCCTTAGGTTCTCTATGGCCTTCTGTCCATTTAAGGAGAAAGTAAGTCTGGCAACATGAATTTTCCACAAAATTAAGACAGCAAAATAAAGAGAATCTGTGATTCACAAAAGATGTAGCTTCATGTTTTATTATGCTTTCATTTTCTCTCAGGACTACAAGGCATTGTGCTTCTGGAATTAAGATAGTCTTGACTCAAAAAAGAAAATGTGGTATTCTTCTTGACCCCCTGCACAGGAAGTTATTAGAATGGTATTTGTTTTCAGCGACTAAGCGCTGGGTTAACCATGCCCCGGATTAGCAGAGCAAATCATCTGTTCCGGTTGAAAGTGTTTGGCTTTAGCCTGTAAATAACCAAGCACATTTTCAGCCCACAAGAATCTTGAATTGCATTAATTAATTCATGAGACATCACAGTCGAAGAAAGTGTGTCCTGTTGATTAAGTTCTTGGATGGGAATCAATGGCTTCATTGCTTGGACGTATTAACTTTCTAAATAACATCACGATGGGTTTCATTACAGAGAACACAATGGATTGCACATTGCTGAGTGAGATATACCCAGGAAGCCAGTCACTTAGAACTAATACACAGTCCTCCATGAATCAAGCTGTCCTGCTGGTGTTCTGCAGAAAGGGAGAGAAGCACATACTTGAAGGCCCTGATTCACAGCTGACATTCAATCTGACCTCTCTTTCATGTAGCATGAAATGAAGATGACAGGCTGGGTGTTTGTTTGGCTTTAGAATACGTGCTACTGTGATAAATTGACAGGCAAGATGATCAAACCCAGGGGAGGAAATAAGGGAGTGTGGTTTTGGTAGTTTTAGGGAAATCAGGTGGTTTGACAAAAAATTTTTTCACTGACAAATGGGAGATTTTTGAAACTTAACTAGAAATGAGTTGTCAGGTATATTTTCCTTCTCTCTTTTCTTCTTTCTGTCTCATCCCATTATTCTTTTTCCCCCACTGAAGGCAACGTAATGTAGTATTTAGGGGTTTTTTTTCCTGTTTCCATTTGAGTCTTTTTCAAAGTGAGGAAAGTTTGGTGAAAGAAAAACAGATTACTTGTATTTTTTCCTCCAATTTTCGTATTTTTATAGCTAGGGAGTTACCTATTCTGCCACACTCAGTTGCGAAAGAGAGAGAAAAAAGGAGAAAACTTAATTTGTATTAAAATAACCATAGCATTCTGGAATGAAAATCAGAAAATGTTTTTACAAAAAAACCTTCTTTTTCTTTTTTTTTAACCACTCCAGTTACAGGAGGTGTGGAGTTTCTAGAATATAATGTAAGTATGAACTCTGCAAAATCTTGAGACACTTGAATGGAAGTAAATTTTGCCTTCATTTACAAAGAGGAGGGCTCTTCGGATGTCCCTAAACATGGTGATAACACTGATAGGGGTGCCAGTCAAGTATGCTGTTATTGTGGAATTGCAGTGTGTTTGGGATGCTCCAAAGCTACAGTGTGTTAGCATACCACACTGTCTTGTTTTGTTTTAATGAGTTCCTTGGTTTTGCTTTTCTTTTCCTACCCCTTCTGTATCAAAAACTTAATTGCCTCACGTTTTTATTCCTGTTTTCAGCACTTTTCTTCTGAATTTTTGTTCTGTAAGGAGAACAAAAAAATCTTTCTGAAATAAAGATTAAATTGGTCAATAATTACCATTCAGGAAATATGCCTGACTCACTGTACAAATCACCTACGTAGCAGCTACTGCCGTCCTATTTGGTATATAAACTCGGTGACAGAAATGCTATGTAGTTTATTCTGGCAATGGCTTCAAATGACCACGCAGGGGCCTGCAGGGGCCTGAACTACTCTCCAGAATGTCCTCTCTTGGTGCACTGGTGGGTTAAAGTACAGGCTCCCTTGGAGCCGAGCAACAGCCTACCTCCATCAGATCTTCCTTTGCCCCATGGTGCATACAGTACACAGCGGACCCCAAGCACTAACACTACCTTAAAAATGTAAGCATTGCAGACAGATTCTTTCCTCAGACACTCTGCAAGTCTAGTGTACCTTTTTTTACTGTTTTTTGTGTCAACAGTAAAAATTAGAAGGGAAAAGATAATACTATGTGTTTCCTAAAGTATTTAAAATTCCTCTCCAAAGACTGCCATTTCTATAGCATCCTACACAGCTTTCCATTTCCAGAGTTAGAAACATTTCCTTTACTTGACATTATTTGGTAGATTGAATGGACACATGGTTAAAAATGTTTTTTCTCTAACTAACGGGGAGCTGGATTCCTGATGTTCAGAATATGCAGAGTGTTGAAAAGATAAACAGCACTGCTCTATTAACATCTTAATAAATTTACTGAAAAGCTCATCTGATGTCTTAAATTCACATTTCACGTGTAAAAAAAAGTTTTATGTTTCTTTTACATTCCTTTGAAGTCCTTACATGCAAAAGATCATAACAGAATTTTTTTTTAATCTCAAATATTAAGATCAGTTGCACGTCTGACTCAAGGCATGTTACTGACTGCTGTTACATGGCATACCAGAGAGAAAACAAAGTACCATGCCTCTATCATAAACACCACCTGTTTCAGAAACTGTCAGTCACCAGCCTTTTGAACTTCTCGTTTTGCTACAGACATCACATTGAGAAGGAGGAAAGGGAGCTGGGGAAGGACAGAAATATTTCAAGGCAAAACCTCCAAAAACAAACTGCAGTTTCCTTCCAGCCCAGGGAGTACACCAGAAATGTCCCTGCCTGAAACAAAGCAGAGGGAGGAAGGGTGAGGTTGAATTTTGTGTTTTAAAGTCTATCTTAATTCCACATGAGCGTTTATTATAGATCAGGCCTGAAACATAGTGATTTCTGCATGAGGACAGATGAGAGCAACTTGTTTCAACATTTGCTTCATAAAATAGTTTCACAGTTTCATAGGTACACCCTTACATGGACCATTTCCACAGTCCATTTAATCTGTGAGACTCAGAACAATTATGAAGGAACCCAATTTTCAATCTAGGCCCCTTTGACAGGGATTTTGGTAATACCTTAAAAGACTGAGTATTTAACTCAAATTTTTGAAAATTCTGTCCTTACATTGTAATTTCAGGAACTGAATTCCAAACTCCGTAACTCCATCAGACTCACTATTTAATAAAGTGAGATGAAGGCATTTAATTTTTTGTGGTCATTGTTCAGATGGTGTAATTATCTGTAAGATGATGTTAAAGAAATAGCTCCTCTGTGGTGTCAGTGTCTGTATCACAGTGTAGAAGGCTGAGATCCATCCCGGGTCCTGAAAGGAACTGGTGGATGAAGTTGCTAAGCCACTATCCATCATATTTGAGAAGTTGTGGCAGTCTGGTGAAGTTCCCACTGACTGGAAAAGGGGAAACATAACCCCCATTTTTAAAAAGGGAAGAAAGGAAGACCTGGGGAACTACAGGCCAGTCAGTCTCACCTCTGTGCCTGGGAAGATCATGGAACAGATCCTCCTGGAAGCTATGCTAAGGCACATGGAGGACAGGGAGGTGATTCGAGACAGCCAGCATGGCTTCACCAAGGGCAAGTCCTGCCTGACCAACCTAGTGGCCTTCTATGATGGAGTGACTGACTACATCAGTGGACATGGGAAGGGCTACAGGTGTCGTCTCTCTGGACCTCTGTAAGGCCTTTGACACGGTCCCCCACAACATCCTTCTCTCTAAACTGGAGAGGTATGGATTTGATGGGTGGACTGTCCGGTGGGTGAGGAATTGGTTAGATGGTCACATCCAGAGGCCAGTGGTCAACGGTTCAATGTCCAGATGGAGATTGGTGAC
>NW_008795144.1:311320-323259 GCF_000699145.1 Aptenodytes forsteri | reverse complement strand
CAGGTTGCCCAGAGAGGTGGTGGATGCCCCATCCCTGGCAACATTCAAGGTCAGGTTGGAGGGGGCTCTGAGCAACCTGATCTAGTTGAAGATGTCCCTGCCCATGGCAGGGGGGTTGGACTAGATGACCTTTAGAGGTCCCTTCCAAGCCAAACTATTCTATGATGCTATGATTCTATAGGAACATTTTATGGAAATTTTATGTCATAACACCGAGTTATGGATCCTGGAAATGTTAATACTGCGGATTGACATTTTTGTTCACAGAACTTCCCATGGGTCAAGCTTGAAAGCCATAAGCAATATTATTACTTACTCTTGATTTTTTCTGGAGCAACTTAAGTGATGTATGTGGGTTGGAATACTTCTCAGATGTTTTTTTGTCCTCTCATTCTGGTTATATGGATGGAAACACATTTACTGAAAAGTTTTTTTAAAAAAGGTCCTTATGAGCTGAGAGCAATCTATGCACCATTGAGAAAGCTCAATGAACTGGGGTGCTAGGATTCTGGGACAAGAAATAGTATTGATTTAATTGCTTGCATTGCTGTTGTCAATGTGCAAAGAAGCTTTCTGACTGAAGACTGTCATATCAGTAAGCTGTTTAATAAAATAAGAAATAGTATCTTAAGGACACTTGTGCTGCCTAAGGGAAAGTAAGTGCTGTAAGGCACATTGGAGACCTTAAAAAGCAGCATTGGCTTGTTATGATTGTAATTCATATTTACGTCACTTCAGTTGTCACAGACTCAGAAAAGCCAGACAAACTGAGTCATCCTGGATAATATCCAAAACCTCCCACATACAACCTGGAAAAAACTGTCCTTTATAAATATGTATCTGTATCTTAAATATCCTACCCATTTTCTGGAGTTACTGTTTGATATCCTGTTGTCTTCATGTTGCAAAAGCCTAATTATGCATGGCAAATAATATACCATTTTCTACTGTTTTTCTAGTAAGAGCTTAAAATCCTTAAAACAGGTAGGAGGCACCTTCCTAATAACATATACATTAGTCTAAGAATTACTAAGAAATTCATAGGAAATCACTGCTATTCTGGTACATGGTGCATTACTCACACGTTTCTGTAGACTGGAATTCAACTTCTGATACAAGCCCTAAGTGAATATTAATGAAGTATTCTCAAAGTACTTAATACATCCCAGAACTGCCACCGAGCTACAACTGGTGGCAATTGGCAATTTCCCATCAGTAACTCCCCATGAAAAGTGGAGACAGTTACACAGAAACAAGCTGAACTCTGAGAACCCTACGGACATTCAGTATAAACGACTTAGAGCTGTAGCAGATGTTGAATCATACTAAAAAAGCATCATTTAGTTTTTTGGATCAAAGCTGGAGAACGCTATGCTCTGCTATGTCTTTACTGTTCTTGGGAAAGTTGCTTTAGTTGATTTTTGTAGAATCAGCAATAGATGCTTTATTTGTACATTTCCCCTGTGCATACCATGGATGATAAACCCTTCACTTGAAATCATCTGATAGCTGATCTGTATAGTACCTAAGAGGGTGAGCTTTATAACTATACCACTTATTGCTCCCTCATTGGATATTACTGACTGCAAGTCTAGCTTGTCACTAAAGGAATTTGAGTTATTTAAATGTCATGATGTTTGGATTTGTTTTGTTGCTAATCAGAGGATATCGTGTCTTCAAATGAAATATTGGGACCTTGGTAAAATTGTCACATCTAACCTTATCACCACTGTACCAAATTTCACATCTTGTTTCTGGTTTTGAACTCTGAATAAAATGTGCTTTCATGGTATCTAACAGATGATGGAGCCTCACAGCAGCTTATGAACTGCTGGATTCTTTTAAAAATTATGCTGGCAAATACTTAAGTGTAGAAAGTGCCCTTTTTAGAAACTTGTTTGCCCGCCTACTAGATTCTCATAATCTCTTTTTTAATTGCTGTATATTTATTGGATTCTGACAGAAAGTTGCAAAACATGCCTCTGATGATTGCATACATTCAAACACATTTAGATAGCACTTGCCTTAAGCAATCAGTGCTGTGAAAGCAATCCTTATGTAAAAGAGGCGAAAAAACCCTGTAAGCTGAAAAAGAGACGATGTTCTGTCATCTTCAGAAACACACAGTCAGTCAAACACTAATGCCAAGCATGCTAAAACAGTGGAAAAACCCCAAGCATTATACATCAGCATTCCAGTACCTTTCACAAATGGTTCTTGCAGCTTTGGACTCATGCAACAAGAAGACAAAAGACATCAATCTTCTCCGTAACTGTAACAATAAAATCATATGCCACTTGGAAGATGTAATTTATTTTCTCTGTTTTATACGCAGGATAAATGTTTCCTCATGCATTAAAGTGCTCTGAAATATATGTGGAGCAGTGCTGTGTCAGTGAAAACCATTATTGGAATAGTATCATAATCATACCAGTCTAAAGATAAGTGAGAAGTAACGTATGTAAGGGTAGGTTTCTCTCTTATATTTTATTTAGGCAGCTGGAAAAACATTTGCAAAGAATGTTCTATCATCTAAACAGTTGACTTGATTGGCTTAATAGGTCATCGTTTCCTTTTTTCTACAAGAAGATCATCAGCATTCATGTATCACCTTGCCGTAATAATTGGTATTGATACCTGGTTCCCTCTTACTCTAACAGTAGAAGGCATGAAAGAGGTGCCAGGAGGAAAGGATATAGGGGAAGGAGTATAACACAAATTATAATTTCAGGGAAAAGTGGGCGGAAGTCACTAATACGATTAAAACAAGGAATTCCTTAACAAAAGACAGTTCAGTGACCTATTCCTACCATAAGTATTAATTATGACACTGGTGTGTCTCAAACAGAGCACTTCCAGTGCACGGCAGATTCTGCTTGCAAAATCCATTAAATAACAATATGAGAAATTGTGTTACTGGCTACCCAGACATTTGAACATGTGTGCCTTCTCTCCGCATGCTGGCACTGCCTCTTGCTCGAATTTAGTAATGCAGAAGATTAGAGCTGTCAGTTACATATAAGGGTTAAGAACTCCAAAAGGATTTATGATCTCTGTGCAGTCTCCAGGGAGAATAAGCAGACTGTTCCCTGCCAAAACACTCCTAAGCTGCCCTGCAGTGAGGAGCGTTACAGGAAAAGTACCAGAGTCAGACAGGGGGAGGAGGAATAGTGAAGGAATAGGGAAACGCAGCTGTCAGCATCTTACCTGCTATGTCTATTCTCCATTCTTACTTCAACATACTTCCTCTTTTCTTTCAAGAAATGTATTGTAAAATTGACTTAAATTTAATGTGAAGCTGACTTAATTCAAGTTAAAGAGTATCAGTATACCTTCTGCTGCATATAGAAACTTCCTTAGAATAATGAACTTAAAGAACTTCGAAATAATGAACTACTAAGAATAGTGAACTACTAACGAAGATTGCTCCTCTCTCAATTTGTGTGTTCATTGCCAGGAATCTAGCCTGAGCTAATATTCAGTTTACAAGTCCACTGATGGCTGAGACAATTTTTTGTTGCTCTAGTGCTCTCCTGGAGAATAGTGCTTGTCAGACTGTAAATAAAGATTACAGTCTTTCAGTGTCTGAAAATCTGGGAATACAATTTGGTTTCAGCTCCTACCATTTAGGTATTAACTAGGGGAAAAGCTTTGGAATTATCACAGTCCAGTCTCTTGTCAAAACATAACCGTATCGTCTGCCTCCCCCTCCGCCCCAGTAACTTTTGCACAAATTTACCACTCAGCAGAGATCTTTCAATCACTAATTTCTCAAAGGCTTTGCAAATGGGTTCTTGAGGGGACAGAAACTCCAGCTGAGGAAAAAAACCTGTGATTTGACTACAGATCTGCAGTTGAGACAAACTGCTTATGTGCCCCAGCTGTGTGAAGCCTCCAGCTGGAAGAATATGTATCTTTTTAAACATCAAAATCAAGCATCAACCATAGTTCATTCATCCTATTGCTTGCTGAGCAGTTTGCTTTTCTACAGCTGCATTCAGATTGTGGTAAAGGTGAGGGTGATGATAAAGGTTTACAAGAGCTTAAGCTAACCCATATGCTTATTCGTGGGATTCACGTCATTTGGGTTAGCTCTTTAAAAACTGTCCAGTCGGCATCGAATCTGCTGCAGAAGAGTACGTTCAGTAGGGGTCAACCCAACCTTGAAAATGTAGGGGCGGTTGTTTTTCATTGCACAGTTCTTCCCCATTAGTGATGAAGAAGCAGTGTTTTGTCAGTCCCAGAAATAGAGGAAAACAAGCCAAAGGGAGGGTTTCACTATCTGGCGCAGGGAAGGGCCATGACAACTTCACCTGAATAGCCTTTTCAAGCATAACGTTGCATGTCCTCACTTGTGTAGCAATTTATATCTTGTTTGCATAAGGTGTGTGAATGAGATGCATCTTTCCTGTGAAACAGGAGCATTTCTGAACAGTTATGTAATAAAGGTATTAGTGTGCCTGTCTGCATGCATAACGCCGAAGGAAAAGGAGAATAGTGTCTGAAACTGGAGGAAACATGAAAAAGCTTAAAACACCTCTATAACTCCAAATTAAATTTCTGTGCACCTTTGGTAATACCGTTCCACGTTATAAAACATTGGCAATAGGAAATGCAGTCTGGTGCAAGTTATGCACAAACAACCCGACTGTGACTTCGAATATGCCATGCAGCCCTGAGTACTGCTAAAACTGGGTAAGCAGGGAAAGAATTTGATACCTCTGTATATGAGATTGGCTCCGAAACACACCTTAGTATATCTGTGAGGTAATTTTCTTATAATTTTTCCTGTGAAACAGGAGCATTTCTGAACAGTTATGTAATAAAGGTATTAGTGTGCCTGTCTGCATGCATAACGCCGAAGGAAAAGGAGAATAGTGTCTGAAACTGGAGGAAACATGAAAAAGCTTAAAACACCTCTATAACTCCAAATTAAATTTCTGTGCACCTTTGGTAATACCGTTCCACGTTATAAAACATTGGTAGTAGGAAATGCAGTCTGGTGCAAGTTATGCAACAACCCGACTGTGACTTCGAATATGCCATGCAGCCCTGAGTACTGCTAAAACTGGGTAAGCAGGGAAAGAATTTGATACCTCTGTATATGAGATTGGCTCCGAAACACACCTTAGTATATCTGTGAGGTAATTTTCTTATAATTTCATTGGGTGATTTAAGCAAATGAGCATCCATGTGTAACAATTCATAAGCGGGGGGGGGGGGGGGGGGGGGGGGGGAAATGACCAAAGGAGAGGGAGGAGAAGGGGGGGGGGGGGGGGGGGGGAGGGAAATGACCACAGATTACCTAGAGATTTCGTTCTACCTGAACTCTGTAATTTGGCACTGTTTGGGTTAAAGTGGCTGTCCAAATGACTCATTGAACCTGGATCACTACACTGGAAAAGAACTGTTCTGGAAAGAAATTAACGAGTTGAAGGTACAATCTAGCAAGACCCAGGATGCCGATATCTGTTCCAAGCAAATAGGCAGTTTCTTTACAGAACACATGTATTTTTGGATAGCACTAAGACAGTGCCATAAGGAACTGTAGGAGGATAGCAGATTACAAGCCAGGATCTCAGAGAAAGTCAGAGGCAGGAAACAAGCAGAAGAAGTCGTGGGGAGTCTGTCTAGATCCAAGAGCCTCTTTGGAATGCCTCTGAAGCTAGGAACTGAGAAGATACAGAAGAAGAGAGACAAGCTAATATATTTTCAAATGATATGATGCTTTTATTGTTATCCCCATCCCTTCCGTGCCAGAGGTAACAGCTTTATAAATTTTACGACTGTTTTTGTCAGGAAATGAACTGAAGCAGTACTGCAACATCCCCTTTTGCTTTTAGTTCCATTGCTGAGCCCTGGTGTCAGTCCTGTCACCCTTCAACACCTGACTTGTCTCCTCTTCCAGGCAATGCAGGATTTTTCAGTCTTGCCTGAACCCCTTTCCAGCATGGTTCCTCCTCCATGTGGGCCAGAAGTCCAAGGCAGATGGCTGACAGCAGTTGACTGCATTGTGTCTCTAGCCACTGACTGAATATGCATAAAATTCAAACTAGGTATAAATATACGAAATACAGTAAAGCAATCACAAAATTACGATGAATACAGTTCCTTCCAGCACTTCACTGTTAGACACTGAAATCAGGGTATTTATTAAAGAAAGCTGGAAAATAATCTTAATATTTCTTCTTTCGTCAAGGATAGCCTCAGGATTTTTTTTTTAATTTAATGCTTTAGTTTTGTAATCTCATAATCAGGTGACAGTAATTTCCCTGTATTCCCTGTCATATTCTTCTATGGTTTTCCTGTTCTGGAATATATCATTTTTGGGGATTTCTTTCAACTAACTTTACCTGTTTGAAAGTTAGATATCTTGTATAAATTCATCATCTAGGTGACTTCTCTAATGGAAAGACAGGCATGTCCCATCTACCTTAGATTTCTATCTTAAAGTGGCATTAATCATCCACTGGAGGTGCTTATCTCTCTCCATTAGCATAGTGTGAGAATATTCAAGTAATTTAAACTTGATGTTTAAATTTAGATGGCTAAAGTTAGGGGTGATAAATCCCACCCTTGAGACTTCAACAGCTGTTTAAGTTACACTTCTCTCTCTCTTATTTCCAAATGAGAACAGTTTGGGAATATTTCTAATTGCTGATGCCATACACTTCTTGCAGATGATCCCAAAGCAATCAGATGTGAAACTAGTTTATAAATATTTGTTGAGAATAGAAAAAGCAAACCAATTTTTTTGTTCCCTGGAAGATTTTAATGGCATTCATGGACAGAAGGGAAATTTGTTACTAATTTGGGGCAATTTCTTGTAGCAGAGGAAGATACTTTAATCTTCATCAGCATTGTTTTGTAGATTGAATCTCTTAACAAAATTTAGCACACCTGATTGCTGTGTTACAGAATAGGCCATGTTTTCAAGCTGCCCATACTAAATCTATAGTAGCTTAATGTTGAAGAAGTATGTGGTTAGAGCTTTAGTTAGAACTCAGTTTTGCTGAAGTTAATTATGGGAGGGTGAACCTAATTTATAAACATATTACAATGTCGTATTATCAGCAATTCAAATACATCAGTTTATAAGCAAATAGCTTTTGTGACCTCTGAAAAAAACATTGTGGCCAAACACTCTTTCTTAAAGGTACTTATAATTAATTACATTAATGTCCAGCAGATGTTCAGAACACTAACTGACTTTACAATTTTTTTTTCTGGTCAACATTAGGACCATTCTGCCTATATTGGCAAGAGTTAGAAAGGGAAATACAACAATTTTTAAAACAAAGCTCTGTTTAAGATGCATGCCATTTAATTTTCCTATGTTGAGTTCTGATACTCCTACTGAAGTGCACAGGAGCCTCAATTATCACAGGAAAATCAGTTCCTAGATATCTTTAATTGACTTTGCAGGATCAGGGGATGCTTTTGAAAGCTCTGATACGAATGATTATTCAAGGTTACCCTCAAAGACAGCAGCAAATCTAGGAACAAAGCCTACTTATTATCAATCTGCTGTTTCAAATATTTTTTTCTGGTTTCTAGGATTAGCTTTCTACCACAAAATTGGAGCAATTATAATTAAAAAATACCTTTAATACCTTGTGCCTTAAATGCAGCGTGTATTCAAGGGGGTCCTGGATGCATAGATGAAATTCCCAGAGACATCCACAAATCAGTGTAATACTTGGTTTTGTGTACCTCCATAGTTCACACATTTTCTTTTTTTGTAAATCATTAACTGAGAGAATTAATTTCTTACCAATAATGAAAAAAACCAAACATTATTTGATCATGACTTTGACTCATGATGTTGCTCAGGCAACAAAGCAAAAGCTGAGGGCTACGTAACTAAAACATGTACATAGACTCAAAGAAAAGAAAGCTTCACAGAGCTATCATCATGTCTCTTTAGAAAATGTCTGGCAGATAAAATGAATAAGGAGGAGCCTCAGCAGTGAGTTCTGCAGTACGGCCTTTCAGTCCATCAAAAAGCATGTGCTTGACACAGGTTTCCCCACTTTTTACAAGGCAAGAGCAAGAGGAAGGCTGATTCCTTTAGCTTAGCTGATCCAGAGAGTGCAGCAATGTTTTTCTTCTTGCAGTTGGGAGAATGTTACCATCACTTGATCCCTAAAAGTGCACTTAGTGAGAAGCACTGTAACATTTAGGAAATGTCTTTCTTTACAAGTTTTGACTGTTTGTATTACTTTGGAGCTATCTGCCATCTTGCTAAAAAGTGACTTCATCTGAGAAACTTGCAACAAGTTACAGCCAAGTGTCAAAGAATGCAAACAATAAGACAGAGAGTGTAGAAGTTTAATATTTACTTAGCGTTTTAAAATAGAACATCTATTCCAACATACGTAGGGTTTAGATGCCACGGAAAAGGCAGAGCACTTGTCTGAGAATCAGTGGACTGTGCAGCTATTCTTACCTCGTAGCTTTCCCCTTTCTGCTTTTCAGCTGTAATGAGATTTCACAAACAATTGTGTTTTCAGGTTAATTTACACATTGCCTTATACTTGTCAGTCGTTTTTTTTGTTATTGAGAGGAGAGATAACTGGAGGATGTGTGTAACATCAAACACTTGCAGATTTGTATAAAGTTAAATAGTTTCTCGTTTATGTTTCCCGTAACTGACTTCTAGAATTTGGAAATGGGCCCAGATGAATACAGTTAAATATATGCATTGTGTAAATACGGCCACATCCCAAAGAGAAGCATTAAGTGAGGGGGCATTGGACACTAGATAGGTTTTTGCTGATGTTTTGTACATCAGTACATCCTGTAAAAAGAAAGATAATTAAATATGTGGGAACTTTTATGGCCTGTTTTTCAGAAATTAGAATACTAACAGCTAGTAGGTTTCTAGTTAATCTGCTTGAGTGCAGGTTTAGACCTTTGCTTTAGCATTTTATTATTCAAACTCTTGGCCACAGATATTCAGATGCTGTTTTCTAAATCCATGCCTTTATGTTCCAGGCTGCAGTTCAGAATAACGATAGCCCAAGCCTGCACCACAAAGTCCAGGCAGTCCTGCAGCCACTCGCGTTTCAGCATTTTGCTGGGAGCTGAGGTTCCTACACACTACTTGGGAGAGCTGGTTCTCAAAGGAATGGCCTTTCAGAAGATAAAGTGAGCACGAGCTTTAAAGAAGAGCTTAGGAGGGGAGCTTATGACTAATCTGATTCAGCCAGCTGATAGGCATGCCTCTTTCCCAAGATAATCAGCCTTCAATCCTTTCCTGGTGGTAGTAATCATTCAAGAAGCTTAGTTTGGACGTGCTAAACCCCTGTACCTATCATTCGCTCACGCTGGCTTCTTCCCATGTATTCCTTAAGTTCCAAGTGTTTTCTGCATGAGTCCTCTGCTGTCTCTCACCTATTAGGGACCTGTCTTCTCTCATGATACTGTTAAGTAATAGTTATCAGGCAAGTTGTAAGAGTGCCAACGAGAAGGAAAGGCTGCCTGGGGCTCATGTTGTGAATAGTTCAACTGTGGCACCCATAACAGTCTATCTCACGTGGCCGTGTATGCTAGACTGAAAGCTTATGGGTAGTCCTAATCCTCAGCTGTGCCAGGAACTAGGTTATCGTGAGACCCAGCTGCACAGTCAGCCAAATCCAGTCCAGCCAACATCCAAACTAAATCCATTGGAAGCTCCTATCATCTGCCTTTAAACTCCCAGAGCTCTTTCCTTTCGGCCCCTCCATGTGTTTTCTGGAGTCCAACCTTTGTGAACATTTTGACGGATGGTTCGTAAGATGGGCAAGATTGGCTTAAGGAATTGTACATTTTCAGTCTAACTAAATAATCCACTTCAGGGGCCGTGGGACTTTTTGAAGTTGGGTTTTGCATGACGTTTTAGCCCTGGGGAGGCACACAGTGGTTTCTAAATAGAAAAGGTAGAAAAACAAATGGTAGCAGACAGTCATCTGAGCAATTCTGAGGTTTTGTGCTGGATCAAGAGGGGAACGAAACCTGAAATTGCTATCATAACTTGCATGTCAGCCTCTCTTCAACTTTTTATTAATTCTGTTTGTTCCAGTAATGACTAAAGAGTAAACATGAACAGGGCCTCACTTATCACTGTACAACGTTAAATATGTAGAAATGTATATTGTTGCTTTTTTAGTGCTTTATATCGAAAGTACATTTGGAGGCTCTCTGAGGTACATGTTGTCCTACTTGCAGCCAGCCAGTCAGTAAGATGAACAAGCATTCTGTGCTATGCAAAACTGCTATTCTGGTAACATTGCACCTCCTAAACATTAGGATGAAAGCAATTTACCAGTGTACAAACCTGCATATCCTTGAATAAGAAAGATCTTGTTAACGTGGAAGTAAAATGATATGATGATTGGGACAAACTCTAAGTTACTAGAATCATTCTATTCAACACAGGTCAGCATAATCCAAGTAAACTTAAAGTTTAAAAATGCTCAGCAACACCTTGTGTGATGCGATTCTCCAGATCCACCTTGTTCATATTAACACTTGATTGAATCTCCTGGGAAGGGTCCCTGCAACAGGAATAAAAAAACCACTCACTTTTCTCAGGCAAATTTTCAGAATACTTGCTTCTACTTCTGCTTCACCTATTAAGTTTGTAGGGCTGTCGTAAGCGTTTGGGTTGCCCAGTCCATGCGCACATAGTGAGAATGGACTCATGGTGCTTGAAAAGCGAAGACATTTGCACAGGTACAGAACTGATACTGGCAACTGGCTGCAAGGGAACCGTCTGTCCAAGGCTCCAAGTGCATTTTATTGTCAATATCACTACCAAAATATAAGTGTTGTTTCCGACTCCCCCACTATTGGACCTCTTCTGAATAGTTTAATACCCTCAATATTACTACATGTACAACTTCAGAAGATCTCAGCCTAAGGTACATTCTTTTGTCTTCCTCTAAATGTTTAATTACTGGCTCACAGCACAACGTCCAGTTGACACAAGCATGCACACATCCTGGTGTCTACATTTCCATTACCTTATAATCACACAATATTTTATGAATGCTGTGTTAGAAGACATTTAAACATTTTGTATCACAGGAAAATCACTGTGCAGCATATTGGGTATTTTCACAAAGATATGCAAAAATCCACACAATTATCACAATCTTTTAGTGTCTCATAATTAAAATGCACTTTGATAATACTATAAAGAGGTGGTGGATGCCCCATCCCTGGCAACATTCAAGGTCAGGTTGGACGGGGCTCTGATCTAGTTGAAGATGTCCTTGCCCACAGCCGGGGAGTTGGACTAGATGACCTTTAGAGGTCCCTTCCAACCCAAACTATTCTATGATTCTATGATTCTATATATTGATATGCATAAGAAAAATATAAAAAATTAAATTCTCAAAATTCAGAGATCCACTTTATAGAAATTGGACATACAGAAAAGATAATTCTGCATTATAAAATATAGCAATGCATGGAAATATTTATACTGCATTTACCTTAGACAATGTAACTCTAAGCTCTGCTGAAGTATGTAAGATTTTGTCAAGAAATGTCAAGTAAATTTTTCATATTTGGATCACAACAATACAGCAAACCTAACCCAATATTAAAAACACAGCAGAATGCATATGAAATCTTAACAATTCTGCCTGACAGATATTTGTAAGTGTTTTGTTTGGATGTGTCATAGCTTGTTCCATTTTTAACATTTTTAGTAGAAAACAAGTAAATTCAGCACTCCAGAGGTGAAAAGAAATGTGAAAGTGCTTACAGAATCATAGAATCATAGAATAGTTTGGGTCGGAAGGGACCTCTAAAGGTCATCTAGTCCAACCCCCCTGCTGTGGGCAGCGACATCTTCAACTAGATCAGGTTGCTCAGAGCCCCGTCCAGCCTGACCTTGAATGTTTCCAGGGATGGGGCATCCACCACCTCTCTGGGCAACCTGTGCCACT
>NW_008795144.1:300117-310897 GCF_000699145.1 Aptenodytes forsteri | reverse complement strand
ACCAGTACCCCCAAGTCCTTCTCGGCAGGGCTGCTCTCAATCCCTTCATCCCCCAGCCTGTATTGATACCGGGGGTTGCCCTGACCCAGGTGCAGGACCTTGCACTTGGCCTTGTTAAACCTCATGAGGTTCACATGGGCCCACTTCTCGAGCTTGTCCAGGTCCCTCTGGGTGGCATCCCATCCCTCTGGTGTGTCGACTGCCACAGCTTGGTGTCATCACACTCAGCTTGGTGTCATCTGCAAACCTGCTGAGGGTGCACTCAGTCCCACTGTCTATGTCATTGATGAAGATATTAAACAGTACCAGTCCCAGGACAGACCCCCGCAGGACGCCACTTGTCACCAACCTCCATCTGGACATTGAGCCGTTAACCACTACCCTCTGGATGCGACCATCTAGCCAATTCCTCACCCACCGGACAGTCCACCCATCAAACCCATGCCTCTCCAGTGTAGAGAGAAGGACTTTGTGGGGGGCAGTGTCAAAGGCCTTGCGCAGAGGTCCAGGTAGAGTCCATCATCATTATCAGTCCATTAACGTGTGGAAAAGATGGCACTGTCTCTGGCTTTGCTACTACGAAAATCAGTGTTTCTGTAGAGACACTGTGCAACAAAGTGCTGTAGTATGTGCCAACATTTTAGCACCAACTAATTCTATTCCTGCTCACCAAAACAGCTCGTCAGTTTTAACAGAATTTAAGTATGTATAAAAATTGTAAGTTTAAATGTTTTGCTCAAAGCAACTCTTCTTCTGACACAGAATTTTACATCACCTGAATGGAAATGCCATAAATTAAACAGAAGCAGACTTCTTCTTTCACTCCGGGAATTTTTTTGATAGATCACTTTTAAGTTAACAACTTTACTCATACAGCACTTAGTTTGCTGTTGCTCTATTGAAATTAATCAGTTTTGCTATCAATTACTGATGAGGGTTAGATTTCTATTTTAAATTAAAAAAAGAATAAAAATCATATTTCAGTCCACAGTGAGTGCTACACTAAAAAAACAGGTTTTGTCTGATGCAGATTTCTAACTTTTAACAATGTAGATGATAATGTTTTAATCTAATTTCCACCAAAACTTAATAAGCAGCAGATTTCAAACTCCAAGGAAAATCTTGTATTCCCCAAAGTGGAAGTTACCAAAGTACTTCATAGCCCTAACAATAGCCTTCTGGCAACCTAAAATGCAAATGACATCCGCTGGCTATTTGTTAATTATGTTTGGCTACACTAGAGGATATATTCCAGGCTCTGATTTCTATTAATAGATGCCTGCTTTGGAAAGCATAAAAAATCCTCTGTCCTATCCAGCCTCTTCATACCTAAGACAGCAAGTCCCCTTCTTTTAGATCATCTGCTCTCAATAAAATACAACAAACTGCTGCTCTCCCGTAATATATATGGAATATCCATGTGAGTGCATAATGTGTAGTCCTCTAAGATTTGTGAAACCATTTGTGAGCACTCAAGAAATGTGGAAGACTAATTAATTTGAGACAGCAGTTGTATTTAATGCTTTCATAGACCTCAGTGTTCTGTAATCCTTCAGGAACAGGTTAGGTTCAGTTCAAAGGGATGTTTATCGTAGCTATCTAAACGTCTTGAGATTAGACTAGACTGCAAATAACATAAAGTGAGCTTTCTTACTAGGCATCTATTAATTTCTCTTTTGATCACTCGGAAACAATTCAAGTGCAATCAGAGTCCGAGCCAAAACCTGGAACTGTGGAGCTATAACGTTTACACAATGTTTTGATAACGACTATTGAATTTCAGAAAGTTCTGACAAAAGCTCAGGTCTGCTTTTGTTTTACCTCCTCAACTTTACTGAACTGACTGAATCAAAAGAAGGGCCGTAGTTATGTAAGTTATCTCCCCAGTTTTAGGACCACTAAGAATGTAACAGCTAGTTACAGGAGCTCAAATATTCTGTCTCACCATCACCTTTAAGTCCCCATCTCTTTCTACACCCAGGAGGAGGAAGAGAGATGATGAAGTACCTACTTTCCCATGAGTGTTTCCAATAGAAAATGTAAGATATATTTTGAAAAGTAAGAAGATGTAAATGAGAGCAGCAATGATTTAATCCTGAAAATGCTGTGCAATGATCTCTTCAGAAGATGGAGTATCGCTATGATAAAACCAGATATTTTAAAAATTACAGTACTTATTCATAAACTATTATAATGATGGTGTAAGTAATACTATTAAATTAATTGCTCTTTTTGCGTAACCAGAAGATAGCCTCTTAAGAAGTCTTATCCTGTTTTTCAAAAAATGTCCTTGAAAAGTATATACTCACTGCAGACACAAACATTTACATGTTGCAACTCGTGGTACAGATAAAAAAAAATTCCATAAAAACATATTACGTATGTATTGACAAGTTGGATAAGAATGTAAAGACCGATCCAGGAACATGTATCTGCTACTTTTGGCACGGAATAAGCCCAACATTACACCTGCCCTGGCTAGGTGAAAGATTGTCTAGATATGAAAAGGCAGAACAAACACTAACAATGAAGCTTTCATGTGAGGAGCTAGAGAACTATGTGGTGTGAGGGTAGGGCAGATAGAAATGTCTGCTCAAATGAGCTCTCCAAGGGCAGAGCATCAAAGCTAGTTAAACACCAGAAGAGAGAGAGCCAGTGGGAAGTCTACCGTTGCAGGTTTTATTAGTGGGTTAGACAAACATATATCATGAATGTCATTGGTGCAGTTGATTTGTCTCACTCCAAAGCAACAATTACACACCTTCTCAAAATCTGTTTTCCTTCCTCCCTACCCTGCCCGTTATTGTTCTCATGATCTTAGTCCACTGCATTTTTTTCTTGGTCAAATTTGCCTCTCTAGGTCATCTTCAGCCGTTGGAACTCAGGGCTGTAATAACTCTACTGCTTCCTTTCAAGAGAAAAAAAGAATCAAGAAGAAACCTGGACACACTGAATCCAGAGGCAAAGGTTTTATTCTCCAGCAGTAGAATCCTGTTTAAAACAGCTCTTTTCTCACAAACCGGGTGACAAAAACCTGTCCTCTCCTATCCTTGCCTGACAGTCTCTGCAATCCTGAGTCTTGATGCAAGCAGCAACATACCTCTTGGGTTTGCGTGCCAGCTACCTAATTTTACAAACTTTAAGAACTTAGCTGGCCTATCTGTTCTCCATAGCTAGTAGAAGGAGTCAGGACCCTCAGGTGGGGAGGGGTGGTGGTGATTAGACCTTGGCTAGGCCAACTGCCTTCTAGAAGTGCTCTCCCCAACAATTTCAGGCTGACTCTGGGAAGACAAGGCAGCTCAGCTGAATGGATTCATTCACTTCATGTGAATTGAGGCTTCTGTGCAGTAAAACAAACGAATTTCCTCAGAGAACAGGATTGCAAAACTAAAGGGCTCTTGGAGTTAACCTTTAACTTGAATGGCTAATCCAGTGTTTTGTATACTGAGGATAGGCAAGTTCCTAGTGTTCCCATAAGAAGAGGAAGAGAAGGTGCTTTGGCACAGTCAGGATGTAGGATGTTGGCACTGGGAGGCAGTTCAGATGGGAGCTCTGCAAGAGGCTGCTCTGTTGCTGTCTTCGGGCAATTCCTGCTCGGCCTAGTCCTGCAATGCAGACTACCCACAAGGAGAAATGAGGAATAAAAGCAGTAAATAATAAATAAAAGCAGAACGTGCTAAAAGTTATGTTTATGCTGGTGGCTTTGTAAGCCTGGTGGTGGGGAGCAAAAGAAAGACCTGGCTCTTACTGACTGTGGGGAGGAGAGAGAGGAAGCAAAGGAAGAAGAGGAACAGCCTTATCCCAGCAGAAAAAGAGTGGGGAGAGGGATGGGAAAGAATTTTCTCTGCATCTTTTCCCAAGTCAGAACACCACTGAGGAAGCATCTGTTTGATTTAGTTCTCTGAAGGTCGTTTGTACCCTGGAATCTTTGGCAATAATTTGACATACAAGGTAGTTACACCTGTATTTACCAGGCACGAAAAACCGAAGTACAGCATTTCTTTTGGGAAATTAAGAAGACAACAAATGACTGAGACCATGGCTTATAACATTTTGGGCAAATATATATGTGTACATATGTAATTTTCTAGTACTATACTGCCTAAATCAGAGTAACTGTCATAATTAATTCATATTTAACTAAAGAATCCCTACTTCCCTGCATAATAAATAAATAATGGGTTTTTTTCAGTTTGCATTTCCAGCAAAGTTTTAATGCAAAAGTGCTGATGTTTTATCTTCCTTATTTATCCATAGTGCCCATGAATTACTGGGATATGTTTCAGTTAGTGTATCGTAATGATCAACCTCTACAGCTATTTCTGAAAAATCACTATTTTGAAGAAATGCTAGTTGATATTTAGAAAATAAATCTTAGGAAAATAAAGCTGGCATAAAGATATCAATGTACAGACCCACTAACCAGATTCAGAACAAGGCAAAAGGGTATCTACTACCAAAGCAGTCTCCAAACCTGACAAGAATTTGAAAAGAGGTTATAATATTTCACAGAGAGGGCAGGACTAAAATAAACAGATTTATAATAAATTTTGACCTTGCGGTTTGGGTTTTTTTAAATAATAAATTAGCCAAGGATTTCAGTGTTATTCAATTTTCATCAATTAGATTAAAAAAAGCAGCACAACATAAATTTAAGTCAGAACTGAACAATCTCACTACAGAATAATGGAAAAACTAGCCAGCAGAGTCTATGCTTTAGCTCAGTACTGTGTTTTTCCCAATATCTGCAGAATGACTCCACTGGTAAAAAATAGTTCTGAAATTTGACCCATGTCCAAGTCAGAATGCAGGTGAAGAAATCAAGACTGCCTTCAATTGTGTGTGTGAAATGTTTAATGTTCAATATGACATTAGCCAGATTAAAAACATGAATTTTGGTACATCTGGATAGTACAGAAAGAGGGACGGCAACAGCTGCAAAAATTTAAAATGTATTATGTACTGTAACTTTTTGTCCTCGATTTCAAAACTTTCTGCCTTTGGCCCTGACCTTTCCTTCCTGTGCATATTGGATAAACAAAAAGCAAAATTTGTACTGCAGAACTCTCAGTGAATCATATTTGTATTTATAAGTCAGTTATCTTAAAGGAATCTTCATTCATCCACCAAAAGAATATTATTTATCAAAAGAGTAATTTTTTTCCAGAAATGTAAGGACTACATTGTGCAAAGTATTCCTAGCTAACATAACAGTTTTAATGTAAAGTTGTTTTCTAATTTCATGGTCCTCACTGGTAAAATCATTATGCTATATAATGTTTTAAAGTCACCCTGGTTTCTTTGAGAAAAGTCATCCCTTTTCTTTGGGAACAAATTGATACATTGGGTTTTTTTAATTGAAAAATATTTAATGAAATATCATCAGAAATCTGTTTGAAGAGAAGATGTGAATGCATGCAAAATGATTAGATTATGAAATCAAAGTTGCAGTTTTCACAGAGCACTTCTAAGTATAAGTTTTCAGATAATCTTATTAGGGAAGGCCTTTTGAGTGTCTTCTATATATTTAATAATGCCTACGTTTTAGTACCAAGATACCATGGTAATCTTCCATAAATTGACAAGACCATTTATTTGTATATTGTTGCCAAATTCCTGAGATGTATACACTTCGTCAACCTATTGACAGGAAATCAAGGAATAAGTGGGGTGACAAGCACTGCCAAAATGCCATATTGAGCATTTACCTATTTGATTTGGTAAAACAAGAAAACACTTGCTCTCCTGTTGGAACATGAAAATCAGTACATTAATATTCTACCTAAATAGAAATAATTGTCAAATTAGCAAAGTAATGCTGGCATCCATGTTCTAACAGAACCAGGAATTTTGAAAAAAAAGAATAAAAAATTTGTCTAATATTATATTTCTGAAGTGTATATTCCCCATCACACAAAATATGCTGTGTGTTATTTCCTGCAATAGCTGTAATTAGAATTTAAAATTTACCAAGAGTTTTCCCCCAAATAATATGCAGACTATTTCCTTATATTTAACACAAGAACAAGCTACAATGCCTACAGATGGACAGTTCTGTTGCACATGACAGTATACGTTCATCTGAGGAGCAGGAGTTGTAGGGCCAAATGCAAAAACTCTGTATGAATCTTAAAAGAATCTTTTACGGAGTTCACTGTCTGTGGCTCACAACTAGGCTCAGTTGCTAGAAAAATAAATCCAGGGAAATTCAATGTAAGTGTTATTACTCAATTCTATTTCCAGTTTCTATTAAATACATTTCCATACAAAAAAAGAGCAACTAAACAAATAACCTCAGTGAAAACATTTAAACATGTCCAGTGAGAGGTGAAATATTTCAATCTGGAACTCTAAACCTCCCTGTTAGCTTCCATTTTTTTTACCTTTTTTTCCATGTACCAAACTGCAAAATAATGTTTAATGAGGGACATCTTTTATCAATCTACCTCTGTTGGGCATGGCTCTTAAACAAACTGCTTGACCTTAGTGGACCTGGACAAGTTTAATGCTAAACACACTCTTCAGTGCCTTGCTGAATAGCAAAGGAGATAGATAAACACATGCTTACATAATTGCTATGTTGGTGTCTAGCTATGTATGTAATATAGCTATTCAATTGAATAGCAATATTATACATCCATTTATTTCAATAGAGTACAGGTCATTAAGCAGTTTTTAAAACTCAGTGGCCTAGAGGAGTACTGAAAACTATAATCTGGGATCCGATACCTTTCAGCCTGCTAAGACCCAAGCTGTATTACTGGACAAAGGCCAAGAAGAAAGACGGAAGCAAAAGAAGGTAAGAAATATAAAACAGAATACTAGCAATGGTATTGCTAGTAGTATTGCTATAGCTTTAGGAGAAACAATCAGCTAGGGATTCAAAATTTCACGTGTATATGAGACAAGACAGTGACAGAATGGAGGCAAATTAAGGTGTGTCTTGGCTATGGGAGGTAGCTGGTCACACAAAGAACAACCTTGTGAGGTTTGTCATTACGGGGCCAACCAGGAAGACAATGAAGAATCAGTTAACATTTCCATTACAAAACAAAACAAAAATATTCTTTTAAGAGATCATAACATACAGGGATAGGAGGAAAAACTGCTGCTTACTGACAGAGTAAAGAGATGATAACAAAAAATACTGAGCAATGCAAAGAGACAAATTTAGATATTTTTGCATTTTGACGTCCTAGTTGAGAAGGATAACCAGATCTCACAATTAGAGGATGTGCAGAGACAGCTGCAGGGAAGTATTTCTACTGCATTTCCTTCCAGCCCATTCTGAAAGATTAAGGAGTGCCTATGATATTAATTCCCTTTGACATAAATGGGTGATGACAATAGGCTGCAATGTGTGGGGGTGATGCTTGCCATATGTTTTTTGACACAGTTGAAGTAGCTATTTTTGAAACTGGATAAAACAAATTTTACAATATGACATGTGGGATAGAAATGAGCTATAGTTATAGCAGAAGTTCTCCCTCTTGGTCTGAATGAACTGTTTACAGGATGTTTTGAAAATATGAACCGGTTAACCGATCAAAGCAGGAGCAAGTTGGTATCTGTTTTGCTGGAGTTTTATGTACCTTTCGTCAAGGGGGAAGAAATCAAAAGAGTAGATTCTCTTTTGAACGTTCTTACCAGAATTTGCATCAGATTTTGCGCCGCCAGTTTAGTTTTCTAGAATTTATAAAGGTACCTGATGACCACTTTTGCCACCAGCTGCCTCTGAATAGGCAGCTGAATAGTGTTTTCCTAGGAGCAAAAGCACTATGTAAAGTGAGATAATGCAAACATCATCTGGAAACCTAGTCTCTAACAGTGACCAGTGCCAGGAGCGAGCATGAGGAAATTCAGAGTAGCAATTAATACACTGATTTGGGGAGAAATTCTTTCTAATCCTTGATAGAGTTCACTTAAACTTTGACAGAAACAGATCAAGATCTTTAAAATTTTCTTCTGCTTGAAAACTATTGATGTTTTTATTGGTCATTTGAACGGCTAGTCCTTTCTTTCCACCTACCTAAGTCTATGGCATCTGCATCAACAAGTTAATTATGCTGTGTGTCATTACTTTTTAACTTAACTGATTGTCCCATTCTAGTAGAAAGGTAGACTGTAGCTCCCTATTTTCTCTCTTCCATTGCCTTCCAGCATTTTGCACACATCTACTATCCCCTTTCTATTTGACCTCTCTAAAGAACCACAGCCTTTTCAGTCTCTCATTTCCCCACTTCTGAGTACTTTTACTCCTCTAAAACTGGAAACCTTTGTTTATTACTGTTTTTTTTTATGCAGACTAATCAACTAGAACTGTCTGTATGATTTCAAATGGAGATGAGTGACTGAATATTATTATAACAATTTAGTGTGTTTTTATCCCTTTTTTAACTGCTGCTGCACCATGACAGGGGTTTTCACTAAGCTATGTTAACATAATTTAGATTTTTTTTTTCTTTGAATCATTCGTGTTTACTTAGAAGTACCATGTACATGCTATCTTTTCCAGTGAATTTTCATCAACATTAAATTTCCTTAGCTCTCCCAGGGACCATTCACCCAGGTCACCCTGAACTTATCCTAGGAAAAAAGTTCAAAAATATTTTTAAGGATAAGAAAAAAAAATATTTGGATTCTACCCTATATAAAGACATGGGGCTACATTTTTTTATAAAACTTTAGTGTAATGATTTTCAGAGGTTAGTGATAAACTCTTTCAAAGGATGCAGGCGAGTCACTATCTAAGCATTTAAAGACTTCAAGAGCACATACAAAAATACCCCAAGAAAAAAGAACACTTGACCACAATATTTAGCATTGTTCAGGAATACAATAAATTATACAGCAACTTATCCTGCCAACATATCTTAAAAAGCTACACAAAGGAACTACAACTAATATCTGTAATGCAATCTGTAGTTCTAAGATAAGTTCTAAGACTGAAAGCAAGGGAAAAACAAGTGCACTACTACAAACCTGTGTTTTCAGCTCCCACTACTTATAAGATTATAATGGATTTTACTGCCTTTGGTATTAGTAATTTCCCCAATGAATCTGTGGGTGGAACAAAAATGTGGAAATGAAAACTGAGAGGGTATTGTATGTTCAAAATATCCACCTCCACTCACACACAGTAGATTTGATTCAAGCTGTCAACTTTCCATGCCTCAGTTTTCCCCTTTGTAAAATGGTTCAAGTCAGAATATGCTTTTTTACCACTATTAAACTTCTTCTCCCACCTTAGTTCCCTTGTGTTCCCACATTCATTTCCTCTTCTGAAGACAAAAGGAGAGAAATCATTATTAGAACTGCTTATAAGCAAGCTTACTTGATTCCTTCCCAATGGCTGCGCTCCTTGGTGCTATCACTCCAAAGGCTGTACACATGCTGGGACACAAGTGCCCTATGCAGCCATCCTCAGCGATGCGGTAAAGGTCTACCTTCCTTGACCAGACACTCAGGATCTTATCCTCTGATGCCTACCAAACATCATAAGCGTCACAATTACATACCATACCTCCCCAAGTATTTGAATATGAATTAATGCTAAATGAGTAAGAGAGGATATTGGTGACATACGATAGAAGTAGTGTAATCTTCCTTTCCCATAACTGTAATTTCCTTAACATGTAAACTCTTTAAACTCATGAAACAACATGAAAAAGTGTATGAGTGGATAAATAATATTTTATGCTGCTGGCATATGGGAGATGTTTAGTTTGCCATATCAGAGGAGGGTATAAAGATTTCCATTCAAACAATTAGACTTCTCCCTCCAGTCTGAATGACTCAGTTTTAAGTGGTTATTTTACCCTACTTTGTCAAATACCTTTATGGCACCTACCAGTGAGAGCCTGGAGCAAAATTCTGCTTAGATTTCTAATCATCTTTAATAGCATCCTAGAATTAATTAGTATCCATCCTCCTGGCATAAATTCAGTAGTAGAAAGGAATGAAAAATTCTTGCATTGCAGGAACACGTAGCACACATGAATCCCTTTGGCAGTGCCTACTCGGTTTCCCACTCTTGTTAAAATGCATGTTAGAACTTCTGTTGATGAGTGGTAGATCTCAAATCTAACTCAATTTGACTTAACTTCTATAAGGTCAGCATACAAGACTTGGCAAGTTTAAGCTGCTGGAGTGCTACATATAAGGAGTCCACTGATTCCACATGAATATAATGCAAAGGAAGTATCATTGAGATATGACTGGGATCAAGTAACATCAGGCAGTAACCATGAGAAACTCCTTAAGAAACACTCAAGCTAGGAGTTACACTTTACAGACAGATCATGACAGTTTGGAACATGAGAGGTAGTAAAACTGTTTAAACAGCCATGGTCAAAAAACAGTAAAATAAGTCTACACAAACCTGTCAGCATCACTTGGAGTACAGAGGTTGTGAATGCAAAATATCATCCTGTTAATTTCTGTACTTTACATTAGTTCTGTATAATTGTTTACAAGTATAACCTTATTTTGGAATACTAGGATTTTCTTGCTTTCCTTTTTTTGAGAAAACTGTGTTACAATCATCTGGATGTGCAACAGTTGATCAATATTTAAATCATGTATTTGGCTCTTTTTTGATCTGACAAAATAAAAATCAAATAATTTTGGACTGAGGGGGGTTGCTGCCCGGGGCTGGGGGACACGTTGTGGGTGCAGGGGAAGAGCAGCTTGGGATCCCATAGGATTTATTGTGGGATGTTTGGGGAGGAACCAGAGCTGGGAAAAGGGGGTTGAGGTGATCTGGGGGGGAACAGGGGTG
>NW_008795144.1:294644-300054 GCF_000699145.1 Aptenodytes forsteri | reverse complement strand
GGGCGCTGATGGCTGTGTGTGTGTGTGCACGCGCATGTGCATGTAACGGTCTGTCACAGCAGCTGGCGTGGGGCTGCAGCCTCAGGGGTTGTATGTCCCGGTGCCAGCACCTGGGGAGACTGGGATCCAGGGGCAGCTGCTGGTCAGGCTGAGGGTCTAGGCCGGCTGCCAGGACCCACCTCGTCCATACGTGTGTGTATTTTGTCACTTGTGGACCCCCACCCTGCTCCGCTGGAGAGGGGAGCAGGATGAGGCCTTCGGTGCTGCCTGTGTCTGTGTGAGTGCTCTGGGTCTGATCCGTGTGTCCAGACACGTGCATAGGTACGTACGCAGCGTATACATGTGCTCCGTGTGTGTCTGCCTGCTGGGAATGCGTCCCCAGCCTTGCTGTGGGTTGGACCTGGGGACGTGGAGCTGAGCAGCCTCGCCTCTCCCAGGCTCTTGGATCCGGCAGGATATATTTGCTCACATACTTTGTTTCCTACACTTTTTTTTAACTTCTGTCACTTCACCAACCAGTTGCTAAACAGTAAGTACAAACAGTGCCAGGATTCCATTTCTTGGAAACATTAGATGGTTTCCAATAAGAAAAACTCAGGAAAAAAAAATTTCTAAAATAATATATTATAATAAGGCAGAACAAAAACTGAGAGTTTTCCAAACTCTGAATGAAGTAGGCAAGGTGAAAAAAACAAAAGGATGACTGCAGCATAAATGATTTAACTTCCACAAGTACAAACAGTGCCAGGATTCCATTTCTTGGAAACATTAGATGGTTTCCAATAAGAAAAACTCAGGAAAAAAAAATTTCTAAAATAATATATTATAATAAGGCAGAACAAAAACTGAGAGTTTTCCAAACTCTGAATGAAGTAGGCAAGGTGAAAAAAACAAAAGGATGACTGCAGCATAAATGATTGGTAACTTCCACTCAATTTTGATAATGAGGGTCTATAGAACATGAAAAAAAAAGAAATGAAAAATAATTTAATGGACTGTCATAATACAAGGAGAATTAAAAGAAAAGGACTGAAAATTAATTGTATGAGTGGAATGTGGTTAGCTGGCTTGAGCTTCTGGAAACATAGACATCTTGTCTGTGGGCACTGGTGGGCGGCTGGCCAACCCACTTCCTTAAGCTTCTTTATATAGTGGATGTCTACTCCAAAGCACATCTATTTCAGAAGCTAATGAATGGGATACAAAGATGTGGAAGTTATTTTATCTTCAAGAAACATGATTAAGTAACCAAACAAAAAATATCACTTGGAAAAGGAAAAATGAGAAACAGAAATCACTTAGATACACCCCTGAAGGGTAAAGCAGTGCCTCATCCCTGTATTCTGGCTATTTCATGTCTATATATGGAGAATGATCTCCAGAAGTTTAATGTTTGAGACAACTTCTTGCACATAGTTCTAGAGAGCATATAGATGAACTGAAGAAGGAACTGGATCATGCAAAATGGACTTAGTTCACGCAGAGGTGTCAGGAAGGAAGTATCAGAACAGGTTTCTAGCTCACGGAGAAATGAAATAGGAGGATCTCTTGTGAGAGAGACTGTGTGAGCTCTGTCCTGAGCTACTTGGCTGCAATCTGCATGCAAGATTTGGAATCAAAATTAGTACTCTGTGGTCTGGACTGAACAGTTACCGAGCATTCAGGCTGTCCGCTTTACATTTCAGCAGCACCTCAGTGCTACCATGCAGCTTCGTCTTATACTATAAAATTCCTTACAGACTGAGACTTAGAAATGACTAAAACTAGAAACATAAAAAAAAATTCGTGGAGTATCATTTTGCTTTGAAGATGCATGGGACTGCACAAAAAGCCTGTTTGTTTGTTTGCTTATTTATTTACATTTCCAGAATTGTTGCAATATGTTCCTCTATATTCTCAAGTTATTCTTGATGTAACTGCCTATAACCACAGCAGTTTAAGATAAAAACACCATCTCCCCTTTTAATAATTTCTTCTTCCTAACACATGTACATACACACTGCAATTTTCAAATGCTGGGCAAAAAAAGGAATGAGTCAGACATTAAGTGCTCTGGATGATATGTGATAATTAAAGTCCATAATTATAAGGTCTTCACATTTAATCTCACTTTGTCACATGTAGACCTTGGCAATGGTTTCTAGAGCCTGTGGGGCCTCTCTGGTCTCGACTGGACTGACATGGGCACAGGATGAAAGGCAGTCTCTTGGATACTAAGACAATCAAAACTTTAAAGATAAACCAGCACCCTAAAACTAGACATGGAAACTCACAAACTCATGGCAGGGAACATGTGCTGAATGTCTTTCCTCCAGCTACCAAAAAAGCACAGCATCTTGAAAAAAATTTCCATTTCTGGATGGACATGAGATATACCCTCCACCTCACTCCTAAGCTAACAGAGTATTAAAAATTGAAGTTCTTTGAAGAAGTTATCCAAAACCTATCCTGCATATTAGTCTTCAAATTGAGATGTTAGAAATACTCAAATATTAGAAATAACTAGAGTCATTACTGAGGTACTCTCATTACCACCGGGTCAATAAAAACAAGGCAGTGTTGTGTTAGGGCAGTGGAATACTGAAGACACACACGGACACATCAAAAGCATGGTCGGAACAAGAAAGGTCCCTGAAACAGATTGTTCCACCACCACATCCGACTGCCAGCAAACGGGTTTAATTTCTGACTGTCTTAATCATAGGATTTATCTGGCAGCCTTTCAGAAGTGTTGCTGCAATTACCTTTTTTTCTTGTAAGCTAGGATTAGTATAATACAAATACAGGTAAGTTGCCGCATGACAATACAGTATTTGTTAGGACTTCCTCCAGATTTCTGGGAAAAGAAAGACAGTATTACTTATACACTGATTTGGATGAACACCTGTAATAATTATAAAGGATACAATAAACAGCACAGTAGTAGAATACAAATATTAACTGTGCCTCTATTTGTTATGGAACAAGAAGGAAAAAAGAAGGAAGGAAAGAATATAAAAGAAGACATGAAGGAAAAGAAGGGAAGAAGAATCAGGCCATGTGCTGACTGGGAAACTGTCACATGGGATCATGATGCAGAAACAACATTTTTAGATGCTAACAATGACTGTATCAAGGAGCAACTAGATAGGTAGTACACAAGAGGGGAAATAATCCCTCATTACGGTTCAAGCAGTGCACACACAGGACCTGTTCCAAAATTTTAGCACTGAATAACTGTGTTGCAACAGTGACTATAGCTTGCCCTGCAGAAACAAAAAGTATGCAAAATGCCCAAATCCACCAGACCTATGCTCAATAGAGAAAAAAATACAAAATGAGGAAGCTGGTCAAAGACAAAGCTGGAGAGGAGACCAAAAAGAGTTAGGTTCTTACAGGTGCTGATTGCTGAAAAATACCATTTTGGAGAGACAGAGCAAATTTATACCACCAATCAAGAATGACTTGAGAAAGGTTGAGAGGAA
This sequence comes from Aptenodytes forsteri, assembly GCF_000699145.1. Taxonomy (NCBI): domain Eukaryota; kingdom Metazoa; phylum Chordata; class Aves; order Sphenisciformes; family Spheniscidae; genus Aptenodytes; species Aptenodytes forsteri. Next base: position 296,590 of record NW_008795144.1, on the reverse strand, counting down.
ACTGGCACAACTAAACAGCAGGAGTAAGGCAAGTTACTAGAAGAACGAAGTAACCCTTTGAAAAGCTGAAGTTGTGTCCAAACATATTAAACCCAAAACAAAAACACAAATCATAAGCATGAGATGACTGCTGTCAAGAGCCTAAGGCCAATGGATGATGAAGATATAAAAAGAGCACTCAGAGAAGATAAGGCCCTATCAGGCAGGCAAAATGAGTTCTTGTCATCTACCTGCACTGTGGAAGAGGCAGGAGATGTTCCTCTGCTGAAGCCCTTCTTTGCTAGGCATGAATAGGCGGGATCTGCCTGAACAGTAACAAGGCAACAGGTCCAAACGGCACTCAGCCCTAAGCTCTAGAGGAACGCAAGGACAAAACTGCTGAATTACTAACTCTGATGCACAGCATCTTAAAACCAGCTTTGTGCCTGAGGACGTGAACTTTGGAAATGAGATACGCATTTTTAATGATTTGAGGGAAGATCTGTGGATCTACAGGCTTGTAAGTCTGGTGCCTGTCATCAGACAAATCATGAGAAACTGGAACAAAGCATACAATCAGCGGACACATGGGCAAATATGATTTTTGGAGTGTCAGCACAGCCCTTGTACATTGGGAGTATACCAGAGCTTTCTGAAGGCATTCACAAGCAAGTAGGTAGGATTTAGTTGAAACTACATGGTTTTCTGAAACACTTTTGACAAAATCTCTTGCCAAAGGCTTTTAAGGAAACTAAGGATCAATGAAATAAGATGGAAGGTCCATGTTTTGATACCTGATTTAAACACAGGAAAGAGAATAGGACTAAGTGGTCTGTTCACACAATAAAAGGAGATCCACAGTGCACTTGCAAACTGAACAGTGTGTGTGCATCTCAAAAAGGATCTGGTAGAACCAAAGAGGAGCAAGGATGTGTGGAACAGTCCACAGGAGCAACGACATAACTAGAGTTCTTCTGCTTGGAAAAGAGGCAAACAGGAGAGAGATCTAGTCAAGGTCTAAACAGCCACGATAGTCATAATGTCATAAAGCGGTCGCATTTTCCAGTGTTTCATATTGGGTATCGAATGAGCACTATGGAGTATCTGGTGAAGCTGGCAGATGGCAAGTTAAAAGTAGAAAAAGGAGGCAGTTCCTCACACCACATTTACATGTAGAAGTCCCTGCCACAGGATATTGGGGAAGCTGCATAACATCAGGGGGAAAACAGACAAGTTCATGGAAGAGAAAGCTTGCTTAGCCATGCCCTAGCTGCAAAGTGTTGGAGGCTGGGAAAAGTACCTGTAAGACCTGTGCTTGCCCTGTTCTTAGGCAGTCTTTCCTTGGTGGCCACTGCTGCAGGCTGGTTACTAGACTTACAAACTCTTCGTCTGATGCAGAACAGCTGTTCTATTCTGATCTTCTTACATGGAGGTTTGTACAGATGTTGAACTCCTTCTACCAATGCTGACAGCCATTCTCACAGACCCTTCTGATGCCCTCCAGTGCCAAAAGGACATGTCTGGTGACGAAAGGTACCTCTGATAATGGTAAGCCATTGAGCCAACTGCATCTGGTATTTTCACCAGTAAGTGTATGTATTATACATGTATAAATATTAATCCAATGTTCCCAAGTTCTTAAACTACCAAAACCAAATTTGGAATTTAAGTAGTGCTTTTGCATCATTGTCAGGACACTGAAACCCTCCACAGCGCCTCCCTCCACACTTTGTAAAGAAAAAAGAAATTTGTTGACGTTCTGTGGTAAATAATCTTAGCTAGAATTAGAGTAATTTATTGCTTACTTTTATTTAATGTGTTACGTTTTTATTTTGTTCACCAATGACACCCCGACTCTACTGTGTTAATGTTTTAAGTAGCAGTATGTCAGAAACCGTTTAATTAAGAGCTTAAATCATAGAATTATAGCATCATAAAATAGTTTGGCTTGGAAGGGACCTCTAAAG
>NW_008795144.1:289342-292293 GCF_000699145.1 Aptenodytes forsteri | reverse complement strand
TTCTCTGTATTCCTCCCAGGCTACCTGTCCTTGCTTCCACCCTCTGCAGGCTTCCTTTTTGTGTTGGAGTTTGTCCAGGAGTTCCTTGTTCATCCATGCAGGCCTCCTGGCGTTTTTGCTGGACGTCCTCTTTGTTGGGATGCATCGCTCCTGAGCTTGGAGGAGGTGATCCTTGAATATTACCCAGCTTTCTTGGGCCCCTCTTCCCTCCAGGGCTTTGTCCCATGGCACTCTACCAAGCAGATCCCTGAAGAGGCCGAAGTCTGCTCTCCTGAAGTCCAGGGTAGTGAGCTTGCTGTGCGCCCTCCTCAGTGCCCTAAGGATCTTGAACTCTACCATTTCATGGTCACTGAAGCCCAGGCTGCCCTAGAGCTTCAAAGGGCACTTTGACTTTCACTTTAAAGTGAGTATTTCACTTTAAAGTGAGGTTTTTTTTTTTTTGGTCTTCAAAGTGTATTTTTTAGTATCAATGGCATTCTACTTGGCAGTTAATGGGAGTTTGTGTGCCTTTTATTGTCCTTTACTGTTACAGATTCTCTCACCCTTCTTACAGGCCACGTGAAGTCCCAGGATCTTTATGAAGACTTGGTCTATTTTCCTCTTACTCTTGTCAGTTTCCCATACAGTGGTATTTCTTAATCTCCTTGATGCTTTTGGTTCTGAGAGGCCTGCATTTTCCTCATCCATCTTCTTCTTATTCTTGGGTCCTCTATTTCCTTGTCTTTCATGGGGACTGTGGTAGCATCCTCAATTCTTTGCTTTCTTCAAAGACAGTATTTAGCATTATCTCACATTATGTTGGATGGATGCACATCAGAAAAACTATTTGCTATGAACGCTACACCTTGTCTTTTTCTTTCATTTCCATACGGTTCTCCCTCGTGTGGAGTCATGTGCCCCTACTGTCTTTCCACTAGGATGATGTACTCTCCTCTCTTAGGGCTTTTCTGTGCCCCATTTTCTCCCCATTAGCACTCTTGCCACCCAGTTCCCTTTTCCTTCTTCTAAGAAGGAACCACTTCTTGAAGCCTGAAGTGCAAGGGCTCCATCTGCCACCTGTTTCGCTCAGACTGGCGCTTTGGCCTCACTTATACTGAGGGAATATGATCACTGATTCTGGGGATGTAGAATTGTGGGACAGGTTAAATGTTTGAGCATTGCATTGCAGTAATATAAACAAGGACGAAAGAGGAACTGACATCAGGCAGGCTCTGGGCCTCGCAGATGTAGCCAACACATACCTAGCCATACATATAGAATGCTACTTGATTTAAAATAGCTAATCATAATACAATCCCATCATCATCAACTGTATCATGAGTATGGGATTTCACAAGCTGCTTTCCTCCTCTTCCCTATTATTACTTATTTATATAGCAAACTGGCAAAAATAACCACTTCCAAATCTAAGTTTCTTCCAAACACCTTACCATGTGACATTCTATGCAGGTGTTGATTGTGCAGTGTTATGTCTTCTTATGCAAAATGTACAGTGGAGGATTTTCTTTGCACATCATCTGCTGTTCTACGGCTGTTTGCTTTCAATTCTGAACCAAAATCCTTCATTCTGACTTGTTCCCTTTATCATCCACTGTTTTTCAAGTCCTTGCTCCCTGACAAAAGTAAAAATTTCGCCATGGTTTAATCTTTTATTTTCCAGTTCACTCACAGATTTTTGTTTATTCTTTACACTCTGAAAATACGCTGAATTCTTTTTTAATCCGTTACTCTTGGGAGTTTTGGAATCCAGCAAGGAATTTCTCACACAATTTTGAAGTATATGATTTTTGTTCTTTTTCTATAACAGTGTTTGAACAGGGAAGCATCAGTGTACCCATCTTTTCAATCTACTGAAGTGTCCTCAGCTCTTTTACGCGTGTACATATCCCTAAAATTGAAATACTTCTTCCTCTAAGTAACCGCTAAGAAAAAGAAAGCTTTGTTTTATAACTCCCATCCTTTTCTGTTAGATTATGTCACCAAGTTTGTTGTTAATTTAAATAAAACAGCAGAGAAGCGGTGAGCTAGAAAACAGACGTTGGCACTCAGAGTTTGCTAGACAGTGGGGAAAAATATGCAAAACTGCACATCATTAGGAAAAAAGATTTGGAACCAGGAAGTACCAACCAAAATGTTTTTGAAAAATATAGGTGCCATTGCTTCAGAGGACTAACTAAAATGAATGTTTGCTTGATGATTTTTAGCAACTAAGGTAAAATTGTTTTGGCAACCATTGCCCAACTCTCCTGCTGTTCTGCAAGCATTCTGTGACGACTTCAAGTATCAAGACAATAAAAATACATGATGAAAAATTGTTGGTGGATCTCTTTCCAATTTCTTGCTATGGAAGCAGAAGGATTTTACTTACGTCTGAGGTTTCTTTTTCACAGCCTCAGAGCTAACCTCCCATGCTTTAATGGATTATCCAGACACTTATGTTCCACTAAAAGCAGGGAGGCAGAACGATTGCATTTTTTAAATAAAAGAACTAACCATGTATACTTTTGGAGAAAGAATACAATTTAAAGAGAACAGGGGCGAAGAATTGCAACACAGGACACAGAAAAAAAGACTTATTAGCGACATTAGATCTATTACGCCAGGAGAAAATTAGTTTTACAGCACACTCGGAAAAGATCTGGAGGCTGGAAGGTGAAAACAGCGCTCTAACGACCACCTACTTTCGCTCTCTTCGTTTATTCCTCCTTCAAGGCAGCCGTGGGCAAACATTCCTGCGCATCCCCGGCACTTAGCGGGCCACGCTTACCCGCCGACACACATCTCATCTTTGCACCTACTCATCCAAGCCGTGCATCCGGACCCTTTACGCCCTCCCGTGAAGGAGCAGCTAGGTGGCGTACGGCAAAGATCTAGACGAGGCGGCTCAAAGCGGGACTGGGGGTTTTGCGGGGTTGTGAGCAGGCGAGGGGCCGGCGGGCGGGACAGAGCCA
>NW_008795144.1:264832-287545 GCF_000699145.1 Aptenodytes forsteri | reverse complement strand
CTCTTCCTTTTCCTTTTTTTTCATGACGCAGTGGGGCTTCCCCCTCCCCCCATTTGTGGGAGATGGTCCCGAGGGGGGGGGGAGCGGCCCCGGGCCCCGCGTTGTGCCGCCGGGGCCGCGCTTGTGTCTTCCTTTTCCTTTTTTTTCATGACGCAGTGGGGCTTCCCCCTCCCCCCATTTGTGGGAGATGGTCCCGATGGTGAGAGGTAGTTACAGCTGTAGGTCTGCGAGTCAAATGTTTTCTCCATAACCGGGAGAGGCTCTGTTACAGACACAGTGGTTTTTCACTTCTGGTCCATCTCGCCTTCAACAGATAGGGAATTCGGGATCTGTGAGAGGTATTAGCCTGGGAAGGAGAATGAAAATGTTTGGGAGAGATGCTAAAAAAAATAAATAAGGATGCACTTGCTTTTAGTAGCGACGGGAGGTTTGTCTCCCAAACAGCTGAAAATGCATGCCTCTCCCTGTGCACGCAGTGCCGAACCAAACCGCCTTCTGGTGTGATGCTGAAGGCTGCACAGATACAGCTGAGGCACCTTCTCCTTAAGGAGCCTTTTCAGTCGTGCTGAGTAGCCCTGCATGTGAGGGTGTCGTGACCAAGGCTTCAAAAATTTTGAAGCTGTGTGTGTCAAGCTTTTACTATTTTGGCCTAGTCAGTATGTTATTGGAGACAAGTTACAGTGAAAGCTTATTTTCATTGTAGGCTGTCTTTATTAAAAGACAAGCTTTAGCTGAACCTGGAATTAATTTGATGTATTTTTTAGATCATGATTAAAATGTTAAACTATAATGACTAAACTAAAGCCAGATCAAACTATTGCAATGCTGTTTTCTTCCAGTCTGAAAATTGCCTCTTGGTATTTGTGCGCTAAGAAGCCCATGTTCTAGTGGGCTTTTTTGCCGGGTTTAGGGAAATACAGGAACATGTGGGCCACATCCTAATGAAGTGAAGCATAGTCTCTTTCCACAACTCTTTTTGTCCTGTCTTTCACTCCTTATAGGTGGAGTTCCGTGAGAAAATGTATGTTCTTTTGAGACTGTCCTCTTTCACACCATTATTAGGCAGCTCAGTGTGTTTGCACTGATCTGTGGATTTTTTTGGGGGGTGTGGTGATTCCTTAAGTGTGTTTTTTGGAATTGACTCTTCATCTGTTCTGATAGAGATAATTGTTTGGTGTGCTATAGAGATACTTCCTTGCAACATCTAAGATTAGATATCAAAATAATTACTAATAGTAACAGCAAATTACTCTTTGCCTTTCAGGTCCCCTCCTGATGGAGTTAAATGGTGTTCTGTAGTCTGATTCTAAGTTAGTATGGAATGGAAGTTGGCCATTACTGTCTTGTGCATGGAGTTAGATATGGTATAAATAAACCACATAATATATGTGAAAACACACTGATTTCCCCCGCCACTCCAGTTTCTGATTCCTGGTCCATGATGGGATGACCAGGTCGTTACATACACTGTTCTGTAAGCAGAATATTACTTGAATTTCTAAGCTTGGCAGGTAGGTTTTTGGTGTGTTTATATTGCAGCAGTCAAGAAAGCTCTTTATGACACCATTAAGACATTTCAGTGTGGAATCTAACTTATTCTGGAACTATAGTTTCTAAAAGTGTAATTTCTTCATATTTCATTACAAAGCATGGCAAGCAGTTTTCTTGGTAGGTTGTAGCATAGAGGAGCTGTAGACAACCTAATTACATGATCATTATCAGAACAGTTTCATTGTGAGCATTAATTGACTCAAATTATTCTCAAATGTCATGAATTTGTTCTGCAGAGTGGTTAGGTGTCTATGTGAAGATTTTCTTAAAGTGATGTCCTGTCTGCTGTTGTTGCCTGGGGGATGGAATATGCAATTTCAGTTACACTTGATACTATACCTAAGTTAATTTTAAAAACTTTCATGGTATAAACTTCAGAAGTTAAGTTTCAACATAGTAACTCAGATGTTCTGCCACAGGATGTTTCATTTCCAAAGCAATTAATGTGTTAGCAAGCATTTAGGCTTAAATGATGAAGAAGGGAAGCAATTATTTTTGCTTCAGACTTAGCAAAACAGTTTGCAAGATAAAGTTGAGAACACAAAAGCTTTTAATAAGGGTGTGTCATTGGATACCTACATTTTTCCCAATCTCTGGAGTATAAAATATACCATATCTATGATTATGTATTTGATTTCTGGCCACAGAGTGCTGATAACTTTTAAATCATGATGGTGCTGTACTTTTGTATGAAAGATGTTCACAAAGCTGTTGTGCTTTTTTCACTGTGTTTCAGGGGGCTTATTGTCTCCATTCCCAAAGTGACTTCAGTTCCTGCTGACTAACAGTAATGGTCTCTAGTGTTGAATAATACTATGCATTAAAGAAGATATTTCAGTGACTTCTAAGAACTTGAAAAATTAAGCTCACTCTTTAGCTGTGGTTTTTGTACTAACTTAAGTTGTCCAGCATGTATGTCAAAGACTTAGTAGGGCAGCTGGTATAAACATCCTAGTACCATTACATAAAATTTGCACTACATAAAGACCTACTGTTATGTCCCTGCTTCCTGACCCAGTGCATCAAGGTTGGCAGTTATTTTGTTTTAAGACTGATCCAAAAATGTGTTCACCAGCAATGTGGTTCACTGCTTTGAATGTAGCAATTTTGTCTTGCAGTTAATGTTTGTGTTATTCTTTTTTCCTTTTAAAAGGTAAGTAAATTTTGTGAGGCAGTGTTACAGTAATGTTGATGCTAGTGCCAATTATAGAACAGATTATTTTTCCTTAGTTTTGTTTACAAACTTCATATGTCTAATGCTTCTACTGATTCTGTTCTCCCAGAAAAGCACTGTTTGAGGAAGATGCATGTACGCGTACAGAAGGGTTACCTTTTGACGAGGGTTTGTCTTGCGGTCCTGGTAGGATAGGTGTCTGACCACCTCAGGTTTCATGTGGTCATTTCAATAGTGGCTTTCCTGGTAGAACAGAAAGGGATTGTTCTTGAAACTGGTTGTGGAAACATGGCTGGGTGATGCTACAGTACTCTGAAGTGGATGAATTGCTTACTACTGATCTTAGTCTATCATGTTAAATTTCAAGTGAGGGGTCTTGTCTTCATATATCATTGGCTGCAGATAGCCAAGGTGATCAATCTCTTGCTTACCCTATTGGTGTGCATTAATCTTACTCTGCTTTAGAGTGATGGTAGAGGTAATTTGGATGCTGTTACAGTTGCTAATCTCATAGGTAAGGTGATGCTTTGCAGGAGCATTAGTGTCCAGAGATGTAGAGGTGAGAGGATGGTTATTAACGAAGAGGTGTTAGGGAAACGGCATACCACGGTACATAGGTTTTTGTTGCAGTCGCAGTGGTATCCCCTGCCCTCTCGAGTGGATCTGCCTTCAGACAGTAGGAAGATGAAAGGTGTCCTAGCTTCTCTTAATTTTTTTTTTCTATCTTAACAATTTAGAATATTTGTTTTGCCTAGGTCAGCTGCATCTGTAAGCAAAGCTATAACCTGCAGAAGACATTCCATCTGCCTTTATGTCTTCCTCAATGTAAAAATTACCGTGCCATAATGTCATAGACCTTATGGTTCTGAAGGTGAATACTTTTAAAGTATTCAGAATTGGACTGTGTTTAGTAATCCACTACTATGCATTAATTTATAGTTTTTCTGTATAGCATTGCCTTAATTGGAGAGCTTAGTTTTTTTGAAGAACAAACTTCACAGGATGTGAGTGATTCTGATTTGATATGTCTTTTGTGCCATCATTTACAGCTGTGGTTAAGTAGATGTTAGGTGAACCAAGCCCTCTACTGGTAGCTTTCTTCTGTTGTTTCTTAAATACTTGCTGAGAGTACTAGTTGGTTCCCTTGACAGGCTAGAAGGTGGTGATCGCAGAGGAAGATCTTTACACCACCCCCAGCCCAAATTAAAAAATGAAACAAAAAACCCCAAAGGCATTTAAAACCACGTGTGCTTTGCTTCCTCCCACACAGAAATCCATGCACCTGTCCTCTGAATTTGGAGACAGAAGTAAGAAAGAAGACATTACTGATAGTCTTGATGCACAATTGAGGGTGGTTTGTTTTTTGTTTGTTTTTACTCAAGTTGGATGACTAATTTTTTTAAACTATCTTTCTGGCTTTGATTTGTATTTTCTTGAACACTGCAGTTTTTCCTCTTATGTGATAACTTAAACATTTTAACTTAAGCCCAGTGAAAAGGCTGCGTATGGCACTGCTTTTTAACAAAGAATGTATTCTCTCTTGAAAATGTTAAACAACTGCTGCACCTCTAACATTTGTTCATACTTTTTTTTTTTCAGTTCTTGGTTTGTGTCTGCTTAGCCTGTAAAGAAAACGGAGCTCAGCTAAAGACACATAAAAGGTTTAAAGATTATTATGGATGATTCTAGGCTATCAAGTTAGCTGACCATGTTATGTAAGGTCTGTCTTTAAAAACTGCTTCCTCCCCTCTCCTTCTGCCGGAAGACTGAGACCCTCTTGCAGATAATTTTTGTTGTACTACCTTGCTGAATCTTGCTTACAATCAGTAGGTCTCTTAGTTCTCGAGCCAGTGTAATTTAATTCAGATAGCTTCTTTTCCTTCTTGCTCTCCTTTATATTTGTACAGAGAACTTTGAATTTTCCTTCTGAACTTCATTGTACTAAAATTAAACGAGAAACTCTTTTAGTCTTGGTCTCTGTGCTCTTGGACATACTAGAAGCTTTTAATTTGTAACTGTTCTCATTCATCATTCTTGAAAAATGGTGAGCTCAATGCACCTGTACTCGGATGAGGCTTTACTAGCATCGTGCAAAGTGCTGTTTTTATGCTTTTTCAATCTGTGTGGAGAATCCTCACTTGGTTATCCTGATACTCCACTTCATTACCACCCTCTTCATGAAGGGAAAATAAATAATATTCTGCTCTGTTTGCAGCAGTAAATCATATTAGTCCTCCAGGGTTTGTATTTTATAAGGACCATGTGTATTTCATAATTTTACATTGCTTGATGCTTCAACCTGTCTTATCTGATCGTTGTGATAAGTCTTTAGTCCAGAACACCTATGGAATACTGAAACCCTTGAACTGTCTTGAGCAAACTGCTAATACTGTTCTTACTACTCTGTTTTTGTTTTGTTCCTGAGAAGCTGGAAATAACTGAGTGCTGTTAACAGGTTATAGTTTGACAGCACAAGTGTGGGCTGCTGCTGAAAGGGATAAACTTTGTGCTCTCTCTTGTGGTGATGTTTGTATTTTTGAGTTGGATCTGGGAACTGATCTGGTTTACAGAAAGCAAACACCCCCCAGCTGCAAAATCTTGCTGGTGAGTCAGTTCCCTGATCCAATACACCAGTGGTCTCCACAGTCTTTCGACTGCACGCTCTTACCAATAAAAAAAATTTTTGAGCATGCACCCCTAATAAAGGTATATTTATTTACCTATAAATTATATACATGTACTACTGTACTAATGTTGTGTATGGTACAAAATAAAAATTAAAAGATAAGATAAAGATGAAATAAACACTTTCAGAAATCTTTTTGTACTTTATTAACACTACAAAAAATATTTTCTTCCCGCAGTCCCAATGGACTGTCCTGTGCACTGCTTGGAAGACCACTGCAATGTACTATGAACCCCTTGAGTGCTCATGTCAGAAGAAAAGGCATTGTAATTTACCAGAAGAGCACAACTAGGGAAGGAAGGAAGGAGTGCCTGTTTGGAGGAGCTTCGGGTTTGTTTTTTTTTTTTTAATAAACCAATCTTAGCTGACATATTGTCAGTATCAATGACTAGTTCAAGACCAGAACCTGAAAGAATAGCAATAACTTCTCTCCAGCTGGGCAGCTTTTCTTTCAGCATAAGCTATTTCAGAACTGATTAAAAAGGAAGGTGGTGCAGAGTTAATCTTCAGATTAACTTTTTCCCTTTTGGTACTGCATTTGATTAGACCTCAGATGATTTTCATTCTTGAAGAACATTCTTGCAGAGGAGGAGGTTGGCAAGATCAGTATCTTGGAGTAATTCAAACCAGTGTACTACATCTTCTGTTGCATCCTTCAGATTTTTTCCTAAAGCCCCATATAATATTCATACAAAACAACCACAAACTCATTTCTCCCCCGCCTTTTGGTACAGGTAATAGCAATCACAATATGATCACTTGTTCACTAGTAAGAATTTTTTTAAATAGTTGACTTAGAATTGTTTGCCTTTCAGTATTTTGGAAGCTATCCAGTTTTTGCAGCTTGAGCACATGGAATGTCTTTGATTTATTGCTACAGTTCAGCATGCTGGTTAGGCCTGATAAACTTAACAAAATTTCTTTTTATGCATTAAAAACTAACTAAGATGCATTATCTGTGCCTGATAAACTTAACTGACTTAAGGGTGCGGTAATTAAAAAAAAAGTAATAAAATTCCATTTTAACAAGGAAGCTTATCTCTTGCCTCTTCATTTTGCTAGTTAACTTTCCTTCTTCAAATGAACTGCTTCTATTTCAGATTATTCAGGGTTGTTTGTTTTGGTTTTTTTTTAATTCAGAGAAAATAGCAATGTCTGTTTCAGCTGTAGAGAAACTGTGATGCTAGGTTAATGTTTCAGCTTACTCTGAGGGTTTACATGGTAGAGAGACTCCTAAGACTATTCTGAGTGATATTGCTCTTCAGCTGTAAGCAGTTTGGCAACTTGGTTTGAATGCAGTGCTGTGACAGTGCAAGTAAGTGCTGCGCTGCATGAAGGTACCAGCTCTGCTCAGTGTTGGCTCAGGGGCTGTGCCTGTAGCTGTATCCAGCACTTCATGGCATGACGTTAAAAATTCAGGCAGTACTTAATTGATTTTTTTAAAGATTATTTCAATGGGCTGTTTAGCCTATTGTAAGACAACAGGTTAAACGTAGTAAGTTCATGAAAAATTACACTTAGAACTAGACTTCTAATTAAAATGGGAAGTTTATTAAGGTCACTGCTTGTGTGGTACACTTGCTTCCCATCCACCATCTCTTGAATGGAAAGTACATCATTCTATTTTGCAGAAGTGGATGAAAACTGATAGGTGTTAAGAGCAAGAATGCTTCAAATTAACCTTTTTTTTGGGGTGGAGTATAGAAGAAGACTTGGGGAATTTGTTGTGTTGAAAACCAAGTTCTTCAGCAAGGCTGAAACCGATTCTCTTTTGTACTTATTTACAGAACATTGTATTTCTCAGACTATACTTGAATATGCAAAACTGCTATGCAAGAGGCTTGCTAATAGGATTTAATTCAGCTCGTACACAACTAAATGCTGCATCTCCTTCATTCTGGAGAACAAGTAAATTATATGAAACACTTAAAAGGTCTATAACCATTAGAGATGTATCAGGGTTATGTTTTTCAGATAATCAAGTGAAAACTACCTGTGTTCAGAGCCTGGATCTCTTTTCCTGAGAAGTGTTATTTCTCTTTTCATACCAATGGATATCAAAGGGAGTATGACGGTCAATGCACAGTAATGAATAATAACTTTAATAACCATTCACAGTACAGTGGTTCTTCTGGAAAGGATCAAATACATTGGTGCAGTAAGGAAACTAGTAGTTTGATTCTGGAGAGGGCAGGAAAGGAGTCATCCATCAAAACCAGAACTGAGGTGTACTCCTGAGGTGTGAAGTAAACTACATGTATTTCTTCCTCTTAAGCTGGATGGATTGGTTGCCCCTACACTTGTGCAGGAAGTCGTGCCTCTGTTTTTGTAACTAGATGTTAATGGTGCAATTTCCTGTTAACTAGAAGAGGTGGAGAGACTGGCAAAGGAAGCTTGGGTTTTTTTTTTTACGGTGGCAGACCGTGTTGACTGTCATTCCTTGACAGGAAGGCCTGACTTTGCCTACAATATTTCTGGGAGTGCAGAACATAAGCACTGTGGGTCTACCATGGGGTAGCCACACTGCATAGCTGCTGAACAGAGGTCTTTTCTCATTTGTCTCTAATTCTCATGATCAGCTTGCTCAGAGTATTCATATCATCTGTGCTTATGGAGGGATGTATGAATCAAGGTGTGAAGATATAGAGAGTTTTCTCTATCTTGATGCTTTTGCAAAATGCTCTTGTTCTTTAAGTAATTTTTTGGTATGGAGGAAAAAAATACTATTTATATTTCAGACAGGATACCACTCTTGCATACCTGCAGATGCCAACAAAACTTTGCTGCCATATCACATGTAAAAACTACTTGAAAGGATTCCATCTGGTCGTATCATACTGGCTGCAGGCTTTCAAATCTCAGCCCTTGCATGTCTATCTAGACTTCAGTGCTTTCCTCTGGAATTTTTCTTCTGTAAATATGGCTAGTCCTTCTCTGTTAGGTATGCAGAGATTTGAATCTGAACTTCCTATGCTGATGTTATGACAACTAGATCAAATGGTGTTGACACTGTCACTGTTTCCAGAGGCACTGATTAGTAATCTACCTTGAGAGAGACCTTATTTTGATGTGATGCTTAGGAAAGCATTGAAACTTTTTTTTGCTTGTAACGGGCTGAAAACTCAAAATTCCTGGTGATGCGGTAGAGAAAGCAGGTAGAGGAAGGGATGAGATCACCCTTGGAATATTACGCAATGTTCTAATGCCTGGATTACTTAAGTGACATGACAAGTTAGTGGCTGTGGAATACTGCTACAACAATCATCAAGATCAGTCCAGGACCAGATTCTGTCTATTTTCAGCAATTAAAGTACTCTTAAGTATGGGCAGTTTTGCTGTTCCTTCATTTCTGAATTGATTCCAGACCTTTTCCTTCAGGCAAAAGTCTACCAGATTGCAATTTGTATCCATCCCGTATTAGGAGGGGGGGATCATAATTGCCTTCTTAAAGAGAAAAGTCCATAGCCTTCATGTGGTTAGTAAGATCAGTCAAAAAAAAATTGCATGCAGGTAAGATGTTAAGTGGTGGTGAGCTTTATAAACAAGGCTCCTATCTATCCTTTGTAAGTATACCACCTTGCAAGAACAATGATTTACTCCTAAGCGGAAATCAATTGCCTGAGTAAGTTTCTTGATTAGCTAGTCTTGCTAGCCTGGTTAATACATCACACTACTTGTAAGAGTTGGGAGGAAGAATGGATGACTGTCTGTCCCTTTTAAAGAATTAAACTAAAAATGGCTTTTAAAATCAGAAAAAAAAAATACACACACACACAAAAAATACTGTTTAATGTTTCTCTGTTAAAAGCAGTATTGAGTTGCAAGACACTGAAATACAAGCTGATGGCAGAAACATGTAGCTGGCTAATTCTTCAGTTGACGTGTTAATTGTAACTATAAATTTCTTCTGTTTAAAATTGTTCTGCTGTAATCAAAGTACAACAGACTTTAATTTCAGCTTAAGATAACAGTAACATTCTATGTTTGATGCAATCTCTTTTAAAATCTTTGGAAGTGGATGCCAAAAGCATTTGCTGCTATATTTTAAATTGGTAACTGTAGAGAAGGTAATATAGCCAAAGTGCTTAAGTTTTGGTCTCTTGGCTGCAAACCTGAAAAGGATTTCCTTTGATTGAGGCAAGTAACCAATGGTTGAAGCTGTTCATGTTTGATTCCAAGGAATCAGGAGTTTTAAGAACAGGTCATGTTTTATCTGGGTAATTTATCTCCTGTTGCTGTAGGTAACTGCTGGGTGCCATTTGATGGGTTAGTAGGCTTTTTTTAGGTTATGACTGTAAAGACACTGGAACCACAGTATAGCAGCAGCATTTTACATGTGCCTCAAACAAGGACTGGGAATTACAAATTCTGTTAGCAAATTTGCTATAATTCATTCCTGGTTTAAAACCAAGCAGTAAAGTACCTAATATGACTGCTGAATTTTCTGAACTGCCGTCAACAGCTAGTCATTGCACAGTGACTAGCAATGTTCCCTGAAAGTTTGTGGTTTTTGAGTTTGTTTTTTAAAGAAAATGCTAAGAAGGTGTTTAGGCAGACTGGGATGTCTCGAACATGTCTTCTGCCATGTTTTCTTTTGTATGTGCTCCCTGACTGGTTTTTTTCCACTGGTAGCAATACTAATCGCTCAAGCTTCCCATCTAACTCCTGAAAAACTTGAACACCTGAATCTGTTTTGCTAACTTGCCAAGTTTACTTTTAACTAAAGCATTATCAGGAATTTGTAAACTGTTCTAGGTGTCTGTGGAAGCTACTCTTTTTACGAGTAGCAATCTTTTTAAGTGAAAGGTAACTGTGTTCACTTGGATTATCAACCTGTTTGAAGCACTCAAGAATCAGACTATTACATCTGTTGGTAAGATGTAAATTAGTGATGTAATTAAGATGTAGAAGGTGATAACCTACTTGCAGGTTTAGAATTTGCACTTTCACTGCTCTTTCATCAGAATGAGGGCTATTATGAAGCATTAATCAAGAGTTGGGCATGCTAGTTCTTAGTTTCCACGCTAACTCATGATAACCCTATCACCATCCTTATCCCAGCAGAGGACTGGTAAGGAAGAACTAGAACTGCATGCAGTATTTAAAGTTCAGGTGTACTACAGATTTTTTTTTTTCCTTGATTTACTCATTACAGAATTATTTTTCTGTTTTTATAATCTTTTCTCTTCAACTATTACTGTGTAACAAGTTGATAGTTTTCTGAAAGTATTTAGGGTAGGCCAGAAAAAGACTTCTTTTAAGGATAGTGAGAGACGTAGACAGCATATGTTTTTTTTCCTTATTACTTTGCATTCATAGGCATTGAATTTCAGTTGTGTTAATTTCCAGTTCCTAGGTGTAACAAGATTATTCTGCATTGTTTTATAGGTCTAAATAGCAAATTGCCTTTCTTAAGAAGTAACTGTTTTAGTCAGGTTTGGATATTGATATTTACTGTACAGTTCTGGGGTTTTAATGGGAGGGAGGCTTAGGTAAATTTGTTGTGGCATAAATGAAAGCAATGAGGTTATCTAACAAAGCTTTAGGGTTAGCACTTCTGAAACAAATCAGTGTAGAGAAGAAAATAGCTGTTTGTCAACAACAGTATTGCTAGTGTTACTAGTTTACAAAGTAAACTGTCCATGCCAGTGCTGGCTGTTCTTTAAGAGAGTGTTATGTAGAGTAAGATACTGTAAAAGTAATTACCTACAATACTTACTCCCTTTTAGAGCTGTTTATTTCCCTTACAAAAAACACTTGAAAACTGTCAGACCTGGCAGAGGTGTTTTTCAAACTCAGTATTAAAAACTTGCTGTGATTTGTAGTTAGTCTACAGAGCAAAGTTAACAACAGTATCACAGCCATTTTGAACAGTGGTTGGTTGAAAGAAATGGTTACAAACAATAGACAGTGTCAGCAGATCAAGTCAAAGACTGGTGAGAACTTACTTTTCCTCTTGCATATTTAAGTACTGAAATAGTTTGTATTCTCAGTCAGACAATCAAATTTGAGACTTTTCTTGATAAAGTTAGTCACAGGACTCTCTTGTGTCCCTGGACAACAATATGCTTAAAACCATTCCATAGAGATTTAGACAATTTGGGAAGGAAACTCAGTGTTCTTGGTTTCTTTTGCTACTGGTTAGATAAAAGCATTAAAACATAAAAACAACTTATCAAAGACCCTTAGGCCCAAACTGGGAATTTTATGACTGCAAATGTTAGCATGCTGCAAAAGCAGTGTTTAAAGAACAGATGTGTTTGGTACAGTTTAGTGTCCTGCAGTCAACATTTAATAGTTGGCTTATTCTTTGGTAGTACAGTATCACACTTAAATATATTTGTACCACTACAAACTGTTTGCAAAAGTTGTCACTGTTGCATCAGAGGTAAACACCTATGTCAGCAGCATTATTCTATGCAGTTATTCTATGCATACAATACATCTAGCACTTTCTAAACCTTTTATTCAGATCATTAGAAATGTCACAGGTGAGGTGGGAGGAAGAATCCAAAAGTTCATTCCAGAAGGGAAAGTGGAAGGCTTACTCATCCAAGAAAAGATTTGTAGTGTTTAAAAATCATGGGAAGTGTTAGCAACTTCTGGGGCAAAATGTTTAGTAATTCTGCTGCTGTTGGATAACTTTCTTTAATCTGTCATTTTTATTTCATCCACATTCTGGCTAAAGTACGTTTGAATTAGAAAAGCAAAAACAGATGTTCCTAAGCTTTTCTTCTGTGTCTGTTCTGAGCTGTGTTTACTCTGAAAATCTTCTGTACTGTCAAGTTTTGTACTTAAGTAGCCATAGTCTTAACTGTGTGCAGCTATAGAGTTGGGCTATTTAGGAGTGTAATCTCTACAAGTAACGATTCTTCCACTGTTGAGACAATTGGCATGCTACATCTGGATCAATATATTTTATCGGTTGCTTCCTTCCACAAAAAGGAATTTCTTAAAAATGGCGATGCCTATAAAGTTAACCTTTGGGAGATGGAAACCAGAAATTGTTGTGGTAAGGTGTAGTGAACAGCTTGGCAATAACGCTGGAAGCTGCAGCGAAGGTGTGCAGAAGATGTGTGCAAGTCTCTTGTGAAGAAGGGTTCCACTGTCGTGATGATTGCTGCAAACACCTCTAACCATAAAAGCTCCTAGCAGGTAAAAGCATGATCCTGTTGTTGAGGCTTCGACTGCAGCTGGTGAGGACAGAGAGCCACTGCTGTACAGAATTGTTCTGTCTGTACCTCTGTTGGTGAGAGACGGTTCTCAGGTGGCTTCCCTTATTTCCTGTCCTCAGTAAGCGTGTTAAATGATGAGAGCACTATGCTCGGTGTCAGAATATGTAAGTACAAAGCAGTTTTAAATGTAAGCAGCTGTTCTCTTGATTAAATGTAGTGGAATGCCATTTTTCTATTTCCTTGCAGAAATTGGAGCTTGAAAAGATGAGGCTCTTGATTTTTCTTTAACATTTTGGTAGTATTAGCTGTTTAAACCAGCTTCAGTACTGTACCCTACTAAGACAAGAAAAAGCTATTGTTGTGAAGCCTTTCTAAGGAATTTGTATGAGGAGAAGCCTATACTATATGGCATGTGCTAAACCTGTAACTGGTCAAACTTGAGAGATGGAAAAAGCAGTTAAATGTGCTAGTCTCAGGTGCTTCTTTGGCCTCCTCTCTTTGCACAAGGGTAATGGCAATAGGAAGGATTAGCTAAAGAAGTTATTACTTGGGACATGCCAAATCAGGCAGACTGCAAAGAAAGTGGTCTGCCTGAAGAACCACCATGTGGTTTTAGATACAAACTTGCTGTTTGTCCTGTCCTTTACTTGGGGCTTCCATGTTGTGATACTTGAAAAAAAGCAAGAGCAAAAGAGTTCATGTGTGTTTATTCTGGTACCACCTCATACAGTTCAACATAGCTTACGTATGTTGCCTTTAAGATGGCATCTAGATAAATTCCCCACAAATAAATGTGCTCCATGACATGTACCACTGTCAAGAACTCTCAGTAAAACTAAATAGCAATTTTTACTGATGAGAAACTTTTCCATGCACCAGTGTATTTCAAGCTGTGTGTGAAAAATCTCAGATCTCTTCTGGCTAACAAGTCTTTTCTCATTATTAATCCACTTCTAATAAATGCAGAGGCTATTCACAATTGGCACAAATAACTTACAGTTATGATCCAGTACTGGAGATGAAATAGTAGATTATCTGTACTTTTCTGTGCACTGTGGTACAGCAGTGGAAATTTCTGTGTAGGAACAGAACTTAACTGTTTCTCAGCTAAATTCCTATCAGTGTATGATAGAATTGACAATCTGTAAATGTGTCTTATTTCTCCTTTAACAGTGCAAGTGAACACCGTAACTCTGAGTGTTCTTTGGACTGATTAGATAAAAGACACTATTTTGATTAAAAAGTTGGGTTAATAAGAGCATTTCTCATCTGAAATGCTAAAACTTTCTCTTTTCTTTCCCCTTTTGTTACACCCCCTCCAAATCCACAGTGTGTTAGTGTTTTTTACTGTTTATGAAGATCTTATCGTACATGTATTGCTGTTCTAAAATAGTGCTAGTGCGTCTTTTTCCATTCAGTGTGTGACTTGAGTAGAAGCATTGTTTCCTCATGAGCACAAGCATGAAAAATACTACGCCTGCTTTATTTACAGCTGAGACCACAGTGGTGCTTTCTTAATTTCACATTAAAGGGCTGAACTTGGAGCCTTGTGTAGTGGAATTCTTTTGTGCCCACAGTCTGTAATATCTGTTCTCACTGGTGCTTTATTGGGCACCCACTAGCACTGGTAACCAGCAATAACCTTTCAGTTATTACATTTTGCATGTGCTTCAAAATATTTTCCTAAGAATATTGCATAGTGTGGAGAGACAAGACATACAGAACAAAACTTTCTTGTGTTCGTAGTGTGCATATCTTGGAGCTGATCCGGTAACTGGTAACTCAAAATATCAGTTGCAAGCCATTATGTCTTTCCCAGAATACAACAGGCTGAGAGATGGGGTTGTGGGAGCGCTACAGTAAAATGCGTAGCTATCACATGATGGTTGAGGCTGGAAGTGACCTCTGGAGGTCATCTTGTCGATGTGTGCAGGTTCTACCAATACCTGGCCAGCCATGGTCATATGCTGAAGTCTATAATTGTCTCTTACACTAGACACTAGGATATTCTCCACCTTCTCCTAAAACCTAAACGTGCAGCAAACAAAAACTTCTGGCTTGTTTAAAAAAAAAAAGTGGTGTCACTCAGTATTACAGCATTAACTAGTTTAGTTGCGTATAATGTTTCAGTATTTTGGGACATGAAGGTACAGATTTCTTCTAGCCCTTCCTTGATCCTCCCTGGCCAGTCTTTTCAAAGAACAATTTTATTGCTTCTTACTAGAGACATGTCATGCCTTTTTGTAATACCAGAAGATCTTATCAAATGTTGGCAGTTTTCTTGGCCAAAGCATAAAAACTGCTTAGATACATAAATGTGACTCCCTTTATGCAACGCCTTAAAATGGAGTTTGTTGAAAGTATAATGTGATGCTTTTCTATGAGAAATAGGAATGGATTTTATATGAAGGAATAATAATACACAGTTACACTTTTGCATGCTTGATTGGAGGTTTTGTTGTCATGGTTGTGAACATGTTTATTAATCCGTCTGTCCTTTTAATATATCTTTTTTTTCTTTTCCCTCCCCACTTCTGAAGGTGGGTGGGGGAGAAGCCGGGAGAAACTTCTGGTAAGCGCTGCTGGATACAGCAGAATCTGATGAGGGAGACGTTAATACCTAGAAAGAGTTTTGAGGTTTACTGCTGCATTTCTAGGAAAGATATCTGAAGGACGTGTACTCAAGGGTATTGGAGCAGGGCAGTATGTAGGCTCATTCTTTTCTGTTGTGAGCTTCAGGTGTGTCCAAATTGGGTGACGAGCCTGATTAGAGGGCCTTCCATGTCTTCAGTTCTGGTTTAGGCAGGTCAACATAGCAAATGAGTGGCTTGTAGCTGTGTGTATTAAATTAAAACGAGTTAATTATTATTCTACTTCTTGATATAGAGATGCTAGAGATGCTAGAGTTAATTCTATGTAAAATCTTAAATGTCGCAGCATGGTAATTCTCTCTTTTGGTCCTCACTGTTCTTCTTACCACTCTAAATGGATCACACACCACTTCTTGCTTGATTTGGTTTAAGTTTGAGTACCTGAATACAAATAACCAGCAAATCAATAAATTCATCTGATCAAAGGCTGGCAAATCTCCCGAGAAGTTACAGCCATTAGTTCTCTTCTATACAGAAGAGCTGCAGTTCAGCAAACTGGGTAATTCCCAGTTATGTTTCTTTTTGTCCTCTGTTCAATGTACGTAACACATTATATACATATATACACACAAAAAAAAATATATGTGTATATACAACATACATATCTATCTTCTTTTTTTCTAATCCCTTCTGGAGACAAGAAAACCTACTTTTTAAGAAAGCTGTCTGTTAAAGGTAATGATCTGCAAACTGATCATGATTCTGCCTACTGGTGGAAAGCTAATGTCATACAGGATTGCCAGACGTGTTGCAGGTGCACCTGTTCTTATGAGAATTTCTTCATGCAGAGTTAGTGAGAGAAGCACTGACATGAATCTGTGCTAATGACCTTTGGATAAGGTTGATGTAATCTGATTTTTTTTTATCTCTTTGTATGTTTACTGCTGATTGTAAGGGGATATGGATGACACCTTTCATAAGTGACAGTTCTATGAATATTTCCTCTGGACTCTGCTGATGGTACATTTGGTATTAATGTATCGGGAGGAGGAGGAATTTAATAAAGTATCTCACATTAAACTTCCTTACTGTGACCCTTCAGCACAGAACATACTTCTTGAAAGCATAATTTGGGTTCAGTCTATTTTGTATCTTATTTAGCGAATGGGAATTTTGCCCTTTACCTCATTGGGATTGAACCTCTAATTGCTTAAATGTTTTCTAAGCACTCTGGGATGCAGGCTGCTTCACAAATACTGCTTTAGCTGGTTTGTTGAATAGTATTCTCTGAATGGTATTCAGGGTCTTTCTAGTATATTCATTGTTTATACTTGTTGCCTTGGATAACTAACATACTTTGCTTAGAGTGCTTCCTGCAGATTTCTTACAGCAAGTTGAGTTTAAACGTCTAGGTGTTTTTGCCTGACTTTGGCAAAACAAAACTGCCTCTTGAAAAACAAGCATGCAACAAGTATGTGTATATACACATACATTTTTAATATATATCCAACAGTTAAGATTTCTGCATTGTAAGGCTGAGAGTTGAATGGTAAAGAAAAGCCACAAGCTGGTCTTTGTCCATGGGCCTGATGTTTTCTGTGTCTGTCATCCTTCCCTTTTAAACAGGGAAGAGTGTTTGGGAAGAGACTTCTCTTCCCTCCTTCTCCCTGAAATACCACTCTCCCACCCTCCTTTCTAGCAGCATCACCTTACAATGAATAGTTTGCAGGGGAGTGAATAATTTATTTCCTGAAAAATTGATCAAATGACAGCTAAGTCTGAACTACAGGAAATGCTATAGCTGAGACTAGTTACTTGTGGTAGAACAGTATACACTTTCAGATTAAGAAATAAAACTTCCTGTGCTGTAGGAGTCGCTGCATTTGAAATCTTGTAGCTCTTTTTCGAAAAGACCAGATGTTTGTTTCTTACGGCTGTAGAACTGGTTCGTAAAAATATTTATTACTCTGACTGCGAACAGTTTGCTCTAACTGAAGCAGAATACCAAGTCATCTGTGTAAGTTTGTTTTATATTCCTTGAAATCTGTGAGATGTGCCTCATGCAAGGAACATAAAAGAAAAGCTTAAAACTTCTGACGTGTCATTATTTAATTTTTCTGTTTGCACAAGTAGACGGGTTTTTTTTACAACATGAGTATCAAATGCCCTCTCTACTCTGTTAATCACATAAAAGATAAACTTTTTTTTTCCCAAGGAGCCCTTTGAAGATGGCTATGCAAATGGTGAGGAAGGCACACCAGCTGGGGAAGCAGCTGCCACTTATACACCTGATAGCAAAGGGGTGGTCAAGTTCGGCTGGATAAAAGGTGTATTGGTAAGTTTGATGTAATGTACTTCAGTTTCTTACTGATATGGTCTTTCTAATAACCTTCTGTTTTGAAAGGGATTGTGACAGCGCTGTATAAAGAAAAGATTGTATCTGAGAGATGTGAAAAATGCCATAATTTTAGGAAGGGTTGCTTTTACTTGTACTGAATTTTAAGGAAGTAAATACTTCAGGAATTCAAGTTTTGAAGGGATCATGGTTTCTTAGCACAGGTTTTACAGTTTTGAAGTTGCATAATTTCCAAGAAGGAAAAAGATTATGTAAATATTCATATGTACTAGAAAAATTACATATGACTCAAGTGACAGACAAATGCAAATGGAGAGAATACACTTAATGTGTGTTCACTTTGGATCTGTAAAGTTTTGGACTGAAGTGTTAGAATACTTGATATTTATTTATTTATTTTTAGAAAAGCAAAAAATACTGTGTTGAGGGAAGCACCTACCTGTATATGGCAAAACTTGACCAGGATTAAGTATTTAAATTTTGTTGAACCTGTTACAAAAAGTCGTCTTAAGCTGTGGAAGTCTTAACATTAAATACAATATAGTCATGGTGGAAAAAACTTGAGTCTGTCCCCATTTGGAGCAGTGAAAAACTAAGGGTGACATGGGGGATTTTATTACAAGTACATATTAATTTGTTTTTAATATTTTGTCAAAGAGAAACCATGATTAGTACGTACTCTCCAAAGTGATAAGAATTTATAGTGGTGGCTACAAATGCAACAGTTGGTTAAAACATGCTGAACTTGAGTACTCAGAATACCTAACCAGTTCAGCAAGCTTCCACTGTGTATTAGCAACTTCCTTAAAAGTCCTGAAGTAGCCATATACTCTACCTTGGGAGACAGAGTGCCTGTGGAAGCTGTGAAACAGGTATTACGGACTTCTATTGATGTACCCCAACCAAGGACAGACTTGTTCATTTTAAAGCAGGTATGAAGCTGACTTTCAATTTCTCCAAACCCAAATTCTGTATTGCACTATTTTTGTAAGCAACAATTCTAAGTATTAAAGAGTTATGGGATAAATGTTGCTGACCGTTTTCTTCCAAAGCCTATTTAAAAGTTTCAAGGGATGATCTTCTTTTCAGTGGTTTGAAAGTTGCAGTTAGTGTTTCCTAGTAGGCATAAGCTGCCTGGGTGAATATTTCCAGCTCAGGTGATTTACATTTTGCAAAATAATTTTTAAAATCTCAGAAAACTTTACTTTTGTGGTTTGGAGAGGTCTTTGTCTCCCTTCTAGTCCTAATGACCAGCTAAACTTTTTTGTAGGATTGATACCGTACTCTTTAGGTAAGAGAGAGACCTAAGACCTGCTGTTAGACTTCTGTCTAAATTCTGTGCAGTGCAAACTCTATTTTATTGAGGACTAAGAGTTTAAAATACACGGATAAAAAAACCAAACACCCCTCCCCCCCCCCATCCTGTTAGTGTGCAGCTGTGTTGTGAGATAGAAAAGTTCTAGGACTGGGAAGTTGGGGGGGGTTGTTTGTTTGTTTTTTTTTTAAAAAGAATATATTATTTACTAGGGTATTGCTTTGCGTTTTTTGGGGGAGACTTGTGGGAGATCTGAACGGGGGTTGTAGACTTCACAATCATTGTACTTTTAGTTGTGTATTCTGTAGTACGAATTTTGGATCCTAAAGGTTGGGGTCTAAATTAGTTTTTTTGATTGGTCAAGACATACTACAAGTGTCAGATATTGAAGTACTGTAACTTTATCTATGTTCAAGGTAGTAACTTGTTAATCATATTTAGGTTCCCTTTTTTTTTTTTAATCAAACCCTAACTTGATTAATGAAAAAAATCTATCTTGTGAAATAATTTGAAAAGTGGTGAGGGAAGACTGCAAGATAATTTTGACAACATTAAAAACTGAAATGAAGAGTTAGTGAAAATGACTGCAGATGTAAGACCTAACCTATGCAAAATTTCTGTTTTATCTTAGGTACGATGTATGTTAAATATTTGGGGTGTGATGCTCTTCATCAGACTATCATGGATTGTAGGACAAGCTGGGATAGGTATGCGTACTAATGCTATAATTTTATTTCAGTGACTTTTAAATGTGATCCAAAAGAGGTGTTGATCCTGAGCTTACACTTCAAACAGGTAGAAAATGACCTCAATATTGCCAGTTTTTTAGGTAATTTACCCTTATCAGAACTTTAAGCAGTATAAAGTGACTTAAGACTTTTTCATTTAGCAGTAAGGTATGTAATTTAAAATTGACATTTACAAGTTTTCAGTGAACTGTAGAGATAAACTTTTTATTTCTGGTTATTAAAATCTGCGTATAGACTGTGTAGTATATAAACAGTTTTCTTCAAAGGCTTAACTTAGTATTGGACTTACTTATTATTGGATTAGATTGGAGAAAATCTATCATCTGCAAAAGGCATGTGTTTCCTTGAAGCTCTAGGATACAGCTTTCACCCTGCTGATTAAAGAGAACATTTATCCAGTTTTGTTTGTATCCTGGAAACTTCTCTGTACAAAAGGAGAGTGAAGAAGCCTTTTGCTTGAATGTGCAGGACCACACACAGTAAATTTGTGTTGTATTTGCAAGACTAATTCTTTAAACCACGTTAAGTTGAAGATTTGTACATTTTAATACTGCTGGACTTACACCTTCTTTTTCCTCCTCTTTTTCCAAAAGGTCTGTCTGTCTTGGTTATTGGAATGGCCACTGTTGTGACAACTATTACAGGACTGTCTACTTCAGCAATAGCCACAAATGGGTTTGTAAGAGGAGGTAAACCTACTTTCATAAAGTTTTTAAAGCTTTCATCACTTTGATGCGTACACCTTAAGCATGGAACCTCTAATTTATTTTCCTTTTTTTTAGCATCAGAAAAAAAACAGTATGGATGAAATGTAGGGAAGAGTTAGTTTTCTGAGGAACAGTCTTCCCTGTGTTCTGTATTTGACTAAGCAGTCATGTAATTAATGAAAAGTCAATAAGTAGCCTACTAATTTGATTTGACTAGTGGCTTACTTTTCCACTGTGGAAGAAACATTATCTATTCTTAATTTTTGGAATACAAACATTTTTAGAGATACATATCCAGGAATGAATAGTGTCTTAATATTCTCCTGCATCTGCACTGGTTGGTTAAGAATGTGTGTGTGTGCTTTTATGTGTTCATGTCCTGAAATAAAACTTAATAATGAAAAAATACATCCTATAAAAGGATAAGCTATATCTATATGAGAGCATACAAAAGAACATGTTCTATTGTGATTTTTTTTATACACAAAAGAAATTCTCCAAACTCTTGATTATCTCCAGCTTTCCTGAGGGTGATGGTTTTCATTCTCTTTCATGGTTTATGTGCTGTTGTCAGCAATTCCTGCAAAATAGTTTTGTATGTGGTTGGTGCCTTTGACATGCTCAAACCGCTTCATGACATTACAAGACTGCAACTAGTAGAAAATGCAGTGGAATCAAAATAGAAGCTTCTAAAATTCTCTTGATTAAGAATGAAGAGAAAAACCTCACTATCACAAAGTAAACAGACCCAACGGGAAGGATCAGCTATAAATCTTAGCATTATGTCAAACTTAATTTCTAAATGTCCTTTCTTTTTTAAATTGCATTATACATATCAAATTTTCCTGTTCTTATGAGAGCCATTTTTTTTTTTGAGTTACTCTTGCAAAATAATATGTCATTAGAAAATTTGAAGTGCTGAATGGGAAGAACTGTAGAATAAAATCACAGTTGTTCCTATGAAAATCTTACATTACAGTAATATTTTTCTTATGTTAACATTCTCATTTGCAAAGTATGTCAAAGCTGGGTACCTACATATGTTTTGCACAAGAACTGTAATGTAGTGAAATTAAGGATTTCCTGTTGCAAATTTTTAATGTGCACTCAATTACTTCAGACTGGAGCTGGAGGATTTTGTTGCTTCTAGAAAGCTTAGCCTTAAATTGGAGGAATGTGCCTTTGCTACACTTTTTTTAGTTTTACTCCTCTCTAATGCTGTAGGTACTCAGTTTTCCATTTGTCACATGTGGTGTTTGAGATGTTGTATTTGTCAACGTCAAAAATACAAAATAGGTTCTGAAAAATAGTGGCCATGTGATTGTTCTGAGAGTCCCATTGGAGGGCAGAAAATTCCCTTAACAACAGAACTTTAAGAAACAGGTCACGGAGGTTTCGAACTTGAGTGGGTTTATTACAGTCTACTTTGCCAGTTTCTTGAGCTATAGCTAATGAAAATGTGTAATAGTAGAACTATGCAGAAATGCTTTGAGTAGTTTGAAGTAAAAAGCCCAGTAATACTGCTGCTTGTGTTTTACAATTTGTTTTTTAACCATAGAACTGGTTGCATAGCTGAATAATAAGATGTGGTGCATGAGTTAGGTGATTATTTCCAACTGTTGTCTTTTCTTAAAAATTTGAAATGTATTCCTGAAACTTCAGCATGCCTATCCCTAAAATACTGAGTTTTGGGTTATTTTCTAATACATCAGGGAAGATGCAAGAATAAATAGCATCTTGTTCATGTCAACTTTAAATTGCTGATGACTGTCTATTCTTAGGCTTTTTCATGTAGTGGTTTTTTTTTGTCTTGTCTTTTTTTCTTTCAGGAGGAGCATATTACTTAATTTCCAGAAGTCTGGGGCCAGAGTTTGGTGGTGCCATAGGTCTGATTTTTGCATTTGCCAATGCTGTTGCAGTGGCAATGTATGTTGTTGGCTTTGCAGAGACAGTTGTGGAGCTGCTCAAGGTATATGGATGATAGTGGTTATATTGATTATACTGTCCTTTATGCAAGTTTGAGCTGTCATCTAATCATAGAATGGTTTGGGTTGGAAGGGACCTCTAAAGGTCATCTAGTCCAACCCCCCTGCCGTGGGCAGGGACATCTTCAACTAGATCAGGTTGCTCAGAGCCCCGTCCAACCTGACCTTGAATGTTGCCAGGGATGGGGCATCCACCACCTCTCTGGGCAACCTGTGCCACTCTTTCACCACCCTCAGCGTAAAAAATTTCTTCCTTCTATCTAGTCTAAATCTGCCCTCTTTTAGTTTAAAATCATTACCCCTTGTCCTGTTGCTACAAGCCCTGTTAAAGAGTCTGTCCCCATCTTTCTTAAAAGCCCCCTTTAAGTGTTGAAAGGCAGCCATAAGGTCTCCCCAGAGCCTTCTCTTCTCCAGCCTGAACAAC
>NW_008795144.1:221843-264663 GCF_000699145.1 Aptenodytes forsteri | reverse complement strand
GACCTGCTGGCCACGCTGCTTTTGATGCAGCCCAGGATACGATTGGCCTTCTGGGCTGCGAGTGCACATTGCTGCCTCATGTCCAGCTTTTCATCCACCAGTACCCCCAAGTCCTTCTGGGCAGGGCTGCTCTCAATCCCTTCATCCCCCAGCCTGTGCTGATAGTGGGGGTTGCCCTGACCGGTTCAAAGACATGGAATGAGGTACAAGCTTGCTACTGATATATAAGTAAAATACTACTGTAATTAAGTAGCTTTTTGGTAAAAAACAAATTATTAATGGTGCCAAATGGAAACTTCCCACACTGTTTATCTACCTGAAAAAATAAATTGTATAATTTGTGGTAAAGTCCAAGCTGGCTGTTGAGAAGAGTGGCAGTACAGGGACATGATGCAGAATCATAACTCGTTAATGCCGAGATTCTTATTAGTGAACTGTTTCTTGTAAGTGACAGTTGTTTATATTAAGCTCATTTTCAAAGGAGTTCTGCTTATTAAAAACAATTCCTGAAGTTAAACACAACCAAGTATTACTTGTCTGTTGGATTTTTTGATTAAATGTAATACTGAGAAGAACCCAACCATACTTTTTGTAGGTGGGAGGAAATTTGGAATACATTAAAAGAATTAAGAGTAATAGTGAACAACAAGTAAAATACATGTATAGGTGCAAGGTGGTAGCAGTTGCCTTGCTGATTAATCTAATTCTCTGGCAGTTGAAGACAGGCCATTCTCTCTGGGAATGGACTATGAATAGGAATGATAATTTCCGTTTAGAAGATTCAGTGATTTAAAGCAAGGCAAAAACCAAATTACTTGTGTCCATACAGGGAATTTAAAATGAGTAAATTTGTGGTATAGAGGTTAACTCTATTAATAAATTAGAGTCAATAAAATGCTATTCTGCAGTAGGGAAGATAAGTACTTGATAAAGTATATGACTGGTTTTTTGTTTGTTTGTTTTGTTAGGAAAATGGGACATTGATGGTTGATGAAATGAATGATATCAGAATCATAGGGGCTATCACAGTGGTTATATTGCTGGGTATTTCCGTTGCTGGAATGGAATGGGAAGCAAAAGTAAGGAACTGTCACTTTTTCTTTTCTTCTCTGCTTCATAATTTTTACTCCATTTTCTACCTCAGCTGTTTGGTTTATTTTTAATATATTTAGTGCACTCAGTATTGTATGTATGGTATGTTACAAGTCAGTGGACAGTTTTTATGTAATAGCTCTTTGTCTAGCACTAGCATGTGCAGGTCTGGACAGCATTTCAGACCTTAGATGACTTTGCTCCACTGGAAGCTTAAGCATCTATCACAACCTAAAAACCAGCATAATCTACTCTTAATGACACTGTCAAGCAGGTTAACGGTATTGCCCTCTTCTGGGCGACTACAGCACAACAAGGAAAGGTAAGAGCACTAGCATGGGAATTTTCCCTCACTGGGAACTTCGGATGAGCTCCGTGGATGGAAAATAGAGGGCTGGAGCTGAAGCCAATCTAAAGTTGTGTAGTTTCTGCTGACTCAAAACCAGTATTCTTACCTTCCCTTCAACTCTCTTCTGGTTTTGTTTTCACTTGGAAACAGCCAGACAGTGTGATGCAGTCACTAGGCCTAGCATTGAGGAGGGTTGTGAACATTGGTGGTGATGAATGTGTAGGAGGGGGAACCTACTTTCCTCATCTTGTTGTGGCTGCACAGTCTTAGGTCAACTCTGATTGTGGAAACAAACACGTACGGATCCTAGGATACCGTAATATAAAGATTGCCTTACTAGTTTTGTGCTCTGCATTACTAGGCAGTGTAGCTTGCTCAGTGTTTCTTGCACCTGGTAGGCTTTTTCTGAATATCTGTCCATAGTGTGCTCAAAAATAAGAGCCTCACTTGGTCTCCCTTCCCATTTGATATTTTGTTCGCAATAGCTCCTATTTTCTGCAGTCAGAGGCAACTGAAGGAGCTTCTTCATGTGAGTGGTGTAACACTTTCTTATGCTCCTGCATCAAGATGACAATGATACTAATTATCAAAATGATTGTTGCTCATTGTTGCTTCCAGCCCTAGAAATAGGGATCGTAGAAAAAGGAAGTGAAGATCAAGTACATTACTTGGCTCTACCACAGGGAAAAAAGAATCTACAGAAATTGACTTTGGCATGTACTTTTAAATTGAACAGCATGCTTCTGTAAAAATTGCTTACCTTTCTCAGGTAGTCCTTCACTGTCTGTAACTTCAATTTGTAGTGGTATCTTTATGGACCCGAGTTCGAACAATACTGTCCTCCTTAATCTCAACCGTTCGGTTTTTCCTTTGAATGCATTAGTTGTTATTAACCCTCTGGCTGCTGTCACTTAAAGTCACAAGAAATACCTTGCTTTGCTCTATAACATGAACAATTCTATAACAATAGCTTGCATAGAAATACCCCTGCTGTTTAACGTTTCTGTATCAAACCTTAACTGTGGTATCACTGCAGCGTCATCCTTATTAGGAAATAGGTAGCTTTCAAAAATCCTGTGCTCAATGCATAAATCAAGGCTTGTTGGCTTGGTTTCTGCATCATGGAAGAAGGCAAGTACGAGCAATGGTAAGCAACTGAACCTGCCCAACAAGCATGTGGGTTAACATACAGCTTAGCATAGCAAAACACTTCCTGATTATAGTATCTATGATGTTCTCTGATGCCTTCCCCATGACTTACAGAATGCCTTGGAAAATGGGACAAGGGGAATCTATAATAATGTCTTTGAAGTAGATCTAAAAGCTAAGAGAGACTGAGATTCCAGGGAAGCCTGCTTAAAAATCGACTTTTCAGAGTTTGTGATCTCTTACCACTCAACTCCTTGAGTTGAAGTCTTAGAAGCCCATTTTTCGTCTGAGACTTTTGAATGTAAGGAAGATATTCAGAAAATGCTCTTAACTTGAGGGAGAAGCCTGGGTTTGTTACTGGATAAATCCACTTGTGGCAATTGCTCTGTGGTAACTTCATGTTGAATTCTGTAGGCTTATTGAAGACTTCTGTAAGCACCCAGCTGCATCCTTACACCTCTCACCTATTCTGTAGGCTTGGCAAAGGAGAGATCTAAATATGATGCACAGACTGGTTTCTTCAGGTGGTCTTCTAACTCTGCTCTTGGCTGTCATGCTCTGTTTATTGCTGCACTACCCTGTTTACTTGCGAGGCTGTGTGAACTGAAAACTTTGTTTTGTAACAATCAGCAATGCCACAGTGCTATTGCATATTAAGTTCTGATCTTGGGCCTGAAAAAAAGTCAAACTATGAATAGCTTCCTCTGAGCCACTGGCATATGCCTTTATAAGGAATCAAATAACATGAAAGGTAACAGGGCAGTGTGGTTGCTTATTTAAATGTAATACCTGAACCGTCTCTTCAATGCCTACATTTATCTTTACTCACACTTTTGAGGTGTTGGATGGTTTAAAGTACTTGTTTGAAGTGTAGGGTTTATAATGGTTTTATTGAACAGTGGTTAGAAATCTAGGTTGTAATGAAAAAAGTATCAAGAAAACTAGAAATTAACAAGTAATTGTGGTAGTCTGCAATTCAATTTCATAAATAAGGGTTGAGAACATGAGAATGTAACAAAGTAATCTAGTCCATTGCATAAAATAGCAAACAAAAGCTGTTTGATTCCTGATGTAATAAAATTTTAAGTAAATACTGCATACTGAAGTATAAGGCAAAGCATTATGATCACAGTTAATAAGGCAACACTCCTGGCATTTGTGTGTATTTAGCTCTTTTCTTGTGAATTTCAGTCTACTCAAATCCATTCCTTATGGAAGGCTTATAGAGAAAATAGTCCTTTTAAGTATTTTGTCTTTAGAGGCATAACTTTGAGAGGTACCGTAATAAATTCTCTTTTGAACGGACATTAAACTTACAAATTACTCCTATTTATTTATTAAAAATCCTGGTACATATTCTCTCCAGCTTGCCTTATTTATTTGTGGAAAACAAACTGAGAAGACTAAGCTGAATTTGGAATAAAGTAAATATTTACATTTTAGAACACAACATTGAAGCTTGAAACTGAAAAAGAGCAAGTTCTTCTGTCTGACTGCAATCATTATGTTTCAGGCACAGATAGTCCTACTGGTGATCCTCATACTTGCTATTGGAGACTTTGTCATAGGAACATTTATTCCTTTGGATAGCAAGAAGCCTAAAGGTTTCTTTGGTTATAAAGGTATGTTGGAACAGTTAGTATTGTAAACAATATCTTTGCAAAGAGGAGACGTGCTGTTACAATTAAGTTAAACATCTAAAATATCTTATAGTCCTATTTAACTATAGAGATTTTTTCCTGATTCTTTCAAACTTCTGCAGTTTTGTTCCTTAAAGGTATTGGACCAAAACTTGGTCCTGCCTGCTTCATATCAATTACAGTAAATTTAAAAAAGCTCGATGATACTATAAGTACTTTTTCTGGTTTTAAAGGCTATTTAAGTTTACTGTGTTGACTTTTATTTTGAGTTGAAGTGATGAATTAGGACTTAAATGTTCTATGCTTAATTTTAAGAAGGTCATACAGCTGTGACTTTCAGCTTTTTCATGGAGCTAATAATGGCTGGAATGGGCTAATACTGTAGCTTCTATATGAATATTGATAGACTTAAATCTTTTTCTGCAGCTGAAATATTTATGGAGAATTTTGGACCAGATTTCCGAGAAGAGGAAACTTTCTTTTCTGTATTTGCTATTTTCTTCCCTGCTGCAACTGGCATACTTGCTGGTGCAAATATCTCAGGTGATCTTGCGGTGAGTAGTGAATTAGCAAATATTGTTCACAAACACTGTACATTTATCTCCGTCATCACTGTCCACTGACATTTTTCTTTCAGGATCCTCAGTCAGCCATACCTAAAGGAACGCTGTTGGCCATCTTAATTACTACATTGGTTTACGCAGGAATTGCAGTATCTGTAGGTAAATAGAGAATGTTTTTAACTTTATCCTTTCACATTCATTCTGAGGGTCTGTTTTGATGCAGTTTACATAATTCATTACATAAAGTCATTATGTAATTGGCATTCATGCATGGGAAAGTCATAGCCAGAGGTCTCTAATTTTTATTGTTGGAGGTTCAATTTTCAGCTGGTTTTATAATTACCTGAAGTGAGTGATATTTTCCTAAGACTAGTGACTGCTTCAGACTAAAGATGACAAAAGACTTCATACAGATGTTTCCTCATTTGTTGCAGTTGTGTATGTTAAAAGATTTACAATTTAGCAGTGGGATAATCCCTGGATTAGAAAAGTGCGTTTTCAGAAAATACTCACTGAACAAACACCTGTATTGGTTTGAAGATGATGGTAGTCAGCTACTTACCTGAAGTGAATTGTGGGATGATCAAACAGCTCTTTGGTGAGGATGTGTGACCAGTAATTCCGCAGTAGAGGGAAGAGAGTGAGTAGTACCTTCATCTGGCCAGCCCACTTTCAGGAGCGTTGTCATGTTCTGAAACATTGTCTGTAGCTTTATTTTCATGTGGAAAGAGGAGAAGCAATCACAGACTGATCTGAGTCTTGTATAACCTCTCTTCCCAGTCTTCCCTGCCCCACAGTGGTTTGAAATTCTCTGTAGAAGTTGCCTTAGAGTTTGATGCTCTCTATCAGTTTTGCTCTAGAGTACCAACGGTGAACCAGGTTTTTCCCACCCATAAAATAATTCTATTCTAGTAATCTTAAGAACATAAGATTGTAATCGTATCTCGCTTATTTCTTGCCTATGATTGGAAATGTTTTTATTTGTGTCACATAAATTAGTTTCTGGCAGCAGTAATCAGTTTTCTTATATGAAAGACCTTGCTTTATCTTAGTTGTGCTGCCTTTTGAATGAAATTCTCATTTATAAGAGTACCATTGATCTTACCACTAATGATACTTCCTTTCCAAAGATACCAATCTTGCTAGTCTGCCTCTGTTGGCTAACATTGTACTGTAGCTCTGCCAAATAGTTGCTCTGTAGTGATTGTGCTTTGTGCAGCATAGTGACCTACGCTTATTTCCTAATTAGGTTGACTACATAGACCTCTGCTACCAAATTTAAATACTTTAGAATTTGAGCCCACGAGAGCAAAATGCTCATTAATATTCATTTGTTAATGGAATACTTTGATCATCTTTCAAACATGAAACATCTCATTTTTCATATTGTGAAAGGAACAGTTTGCAAAACCAACTGAACATGAAATTGTTTGATGCATCAGAAATGTCCTGCCTTAGTTGCCTCCTATAACTTACACTTAGAATTCTGCTAGTTAGAAAAGGCTACTGCAGAAGTTGGAGATCATGACATGAGTGCAGTTTAGCTTTTTTTGAGGCATTGGGTCAGGAATCGGACAAATGCTTTTATTCCTTTCTCCACACACTACTCCGCACTGTTAAGTTTCCAGAGTAGTGATAAGCAAGTCATTAAAATTTTGAAGGGGCTAGTAAATGTCACTGAGTAGTCATGTCTGAAGGGGAGTATGATGTTCTGAATTTAGCTCAATATTTGCATGCTCTGTAGTAAGAGGGTTAAGAAACTGAGTAAAGAAGGCTTAGAAGAGGAAAATTGCTAGTCCTACTGCTAGAGCTAGGCAACGTATTTCAAAAAGATAACAAGCTGTGAGGAGAAAGTGTGCAGTTTCATATGTTAGCAAGGGACTAATGCAGATGTGCAGGTGGCAGGATGAAGATTGCGTAAGCAACTTTTATATCAAATTCTTGAAAGGCATATTTCAAAGAACAACATTTATTGCTTTAAAAACAAGGGAAGCTCTAATAAAAAACCCAAGCTTTTGAGTAGGGTTAAGACATGCTTTCTGTACACAGGGAAGTAAAACTAATTAATAAGAGCCTAACTGTAGCACTGGAGAAATTCAGCACTCTCAACTGCAGTCTGAAGGAGTAGGGTAGTATCTCTGGAATTCTTGCTGGTTGCAGGTAGTTAGGAGATAACTTGATATAGATGGTCTGTTAACCTTCTCGGGCTTATAGCATGGCAAAACTTTATTTGACTTTGGCAGGAACGTGCTTATAAAGCCTCTGAAAAGGTGAAATCCTGTTTTTACAGGAAAGAAGACCTAGAGGTTCTTAGGGAAAACGTTGCCAGAATCTTATAAATAAATAAAACTTTTCTGAATGAATGTTAAATAAAATATCTGGACTCTTACTTATACCTAAGTATCTTCTGCTGAGAATGGACCCTGCCTAGCTGGCTTCTGTTCTGCATTCTCTCATAGTAAGACTCACATTAAGTTTGTTCATACTGTCATTGTCCCTTTCTGTTGTATTTTGACTCCATGTGTGAAAGGCCTGCCAGCCAGTTGGATCTGAACTATGAAAAAGGGTATGAGGAAGAGGAGGGCTGTGAAAGTGCACTGTAGCTATTTAATGGGTTGCTCAACTTAATGGGTCTGCCACTGCAATCTATTACCAATAAAATGTTATCTACAAATAGTTCAACTAGTAAGTATATTGTCACATCCATTATATACTGCTTGAATGGCTGGGGCAAATACTTGCGTAGTGGAAGAGAAAGAACTTTCTCTCATACAGAGGTTTTGATCCCATTTAAAACAGAACAACAACAACAAAAAAAACCCCAGCCCCTCCACATACCCACAAGAAGAGCATAAGACAGGTGATCGATATAGGAAACTCTTACTGAAATTTAACCAGTTGGGCCTAATAAGTAACTAAAAAATAAATCTGAAAAGTGGAAGGATTAAGTAATGTCCACCTACCGGGACCAGGTGTTATTGTGGACTGTTAGTCAAGTTCTGATGGCTCAGAAGCAATCTAAATATGGTATAGGTACTTAGGAATTCATTTTCCCAATAAAAGAGAGACAAATTACATAGGTAACAGGGATTGTTATTGGAGAAACTTAAACTTAAGCTTGCAGCACATCTGTGCCCTCCGTCTTATTTTGTAAGTAAGTAATTCAGGTTCTTCGTAGTCACATGGTTCTGTTCCCAGGACCTCCGTGTCATTCAAGTTCCTAAAAGACCAAATTAAGGGAATGCTATTTAGCTATTGGCTACTGCTTTGTAGACTTCCCTCATCTCTTCCCCACTACTTATTTAATTCCTGTTCCTGGAAATATTTGCTGGTGTCCAAACAATTTGACTACCTCAACTATTAAACCATAGAATTTTAAATAATACTTAGTCTGCTCTAGTTTTTGTCCTTTGAGACAAAAAATATTGAAGACTTGTGGGCTTTTTAGTACTTTTTAGTTTTTCTTAGTACTTAAGGGCTGAAATACTGTTTCTTCAGCATTTTCTTGACCAGTGAAATTACAAATAATCATACATGAATTGAAGACAGCAGTTTAAGTGATAAACTTAATTATAAAAAATGTGGTAGGAATGGGACTGTATGGCTTTGTTTTTCACCGAGAAACCACCTTAAAATACCACAGTCACATAGGAGGTGGCTTGTTTAAGCTTTGGGAAAATGGCTTGCAACAGGTTTTCATGACAAACTACTTAATTTTTTTGAATGTCTGAGCCATATTAACTGGAAAAGAAATAACTGCAACACTGTGCACACCTGTCTACATACATCTGTACATACACTACAAAAATGCATTCCTCTGGGAAAATTGACAAAAAGAGAAACTATTAAATCAAGTAATGGTGCATAATACTAACTTCAATTAAAGAGCTATGCGGAAACTCATGATTCGGAGAAATAATATGTTGAGTTAAAATTGTGCTGTTAAACTTTTGCAAGTCTATTAACATTGTTTTCCTCTGTGCTAAAACTTTCCTTTTCTTATTAGACTCAGATTTATTCAAAAACTGAAGATTATCTCAGGCAAGAGAGCAATTAGTTCGCTTGTTTGTATTTGTTCTTCATAGTGAAGATGTGCTTAATACAGAAATGTATTAAAAATGTAAATGCCATATTTTAATGTTGCTCTGTGAGAATGTGCTTATGTAAAAAGGGAATTGAGTTTGACACATATCCTTAAGTTCAGGTTCAGTCTGTTAATGCCTTTTTTTGTGATTGTGTCCACTCTAGGTTCCTGTGTTGTTCGAGATGCCACAGGGAACATTAATAACACCATTGTCACCGAGCTGACAAATTGCACTACTGCAGCTTGCAAATTAAACTATGATTTCTCATCCTGTCAGACAGGGTGTCATTATGGGCTGATGAACAATTTCCAGGTATAAAACTTTCTCCTAAACCTGTTTATTGGCTTTTGTGTTTCTTCTTTTTTTTGAATTGCATATTAAGAAAAATCATAGGCTAAAAATGGCTATCTCCATAAATATAAGGTTTATCTGGAATAGTTAAGTGGTACACTCTAGATAGTATGTAGAACAACAATGTAACTATGTTAAAAACTCTTGGATGTTATACACAGGTGGTATAAATATTTACTCGTCTTCTGAGTAAACTGCTTAGGTCAGGTGGTGGGACTGCAACTTTATGTCTTCAGATACCTGAATGTCATCATTCAGTGATGTGGATAGAAGTACTCATTGTTCAGTAGCGATGCATAGTAATCGTAGGTAGCCTCTGTCAATAACTTGTGCCTTAATTTTTTAAGTTTCTTAGAAAATATGCTGACTTTTTAAGAATGTTTTACATATTTCTCACAGTATCCTCTTTAATGGTAAGAATGTTGTGAATTTTCATAAAACCTGATGTTACTGTGTTTAAAAATCCTCTAGAAGTCATGGGGTAATTCAGTCTTCAACTTTTACTTCACAAGTAATTGGGATGTCCATGAACTATTGGTAAGGGTTTGAAAGAAACCAAGGAAAACATATTTATTGCCGATTGTCTTAAACTTGCTTTGTGGTAGTCCATCTTTGCCCTAATTTTTTCTAATCAGTGTACAAAAAGTTGGCTAGAGATTAAGCTGAAATCCAGTGATGAAAAAGGTGTCTGGCTTGTGGGTTTTGATCAGAAGTACATGTGGTACATGTACTCTTTACGTGTACTACTTAAATGTTAGGCTGACAGCCTTACCTGCAAAGCTCGCTGGAAAACCTATTTTGTACATGCTGAAATAATGTTGCAGTGCAGATTTTATTAGAGTAAAATACATTTTTATAGTGGAATAATTTGAGTATCTGTGTGGTGTTACTTTGTTCTGGTTTAGAAAAAGTCTGTATTAGAAACATTTCAGAATTGCTCTTGTGGGAATAATTATTCTGCAAAAGCTGATGACTTTCCTCATTTGTTTAAGCTCGAAAGAACCCAGTATATCATCAAATGTACAGCTGAGAATAGCGTAGAACTGTTTTCCTCCGACTGTATCTTTTTCTTGAAGTCATAACTTTGGTAAGGTTGCTTACCATAAATGTTGCTTGTATTTCTAGTAAGTTAGTCATTAATGTTCTAGTTTCTTACCATTTGGTCTAAAGAGTACTTCTGTCTCCCAAATTATTCTTGCTTCTCTCTGTGGAAAAACTAGTGGGTTCCAAATAGAAAAAGTCACTTTCAATGCCAGGGGCTGCACAGAGAATGCATTGCCCCGTACGCCCCCCTTTTTGTTGGGATTTTGAAAACTCTGTCATGGAGATTGCACAGCATCTCTGGGCAACCTGCTGCAGTGTTTTGCCACCTTCTCTGTGGGGTTTTGTTTTTCTAATACCTAGTTGGACTTTCCATTGCTGTTTGTGTTTTCTCTCATCCTCACAGCTTTTGCTGTGCATGTCTGAGAAGAGTCTGTTTCTGTTTTCTCAGATGTCAGAAGGAAATCGTTTGCATGAGAGACTGTCTACCTGTAGATAAACTGTTGGCCATTTTCTAACTGAAGTGCCCTCAACTTAGTAGCTCTGAATGGTAGCTATAAGGAGAGAATTTTTTTTTTATCTGCAAGTCACAGCATGTGTGTGGAGGGGACTCCAGGCTTGTGTACTTCTCAAGCTCTTCATACAAATGTAACTTCTTTCTGTAGGTTAAATAACTGAGGACAAATACTTCACAAAAATAAATTAATCCCCAA
Source organism: Aptenodytes forsteri (assembly GCF_000699145.1). NCBI lineage: Eukaryota > Metazoa > Chordata > Aves > Sphenisciformes > Spheniscidae > Aptenodytes > Aptenodytes forsteri. Next base: position 253,680 of record NW_008795144.1, on the reverse strand, counting down.
AGTAAGCGAAGATTGTTGTATTTGTCTTACAGCTTGTAAGCATGCAGGTTCCGAGGTTGAAAGTGCCAGCTTACTCGTGTGCACAGCCTGATGACTTTATCGCTTCGGTACACTTTGTGCTGCATTCAGTTCTTTTGGCAAAGAAGTTCGTGCTTAGGCAGCTCAGGTTTTGAATGTGTTTAGGCAACAAATGGATGACTTGTAGTATGATTTACCTGTGGAAAGCTTAGATGATGCTAAGAAACTTAAAATGAGAACAGCTGGTGAGACAGGCTTAGTCAGACTTGCATAGAAAGACCATCTTCAGTTTCTGTTGTAGTCAACGCAAATGAATTACAGGTCCTCACAGGCTTCAGACATTTCTCTGTTCAGTGTCAGTGACATTTCTGTGCCCAGGCTGCCACGTGGTACAAGAGTAACTTCAGAAATTTGTTTTGGGCTCTGTAGCCTCAGCCTGGAACTTCCCTAGAATAAGTTATAGCTTTGGGTAATTTAAATGCAGAATTTGGTCAACTTTGGATGAAAGTTGAAAGTAGCATCAAACTCCATTCCACAAACAGTGTAAACGTTCTGCTAAAACATTCCTCCTACAAAGGAAGGCAGCTGTAAAACATTTGAAAAAAGTTAGGGGAAGGGGGAGTTGAACAACGCTTTGTCCATATTCATTATAAAAATCTAACTTTAAAGAAGCTGCTGCTTGTTTTCATGTGGCATTTTTTTTCTGCTCCACAATAGCTGGACCAAAGAACTGAAACTGTAGTCAAAATACAACATTTCATTATCCCAAATGTTTGAAATGTAAGAAACTGTCTACATGGTAAATGCCAAGGAAGCACGAGTCCCTTATCAGCAGTAACTATATACCTATCCCACCACACCAGTGGTAACAGGGCAATTCTTACTAGATATCTGTCCTTCCAATTCTGTGTGTTCTTTAAAGGATGAAAATTTCAGTGCTATAGCTAACTGCATATGTGGGCTCCTTGGTTTTGTGGTCATGAAGTTTGGATTATGGTATGTATGTTGGCGGGGGGAGGGACGGAGGGATGTTTAACACCATGGCATACTGGTTCTGCTGGAACTGATTCCCCTTTTGTTCCCCTAGCTTAGAAGAAGCTTCCTAATGTCTCTTACATTAGTAACCTAAGTCCTAACTTACTAGCTTTTAAAATGGACAAACATTATCTGCATACACCTTACTCAGATTTCTCTCAAATTTATAAAAAAGATATAATATTCAAAAATAGATCATGTAAATAAATGGAGGCAATGAACAGAACCTAGAAAGAGAATGTAAAATCTGAGTATATTGTAAGAACTAAATTGCAAGAAGTTGATGCAAGAATCTGATGGGAAGAAAAGTGGTGGAGACTTGTACCATTCTGTCAGTAAGAAGTCCTTCCAGGGAAGATTGATCAAGCCATCCTTGCAAGGAAGAAAATTTTCATACTGCTTCTGTAAAGATTATTCTATGCCTGTTTATTGTGTTGCTATAGCAAAGGTTTCTTTCTAAAATATTTGTCAGTAAAGCATTTACACCCTTAACTTCTCTCATAGAAATATAGTGTAGGGTTATTACAAACTGGCATTTACAACTTTTTCTGTTGATCATAGAACTAACTTAAACCTGGGCGTAGGAGGGATAGCTTAATGTATGTGTCATTAGTTTTAGTCATAGATGAATAAAGGCCTGTCCTATCTTTTGTTGTTGTCAACTACAAATATGCTTCAGGAAATTCTCCTTCATTCGTTACACTACTATGACAGCTACTTCACTTTCATCTTATGCACCTGCAATTATTTAAGTCCTCTTTTTAGGCAAGGCATGCCTTGAACTGACCAATGAAACCTGATGTAGCGTAGAGATTCAGTTGACTGTTTGAGAGACCCAGCAGTTTTTGTCAGTCTGATCTTGAGAAAAATGCTAAATTTTATCATTAGTTTAGCCCTAGGAATATGAGTAAAACTTCATCAGTCACCTGTATATTGTTTCCGAGAGCATGTCCTACCTAGTAAGATTGCTTTAGACAGCTAGATTTTACAACTTCAGGTGACAGTAACTTAAAAACTGGACACTTCTGCATGATCTTTCTTGCCTTCCTTCAGTACCTTTCCTGGTACTCTAGGTGAGGTTGCCAGGATGACAAAGGCAAGTAATCAGTGCAAACAATGCAGAACCTCATTCTGACATGTTGTGCTTTGAAAGGCACTGTGCTGGGTTTGGTCCATGGACAAAAAACATAAGCTTTTTCAAGATGGTATCAAATTCTTAAACGCTGGCTGTCTTCAAGCAGTTTAGGCTTTTGTTTCATAAAGAAAAGTACTCTATTAAACCATGATTGTTTTTCAAATACATAGTTCTGTGTCTTAATTCACTTGACACGTGTGAGGCTGGATGCAGCTGTAGTATGGAAGTAATCAGTAGAATGGTAGAAGAGGGTCTTTAGGCTATATGGCAATTAGACAAACTGCTTTGGTTTTACTTTGGGATTTTTTTTTTAATGTCTTATCAACATTGTTCTTTTACACTTAGCTTGCTGAGCATTATTTTGTAGTCATCCAGTCTGCCAAGAATTGCATGTTGTATTTCACTCACTGGGGTTACAAAGATGTCCTAGGATGTGAACTTGGGGAGATAGGAAGGAAGTTTGTGCTGTCCTTGTGGTTTTGAATGGGAAACAAGCCTAACTTAGAGTGATGGAGATGTTGAGAAAGACAATCAGCTTTCCCAAGATAGTCCCCAATTTCAGTTGTTCTGTCACTTGGGCTTTCTGAGACCATGTTATTCAGCGGTAGGCTAGTCAAAATATGTAACAAATTCCAATGTATTTTTCTTCCATGACTTATTTTTAATCCTCTTATGAACCCATGGAGACTTTCACTGTTGATTGTTTTGACCTGAGAATTACGTGGTTGGACTACATATAGTGTGAAAAGCCACATTCTCTTGTTCTGAAATTAGGATCCATTTATATCCCCTGATTTGTCCCTAGTTCATTCACTGGCATGAATGCATGATATTCAAACAGCTTTTAAGTGGAGGGTACATAGTATTTTATTTTTCTGTTTGTGTAGTTAATGTTGCCATCCATTCGTATAGTATACTTTTTCATATTCTTTCAAAAAAATAATTATTTTGCTTTCAGGTGATGAGCATGGTATCAGGATTTGCACCACTGATTTCTGCAGGTATTTTTTCAGCCACCCTGTCTTCTGCATTAGCATCTCTTGTGAGTGCACCTAAGATCTTCCAGGTAAGTACGGAAGCAAAACCATAATCTTTTAAAGAATAATTTCAATTAACTTTTGAATCAGAATTTTTGGAAGGGGACTTTGACATAGTGCCGTTGTGATTCATACCAGTTGACATCAGTAGATTGATCTAATATTTACCTGTTGCTTAGAATGGGAAAACAGTGTGTTACTGTTAGTAATCGTAGCTAGACTATAATTTGTTCCAGATCTCATGTGTTTCTAGTTAGTTCAGAGATTAGTTGTGGTGTAACTAACATTACAGGAATCTACAAACTCCTTTAGATATTTTTTGTTGTAAGTAACAGTGGAGCACATACAAAGATAACAGTTCATTTCTCAAAGTAATCACAGAAGGAGACAGCATGAAGTAGAACCTGTAGCTGTGGAATGTTAATCGTCAGAGAATACTTTATCAAAATAATTGTGTGCCAGTTCTTGTGTAAGTAACTTACACTGATTTTGTTGGTGTTCCTGAATGTATTTTGCTTTACCTTCTTTTTAACCATTTAATCTCATTCTTTGTCTTACAAGTTCTCTTTAATTGGGTGAAACTTCAGTGTCCTCTAATGACCTTCTTTCCCAGAAGTTCAGTAGGGAGTCAAACATAGAAGGGATTTTTTTGTGGAATAGAAGAGCAAGTATTGATGCAGAGAACTAGTGTATATATTGGGCAAAGTTTCCACTTTCTGAGAAAACATTTTCTCCTAAAGAAAGACTCTTTGTGGTTGTAAGACACCAGTAAAGTAAAATAGTCAATTACTTACAGAAGAGCAAAGCTTGTTCTTATAGATAGAAATTACTGAAGGGTAGAATATTGGAAATGCAAAATGTCAAGATGCAAAGACAATTGAAAATAGAATTAGTACATGGTGGCTATAAACCTTCTTCTTTCAGGAAGATAATATGCAGTGGAAGACAGCATTAGTAAGGATACATTTTGAACAAAATGCATGCTGACTCTTGAATTTTATTTTTTCTTAGGCTTTGTGCAAGGACAACATTTATCCAGGATTTCAGATGTTTGCTAAAGGCTATGGGAAGAACAATGAACCACTGAGAGGATATCTTCTAACATTTTTAATTTCTTGGATTCATACTAATTGGTTAGTTTGAAATTATAATAAATTTCAATATCCTTTTGTCCTTTACAAAGCATTCTATTCCATATCATGACTTGATGACAGTGTCCTAGAGGTCTAATGCACAGCTTAATTCTAAGCCAGCATTCTAAATCTGTTTATTTTGAGGGTTGCTTTCTCCTATCTTATAGATACAACTCTGTCTAGAACTGCAATAAATTTGAATTGAACTGTAGCAATACTGCACTTTTCTTAATAACCGCAGGTATCTGTCTTTAGATACTATCAATCAATAAAAATACATCGTTTGCTTGAGGTAGAAAGATGTTATATCTTGTTAATATGAAAGTTTATCTCAGATTTTTAATAATTACAAACAGTTTCAGTAAACGGCAAACTTGCATGAACAATACTTTTTAAAGTGTGTTTTTCTGTGAAGTTACAAACAGTAGAGATGAGTGCTGATGCTGCTGTTGCTGAAAGTAAAGGTAGTCTAGGTAGAATTACATGTGTTCTGTGTAGATGGCAAACTAATTGTGCTGTGTCCATCCATGAATCCTGTACCAGTGCTTTTAAACTTCTTTTCCCAGTTTGCTCTTTCATCTTTCCCCCAAATCTGCTTAAGGCACAGGTATACCCGTGATGCCCCTACTGCAGCATGCTGACTGGAAACTTGATTACAACAAGTAGAAACTTGCAGACTAACATGGCACATTCTGCATTTTGATCACTTTTTTTTGATGGTGAGAGTACACATATAAATGTTTTGTACCATGCTGCCTCAAGGAAAGGAGAGCATCAGGTTCTTCCGTCTCTTTCACTGAAGAGGGTGTACTCATCACTGTTGTGATAGTATTGGTCTGTAATAATGCACTATACTAGTACCATTGATGCAACTTTTAAAATGCAGGCAGATGAAAATGTTTGTCACATTGCTCACACTAACTTTGTCTGCTGTTGCCATTCACCATAGTTGATTGTCTCTTAAACTTATTAGTATCTTGTTCTTTGCTGTTTGAGAATTGAGCTAGAGATGCACTGCAGATGTATTAATGCTCTGCCTACTGTTTCTGACATTCTCCAGAACCCAGTGTATTAGTGCATTGTTTGATCAAGCCATGGTGGGAAAGAAATTTTCTCAATGAATTATTTTGAGAAAGTATGTAGTGCTTCAAAAGTGGCAGTCCTGGAACACTTGGTAGTGCGGAAAAATGTTTATATTTTCAAAACTGAATGTTACACTTCCTGACTATTAGAAGATACCTTACTAAATAAGAGACCATTAAGATAATAGCTCTGTCTGTCGAACAGAAAGGACAAACTGCTTCTCCTTAGAGTACATCAGAAAATAAGGTTGTTTGTAGCAGATTTTTTTTACTCTGGAATCTACAAAGCCATTGGATGATATCTTTCATAACAGCCTGCTTTGTTTTTGGTTTTACAGCTGAACTGAACGTCATTGCTCCAATTATTTCTAACTTCTTCTTGGCCTCATATGCCTTGATTAACTTCTCTGTATTCCATGCTTCTCTTGCAAAATCTCCAGGTAGGAACTACATTTTGGGGGTGACAGTTTAGCCTGCAATTTCTTTATGCATAAATACAATCTAAAAGGTATTAATAAAAACGAATGTTTAGTTTAATATAGTTACTAAACATCTATTTGACTCTCATGATGCATCTGAATTACAAGCATAATATGGTGTGTACTTGGGTCTTCTGAAATTTTGAGGACTGAGTGATCCAGTAGAGCTTGGGAGCTACTAATGTTGTCATCTTTGCTGAGGGAACACAAGATAATTCAGTGTTTATTCAGAAACTCTTGAAGAAAACTTTCTTGCTAATTCAGTATCTGGCGTTCAAGAACCACCCTTTTGTCTTCTTTGGATTTCTCTGTTAATATGTTTCATCTTCCAGGCCAGCAGAAGCTGGAATTGCAGGTGGTATTGCCATATTTTTATAGCCTTTGGTGTGGAAGGCTAGTTAGATTATAGAAGTAAGCCAAAACACAGTACTTGCAGAACGCATGTATACCGTACCCAGTCCACTATGCATTTGTAGTGAAATAATGCCCTCAAAAGCTTCTTAAGTTGCTGAACTGGTAGATACCATTATTTTGCCAGAGCATGTGCATAACTGTTTACACAACAGTACTATGTCTAATGCACTTGTTAATCTTGGGTGTGTTAGTGGGGGTGTGCGTGTGTATTTATCTGATTTCGGATAAACTTGTGACAAATAAGGATGTAAACCAGTGACAGTCCAGTATTTTGACGTACTCAAGTTCTACTTGGATATATCTGTCCTTTACCTTTTCATGTGGTGAAAATTTCTGGCCATGTGAAAATAGTAAAAATACACAACTAGAAACAGTTAGTGGTATGTGAGAGAGCGAGTCACGAGATGATGATTCGTGTTATACTACCTTTGAAAGCAAAAATCAATTGTCAGGCAAGCTATTGCCAGAGGTTCCTGTAGCCTGATTCAATAGACATACTGGCACAAGCATCTTCAAACTTTCCTTTGAGATATGCTTTTAAAGGGCAAAATTAGGAACATTTACATATCTATGTAAGAAAGATGCAAATTCATTTGAAAGGTGTTGGAAAATTGAAAGCATAAATGTGCCAAAGTCTTTATTTTTTATATTACTGAATCTGTCACACATTCACATGAAATGGGATGCAGAACACTAGGGAAGGAAAAGAGGAATAGTGCCTTCCTTCTCTTGGGAGTAGTGATTAATTTAATTTCCTCCCTCTTTTCTCTTCTATCCTCCAAATTATATTTTGGCTAGGTTGGCGCCCTGCTTTCAAATACTACAATATGTGGATTTCTCTTGTTGGAGCTATTCTGTGCTGCATTGTGATGTTTGTCATTAATTGGTGGGCAGCACTTCTAACTTATGTCATAGTCCTTGGACTCTACATTTATGTTACTTACAAGAAACCAGGTATGTATAAGGGCTTCTTTGGGTTGCAGTGGGGGGAAGAGGGATGTAGAAGAAGGGAAAAAGTGATGGCCTTTAGGGGAAAAAAAAAGATAACTTATTTCTGTTTAGCCAACTAGTTCAAACTTTTGTTTCAGGCTTTTTAGTTGTAATGAAATTTAATTATGCCTGCATAGTCACTGCTGTTGTTCCCCCTTTTCCCAAATTATCAAGATGCATGCCTTGCACTTAGACATAAACATCTGAATGAAAATTAGAGGAAGAGGTGCATATTGAAAGAGCTTGAATTGCAGCAACAAAGGCAGTGAGAAAGCAAGTTATGTTTTGATGGGAAGTGAAAGAGGATACTCTCTTACCTTTCCAAATTGAAAAGGGATTTGAGTGGTGGGTGGTTTTTCAGTAAACCATTCCTATATCTATGAACAACAATTTATACACTTTCTTCCCTCTTCTAAGAGCACTGTATGATTGTAAGTGCAAGATGGAGCAGAGCTGAACCAAAAAGTGTTCCTGAAGTTGAAAATAAGGAAAGCCCTACATCCTAGGCTATGAAGATTATGAAGTACTTGGGTTATAAATTCATTGTAGCTATCAAAAGATGTATATGGGAACGAACAGAGAGGATACTGGGATCTTTCATTTCCTTATAAAAACAATAATCTAAAAGGAACTGCTTAATCTAGCAGGTTTTTACTGAAAGTATTTGACTTTGTTTAGGCAATGTTTTGAGATTACTTTTTCCTCTGCTGTGATATAACTCAGCATGGCATTTTTTCCTGAAGTGTTATTTTTTTTGACTCAAAAGTTGTTACAATATTTGACATGTTGGGGGAAAAACCCCTCAATTCTTTCTTCCTATAATTGTAAAACTCTAATTTGTTTGCTAAAACTTCTACAGAAATGTTATCTTTAAATAGAATTGCTTATTTAGCTGTAGGGTTTGTTGTCTAGTACTGTGTAGAATGTACCAACATGTAGCTTAAGTCTTCTGTGTTTTCAGTTGGTATTCGACATTCATTTTGTGATCATGTAGTTTTACAATGAACAGCTTTAAATAAAATACTGCAACTTCAAATCTTCCAACAGATGTGAACTGGGGATCCTCAACGCAAGCTTTGACTTACTTGAATGCACTACAGCATTCTATTCGGCTCTCAGGAGTGGAAGATCACGTGAAAAACTTCAGGTAACAGTTGATATTAAAGACATAGGAAGTCTTTACTTCATATATACATATATACAATACATACTTCTATGTATTCAGTAGGGTACTGTAATGATGTTTGCTATCATGGTTTCATCTCCTGTGGGTTACAACAACTTCGAATTTCACCACCAGGGACATCCTCTGGATATATTTACATCAGCATTTTATTACTGATTAAGAATGCATTTTAGAAGCAAGTCTGTGGATGATGCCAGCTTATTGTTAGATGCCTCATGGTTTGAATCGTGAACTGTGAATTGCATTCTTCTTTGATGAAACTGAATTGGAAGATATACTCCAAACTGGTGATGAGCAGTCAGTCCATGTGCTTGAGATAAAACTGATCTAACCTAAAATCCCCAAGATGTGTATGTTGTGGATGTTGGCCTCAACACCAGCTATTTCACATTAGACGTATTCTCTCATTGCACTCCAGTAATGACAAACAGGCTACACGAGTGTTTTTCACACAACTGAAGAAGAGAACTGATTTGCTGTCTGCCAGCATGGCTAACCAGGAAGGTCCTACTCAAAGAGGCAGTTTTCTATCCTATAGTATTTATGCCACTTTTCTACAATAGCTTATTCCAGAAGAAAGATGCTTCAAAAATTTTTAACAAAAAGTATTGACTTAAACTAATTCCTCCAAATAAATAGAATCATAGATTGAACATGACTTTACCATGTGGTCTTATCTAATCCCCAAATCAACTGACTCACCATAGATCCGGCTGCAAAGTTAGATCCAACTTTGGTGTTATATCAGATTGCTCAGGGCCATATCCAGTCAAGTTTGAGTATTTCCAAAGATGGAGGTTCTGTTGACCTGTCTCTTTTCAAATAGAGCAGTTACCTCCTACATGCTGCCTATGCCCAGCACAGGATTTATAGTGTTGACACTTAGTCTAGTAAATCTCTATCATCCCTTGCAGCTGTGAGAAGTGTATTATTCTATTATGCTCAGCGTATTAGCAAGAGAAGCTAGCTACTAAAATCTGCTGTTGTGTACGAAGGGAGACTTTGTGTACTTAGGGCAGAATTTAATAAGGAGTGAGTTCAGGGAGAGATTCTTGATAAAGGTGCAATTCTCTGAGGTTAAGTCCAGAATGCAGAACCTGGCAGCAGCACAGTTTTTCAAAGAAAAGATCTATGGTATTTCCTGTCAGTTGGGAAAATACTCCAAATCTGACCCCTAGCCTCTCTTGGAAGTGACTAAATTTCCTTGAAGTACAGGACAGGTACTTAAAATGTCTGTTGTATACATACAGATGAAATTAGATGTGTCAAACAGTCATGATAGGTACCAGCACAACCTCAAAGAATATGACAGTAAAACTAAATTACAAATGTATTAATATGAGTATTAATGGGCTTTCCAATTCCAAACTGAAAAGAGTTGGCTGTTGTAGGTATAAACCACAAAAATTGAGTTTAATTAGGCTGTTGTAGGTATAAACCACAAAACTTGAAGTTTAATTATGAAACCGCTCTTTCTGAAGTCGTAAGTCCTAATGTGACATCAAAATCCCCGATTTATTTACAAACATTGTATTACCTATTATGTCAAGCTGCATTGTTCACAGGAAAAAACAGTCTACATTCAGAAGCTTGTTTATTGCTTATGTATCAAGAGCAGCAATTTTCAAACTTTCCCTAATGCAAATCTAAAGGCTGGCATTAAATAATTTGCAGTACCTAACTGTGATTAGTGTTGCAACCTTGCTTCTGTCTGCTGTTGACTATTTTGGGTTGCAAACTTCAATATAGAAACAAGCTTTATAGGAAAATTCTTACCAAGTGTAACTTTCTGCTTGTGCTGATACTGATCAGCAGAGCATTCATTTACTGTATGTGTTTAGGATTGCATTGGAAGTACTTCAGCTCTTTTGTTTGGGAAGCTAGTATACAGCTGTCTGAGTTTTAAACTCCTTCAATTGTTATCCTAAGGAGATATAGATCCTAATGTAAGCCGGTTTTAAGCACAGTGGCTTTAGGAGAACTATTTTTGGCCTGATACTGGTTTCTAACCTATGGCAACAAATGTTTTGAGTTCTAGAGATACATTTTAAACCAGAGCAGTTCAATATTTATTTGTTTGTTTCTTTGTTTATAATAGAATTTTGCAGATGACAACAAGTTGGGCAGGAGTGTTGATCTGCTTGAGGGTAGGAAGGTTTTACAGAGGGATCTGGACAGGCTGGACCAATGGGCCGGGGCCAGTTGTATGAGATTCAACATGACTAAGTGTCAGGTCCTGCACTTGGGTCACAACAACCCCAGGCAACACTACAGGCTTGGGGAAGAGTGGCTGGAAAGCTGCCTGTCGGAAAAGGACCTGGGGGTGTTGGTCAACAGCTGGCTGAATATGAGCCAGCAGTGTGCCCAGGTGGCCAAGAAGGCCAATGGCATCCTGGCTTGTATCAGAAATAGTGTGGCCAGCAGGACTAGGGAAGTGATTGTCCACCTGTACTCAGCATTGGTGAGGGCGCACCTCAAATACTGTGTTCAGTTTTGGGCCCCTCACTATGAGAAAGACATTGAGGTGCTGCAGCGCATCCAAAGAAGGGCAATGAAGCTGGTGAAGGGTCTAGAGCACAAGTCTTATGAGGAGCGGCTGAGGGAACTGGGGTGGTTTAGCCTGGAGAAAGGAGGCTGGAGCAGAGACCTCATCGCGCTCTACAATGCTCCAGGGGAGGTTTAGATTGGATACTAGGAAGTTTCTTCACCAAAAGCATTGCCAGGCATTGGAACGGTCTGCCCAGGGAAGTGGTTGAGTCACCGTCCCTGGAGGTATTTAAAAGATGTGTAGATGTGGCGCTTAGGGACATGGTTTCGTAGTGGACTTGGCAGTGTTACGTTTATGGTTGGACTTGATGATCTTAAGAGTCTTTTCCAACTTGAATGATTCTGTGATTCTGTTCTATGATTCTAATATGGAAAATGAACTGGAGATGCTATAGAGAATGAGACAGATGACTTTAGGTGATTCTTACGATGTGAAAAATTATTTTCTGAAATGAGTTCTGAAGTCCGGACACTTCATATTTTAAAATTGATTAGAAGGTTGTCTAGAATAACTTACTTGCAGTTCTTTGGCTCTGCCTTTTGAATGATAGTAATTTAAAAAAAGCGTATGATTACGGTTTTTCTGTTGGGTACAGAAGAAGCTAAGCTAGAAAATGCAAAGGGATGTGACTTAAAAATGGGAGAAGAAATTAATCCCTCTGACCTAGTCTTGTCTAAAATCTGTTTCTGATCTTTTAAAATGTTGTAAATTTTCAGATTTAGTGGGATTACTAAGTTTGGAACCAATTAATCATAGGTCTGCTGACAGTTGTGGAAAAAGTGATCTTTACTTAATTTAACATAATCTTGTAAAACTAGATGAGGTTACTACCTCTCCAGTGACAATTATGTTCTTATGGCCAATGTTTGGAAGAAACTTCTTTCTGTTAATTAAAAAACTCCCACAACTCTAGATGAAGTGAATTCCAACCTTTTTTTTCTTCTCATCGATTCACAATTCTAGACCTCAGTGCTTAATTATGACAGGTGCTCCAAATGCACGCCCAGCTTTGCTTCACCTTGTCCATGCTTTCACCAAGAATGTGGGGTTGATGATCTGTGGCCACGTACATATGGTAAGTGTATTCTGTCTTTACTTTAAAGTTACCTTGTTTTTTGTTTTTTTTTTTTTTACCTATTTGGTTTTTGTTTGTGGTTTTTGTTCGTGTGGGTTTTCTTTGTGGTGTTTTTTGGGTTTTGTTTTAAATGAAAGCATCATTAAACATTGAGAAGTGCAAAAAGAGATTTACTGGTAGGATCCACTCATGTATGGGTCATCACAATTCCAGTTAGGTATACTGCAGGGGAAACTTTGCAAAATTATACCTTTGATCATTTGATGCTTAAATGCTGAGGAAGCTTTGTAGGAGTAAAGTGAACATTGGATTACAGCCTGGGTCTCTTTCTGTCGTTGTGTCATACAATCTCATGTACTCTTCTCATGCTTTGGACAGAGTAGTTGGTCAAAATGATGCGCAGTATACAGCTAGATTTCCTCTCAATGTTACTGTTTCAGGGAGATTGATTCCTGTGCAGCTTTCTTACAAAACCTGGTCTAAAATAAACCTTCTTGAGCAGTAAATTCAGTATCAGTTTAACCAATAGTTAAAAATTGCTCTTAACCTTTCCAGTAGTTTTTTATTCCTTCAGTTATCAGATTCATTTCATTGGCAGGTGAAACAATAATGTGAACAGGTATTTCCTTTCCTGTTCCCTTTCTGCCCAGCCCCAGTATTTCACTAACTTTCCCTGGTTTTTGTCAGCATATGAGGTGTGAGTTTTTTGGGGGTTGGGGGTGTGTGAGGGCTGTTCTGCAAGGACGTAATTTCAGCAGTTCTTACTTTTTTTTTTAAAAGTAGTATCTTCTGTGGTAGACCTGTAGACGTTTTGGGGAGAGGGGAAGGAAGCAAGCTTCAAGTAACTGTTCTTCAAAATCACACTTGTCATGAGTTGTCTTAACTGTGATACAAGGTGGCTGTCATACTATGATCTGTACCAAAACTTCAGTTAGCTACAGAGAGGCTGTTGCATCTCTGATAAACATCAGTAAATATGTTTTGGCATATTGAGATTGTGTAGTTGAGCTTCATATTTTAAGGCCAAATTTTTTCTGTCACATCACTAAGAACTTTTAAGCAAGTGTAACTTTAAATACAAAGATTGATTACTCTTAAATATGTTTAAATTTACCACGCTTACTAAATATGACTTGCTTCTGATCTAATGAACAGATAAGAGCAAATCAACTTAATGCAATCCACAGAACATACATTTTGTTAAGCAAATACTGGCCAGTTTTGTCTTCAGAAACTTTAATTCCTTTAATTCCTGTCTATACAAACTTAAAATTTCAGTGAGTGCAAAGGACAGAAACTGAGTAATACTAGAGAGGTAAGATACCATAGATGGGATTACTGTCTTTCAAAAGTAGGTCTGTACTGAAAAGAATGAGGTAGTGTCATCCTTCTTGTAGAAAAGCAATTCTGATTAGAGATTTTCTCAGAGCATATCCTATCTCTATTTAAAATTGCTTTCCTACAAGAAAGATGACACTACCTTACTCTTCACTAACTCTGACCATTTGGTCAGAGTCTGTATCCTTTTGCAAACTGTATCCTTTTGCAAAAACTGGGCTACTGTGTTCTTGATTATACCTCATCCTGTATTCTTCATTTTGATGTCTAGGAGGAACACAATGATTCATCCTGATGGAAGTAATAAAAAGAAAGTATTTAAGGAGGAGATAACTTTGCAACATAAAACTGCAGAAGTGACGCTACTGTGACAAGGGTTTTCTGATTAGGATTACGTACACACAGAGGCACGCTTGTACAGCTTGAAATGAATAATCCTATAAAGCCTAATATTAGGTCATCCTATATCTGTCTGTTTCATTACAAAGCCCTTTCCTTTTAAAACCACGTTTGGAGGACAAGCTTGTGCCACCTGCTGGGGAAGTGGGTTGTGCTCTACAGGAACAAGATTGCTAAAGCTTGAGCACCCCTCTTCCAAAAAATGAGAATCTGATCCACTCTTTGCCGATGATAATGCCTGGTATTTTGTTGTTTGGGTTTTTTTGATAGTGTGGAAGCATTTCGAGGTTCTTCAAGTTTGAACTGGATTCTAGCAGTGAAATTAAAAAAAAACAAAAGAGGGGAGTGCTTTATTACTACTCATACCCATAATTCTTGTTCCCTCTCTTCTTTTTATTTTCTTATTTTGAAAGGGTCCTCGGAGGCAAGCCATGAAGGAACTGTCAACTGATTTGGCTAAATATCAGCGATGGCTAATTAAAAACAAGATGAAGGCATTCTATGCACCAGTGCATGCAGAGGACTTGAGGGATGGAGGACAATACTTAATGCAGGTACACCTCTCTCAAATTTTTTTTTTACGAAAGTGGTGAAGATGAGCATCAAAATTGGCAGTGGTTTTATACTTTGAAGTATTTTCATTTTGCAAAGTTATCTTAAAACTTTGATGAAAAATACTTTGTTTTCTTAAGAAAATAATAGAACCTTTAGTTGTTTCAATAACAGTTTTTAAAAAATATTTTTTGTTCTTAGGCTGCTGGTCTGGGTAGAATGAGACCTAACACCCTTGTTGTTGGATTTAAGAAAAACTGGAGACAAGGTGACATGAGAGATGTTGAAACCTATATCAATTTATTCCAGTAAGTAGAAAATGCAGAGGTGTAGCTCTTACGTTCCATTTCAGTATGTTTGGTAATAAGTCAAGAAGATCTTACCTGCATGAAGTCTCTTTTAAGTAGACTCAGATTTTCCATATTGCTGATCTAGCAGTCTTCACTACCTTGTGTTTTTTCTGATATGGAAATTAATAAGTGAGTCTTTATAGTTTAAACAGATTAGATTTCTATATAACTACTCTTTTAGGCATCTAGAAAGATATGTGGCAGTGGTCTGAGGTTCAAAAGTTACTGTCTTTAGAGATGGAACTAGTGTTTTATGTGCCAGTCTGCTGAATTCTTTAAAGCATAGTTTCTATTGAAAGCAGGGTTTTTCCTACACTACTTCTGTACAGATTAAGTGTAGTAGAGAATGAATCAGCTCTTATGCTGAAGTTCTATCTTCATTAAACCTTGCTCTCATATACAAGAAATATTTTACTTACAAGATACACAGCACTGACATCCAAAGTAATACAGTAGCCAAAAAGGAGATGGAAAAGGAAATCCTAGTGTAATTTGACAGTACTGAAAGGCAGACCAGTTCTGGCTGAAAAAATTTAATAGACTAACTTGTGCTACAAACACTTAAGAAAACCAAAACTTGCTTATTGCACTAGAGGGTTTTTTGTTTTCCTTATGTGCTGCTTAACCCGCTTCATTTGTGCTTTATACTTCTCATTTACTGTGCATTTAAAAGAAAGAGAGGATGGGGGATTACAGGCAGAGATTAGAAAAGGAAAAAAATCATACCCTCCCACTCTCCCAGTTCCTTAAGAGAAAAGCAGGAGCACCAAATGCAGTGAAAAATAAGGAAACATGTTGGTTAGTTCTTGGTTGTTCTTTTTTTCCCTATTTTATTTTGGAATGGGTTGTGCTGGAAGATCTGTCATGGCCAACAAGTCATGTGGTTCTCTACATCCCAAAAGAGAAACCTCAGGAGGTAACAACTGTAGGTCAAGCATATTTCTGGAAAATCTCTGGAAAAAGGAAAGTTTCTGAAGCACACAATAGAAATACATCTAATCTATACAGATCTAACAAATTAAATAATGAATTAAAAATTTTCACTAATGGACAAAACATTTTCTTCTTAAATCAACCTCAATTTTTCTTGCGTTTATTATAGAATATGCTGATACTTTGAACATTTCTAATCAAGTCTTACTACTTTTAAAGAGATGTGTTTAATGAGTGAAACCCTGAGAAATGTCTATCTGTGGAAATGACACGGGAGGGAGTTCTCTGATTTATAGTTGTTTGTAGTGAGGTATTTATATTTAAAGGACTGATGATTAATGGCTAATGCAAACTGTATGATACGGTTAAGTTCATGTTTTTCTGCCTTTTATCTTGGGGGGGGGGTTTGTCCTTAATTTTACTCCACTTTTACTCAGCCATTTATTCTGGCTTTTTGCTGGTTTCTACAATAATGAAGTTTTCCCTCTTTCTTTATTTTTTAAAGGAGCGAGTTCCTTTCCCATCAGATATAATGGGAATAGGCACATTATAGCTAGCTTATAGCTAATTTGATTCTAAATTACAACTTCATGTTTTTAATACCCAAATGTTTTGGAAAGACGTCAGAAATTTTTAGTTCTCAGATCAAGGAGATCTACTCAAAATAAATCCCTTTATTGATGTGGGGGAGATAAAAAATTTAGATTTCTCAGCGTATGTTGTCATCATCTGTGCAGAACTTGACTGACCTGTTCATGTTGCTTTTATGTAATTGCTGTTTACATAGGGGAGAGAGGGAGGAGAGGAAATAGATACCCTTTCTATGTGTTGCTTTTCAGGATATGGTTTTCAGTTCACTGATGCAGTTGATAGTTTGGAATTGAAACTGAAATTGTAACACAAATTTGTGATTTGGGAGTTTAAACGGCAGTGTTTAATCACTGGAATTTGTTCAAAGAGGGTGTGTAAAGTAGGTCCTTTGGGAAAAAATATTGTGAAATACTTTATTTTTGTTCCTTTTGTTTAGTGATGCCTTTGACGTTCAGTATGGTGTAGTTGTCATCCGCCTAAAGGAGGGCCTGGACATTTCTCACCTTCAGGGCCAAGGTAAGATTTATTTTGTTTCATCTGGTGAATAGCTGTTCTAATTCCCTTTTAATACTGCTTTCTGAAAATATTAAATGAAGATAAGTTATTGAAAAAAAACAACAAACAACAAACCAAAACACCACTCTTGTTATAGAATAAAAATCACTGAAATTAGCAAGTCTGAAATGTAAAATAAGAATAACCCATGTTCAGCAACAGAACTTGGTTTTCTGTGGGTTTCAACTTTCTGTATTTGTAAGCTGTATATGGTTGCTTCCCAAGGATTTACTATTTTACTGAAACAAATTAAAGAGGCTGCCAAATTGGCATCAAGTGTTTGTGACCCAAGTCTAGAAATCATGAAAATCAAAACAAATGTTCTGTGATCCAATGCCATGGGTCTGGTGTGGGTTGCCAACTTCTACACACACCAGTTTAGAGACCTCAGCAGTAGTCTGTTTCAAGTTTGAAAAGGTTTTCTATTTTCAATGTAGAAGACTTGATTATGCTTTGTAGATAGTGGTCTTAAGCCGAATGGTATAATTTTAGTTTAATTTCAAGCAGAATAATGAAGGAAGCCTGTGAGCTTTGGCAGCAACTGTCTACTGAATTGATAATGTCCTAATTTGTTTGTAGCTTGCTCCATACAACGTTGCTACAATGAGGAAGAATGCTTGTGACACAGGCTCTGTAGAGGGGCATCCTCCTGAAAGAGGGGAGGGTTGTTCCTTCACTGGAATGTCTTAGGATATGGAGAGAGGCAGAGAGCCTGTCACTGTGTGCAAGAGGGCAGAGGAGTATGAGAAACAGCAAGGAGTGAATCTGCAGTGTGAAAACAACACTGCTGAGAAGACTGGGAAATATAACACCAAGGTGGCAGAAGAGTCTTAGTATCCACTGGGGACTGTGAGTTTGCTTTAACTCTGACAGTTACCAAGTAGCCTCACTCAAGCCAAACCTGGAAAGAAACTTGGCTGTGAGACATACTTGGTCTGGGCCTTGTCTAAGGCTTATCTTCCTCTTGGAGTTAGAATGGAAATGGAAAATGTTTCGCCAAGTAATTTTTTTTCCTCCTGGTTGTACTTCCTCAGTATTAGCTAGCTCTGTTTTATGTTTAGCCTGTGATAATGCAATCAACACCCAAAATCTGGGAAGGAAGTAGCAGGAAATTACAGCTCTGCTCAGGGGAGGAGCCCCTCTGTACTCTGAAGCAGTTCATATAAGATATTTTTGTTGTTTTCTGCCTTTTTTTTTTTTTCCCCCGCCCCCTCTCTTTGCCATAGCATAACAGTTGCAGTAAAGTTTAACCAACTGTGAACCATCTCAGTATAGTCACATACCTCTATTGATACCTTTAGGAACAATTAAGTGGTTTACAATGTGTTTCTTTGCTCTCTCAAAGAAGAGTTACTGTCATCCCAAGAAAAATCTCCATGTACCAAGGATGTCATAGTAAAAGTGGATTATAGCAAGAAGGCTGAGACAGACACTTCTATAGCTTTTTCTCCATCATCTAGTGAAAGAACTCCCACTCTGCATAAAGGTAACTTGCTAGTTAGCAATGAAATCTGAGTTCTCACTCTTCCTGTCTCTCATTCCCTCTTCAGTCTCCCCTCACCAAGGAATTATTTAAGGGATTTATGTGTCTGTGGAACAGAAGTGTGTCATGCTTTTCTAGCCGTTGATGTCTAATCACTTAAGTACTTGGTTTAGAGCTTACCAGTATGTTAGTTAAATCTTTCACATCTAGTCCCCTAAATAAAACAGGTGGTAGACAGTGATCTACAATGGATTTTCTTTGTTAATGAGTTTCACAGGCATTAAAAATTGCTTCAGAATCGTGCCACACATCTATATATTAAGTGTGATTTGAAGGCCGCTAAATTTATGAAGGCTTTTTCACCTCACACTGGAATATTGTATGCATGTTAACAGACACAAATCATTCAGGATACTTTGATATGACAATAACCAACTTTCCTCTTCTTCTTAAAGTAAAAGCTTGGAGTGACTTAAATGAGTAATGTGATTAATTTTTTTTTTTAAAGTATAAATAAATCTCTGGATCTGGTAGACTGCATTTGTGTGCTTTTATTTGTAAGAAAATCCATTTTATTCTACATCTTTATTTTCTGTTTGGTTTTTTTTATATACACTAGTAGTGTTTTCATTAACATCACCAAGGAAATTAACCTTTTTATTTTATATCTTTAAAAATCTTCCAGAGGAGGACGAGGATGGAAAGACTCCAACACAACCACTGTTGAAAAAAGGCAGGCATTTTCCACCTTTTTGTGTTAAACCATTCTTTCGCATTGTTAATTTCAGTTTTCCTTTTGTACTCCTTTCTACACATACGTATGAGAGAGAGGAAATACCAACCATGCAATGTCAATTTGTTTCTTCATATCTGCTTTGGAATGTGCTTCATCTTTAGGGATTAGGCTATGGAAAAATGCAACTTTGTGGAAATTCCCAGAACAAGTTGCTACTGAGGAAGGATTGTGCATGTGTCTAAGATATGAATGTTGGATATCTTTTTTTTTTTAAACTTTAATTCTTAAGTAATATTTGAAATGTGGTCAGGAGCTTGCTTAGTTCCCTGTGTCTCAGGTATCTGTTTCAGTCCTCACTTGATTGAGGATTAAGGGAAATACTATCTAATGGTATAGTGGAACTGCTCCATCAGTCTATTCAGTCGATCTTCTAAAGCCATAGTTGTTGCCCTGTTAATTTGGAATTGTTCAATAGCTTGCAAATTAAGGCATAATATAGCCGCTCAGTGAGATTAACATCTGAAATAATACAAGGTAGTCATTCAAATAAACAGCATTTTGAGAGATGACTTGAGCATTTTTCACTTCCTGGTTTATTTCAGACATTTTTTGAGTTAAGCAAATATTTTTGCCTTAACTAAGATTCATCTAACTTTTTTGGCATTTTCTTCATAATTTCAACAGCTAGAAGCTGTTGTGTTTTAATATTGGAAAGTGAGATTGCATGTTGAAGCACAAGATGGCAGTTTGGAAGAAGTCCCAGTATGCAGTAAAGTAGTATATTAATGTAAATCAGTCACAGATGTACTCTAAATTTAAAAATTCCTAATAAAATAAGGACTGAAATGAATATCAAATTCCTGGCTCTTGTTCAAACTGAGGTTTTAATTAAGGGAAAGGGGTTAGTTTTTTCTATAGTTTTAAAAAAAATATATTTACCTGTATTAATCTAATTGAAAACGTTATTGTTGTCTTGTTCTCAGCAAATCCAGTAACTTTGTTAGGCAAAATAGTCTATATTGTGCTTCAGAGCCTTGCACGTGCAAAACAGTAATTGTTGCAAAAGATAGAATTCCAATACGTAGAATTAGCTTTTATTTTCACCACATGCTTAAAGAAAAATGGATTTAAGGAAAGTGCTTAGGACATGGTATTTACTTGTAAATTAGTATCTACATGTTTTTAGGCAAGTTTTGTCATATGCGAGAGGTAGCAACAGTGCAGGACCTAATGCTCGGAAGTATGTTTGCAAGGTTAGTTAAATTGTCCAGGCAAATGACTGTATGAAGATCTTACATTTATATCTTATAATTAACTGCTGAAGTTGTGAGTTCAGTCTCCCTACATATAGCTCAGTTTATATCCATTCAATCAAAATTTGGAGTCTGGTTGGGGGGGAAGAAACAATTTTTATTTAAATTTAAATAGATCACAAAATATTAAGAAGTTGCATTTGATGAATTTCAGGGTGATTAACCAAAACACTTAAAAAATGAAATCTCATCATACTTTTTTCCAGATTCAAAGAGTCCATCTTCTCCTTTAAACTTGGCTGACCAAAGACTTCTTGATGCTAGTACTCAGTTTCAGAAGAAACAAGGCAAAAGCAATATTGATGTCTGGTGGCTCTTTGATGATGGAGGTAGTGTGCTTTGTACTTTAAAAACAAATGTTGAAAAAAAATTATTGAAGTGATTTTGAATTAATTGTTAATAGATATCTTTCAGTCAGTTCATATATAGATCACAAATTTCTATTATTAAACTCTAACACAATGCTGTGTTTTCTGAATTATTCCTAAATTCTGGTCAAAATGCAGGTTTGACACTGTTGATTCCGTATCTTCTTACAACCAAGAAGAAGTGGAAAGACTGTAAGATCAGAGTGTTCATTGGTGGAAAAATAAATAGGATTGATCATGACAGAAGAGCGTAAGTTTACCTTTAAGAATTTCATTTCAAATGCTAATAGAGCATGTTATACAGTAGATGACTTTTTCTTCCTAGTAGCCTTCTTTCAATTGTTCTTTGGTTGAGGTGTAATCATATTCTATTCCCTTTCTCCAAAAAAAGTTCCACTTCCCCCAGATTGTTTTGGATGAGATACCTCAAGTTAAACTAATTTTCCTGCAGCGTTGTCTGACACTAACATTTTCTTTTTCAAATATTTTCTGAGATTGTCTTTAAGGGAGAGCTCTTCTCTTAGTTTTATGGTTTTAAAATATTTGGGGTTTTTTTTTCCAAGGCATGTTGTTGATTTATAGCCATATGCTAGGTCAATTTGATTTTTTTTGTCCTATCACATCTAAGTTGCGTTTTTTTCCTTAAACTAGTGTTTTTATAACCAAACACCTATCTTTTTACCCGTGAAATAATTAAAAATAGGATCATGCAAAAGGCTTGTCTTTCTGATACAGGATGGCTACTTTGCTCAGCAAATTTCGGATCGACTTCTCGGACATTATGGTTCTTGGGGATATTAATACTAAGCCAAAGAAAGAAAAGTAAGTCTCAAAAAACTGAAACTTGTTTGTTAGTTGAATTCTTGATGTCTTTCATGAATTTAGAATACTTCATTATTTCCTACATAACAGTTTTGATAGAATAGTTCCTCTCACATCCAGTGTTTCACAAAAAAGCAGAAAACAAATTAAGCAATAACTCCTACATCCAAGAACATAGGATTTTGTATTTTTTAAATCTCTGGGCCTTAGACTGTAATACTACATTTAGAAAAATACAGTTTAAAAAAATCCAATTTGTCTGGAGCAGTCGTCTTTAAAAAGAAATGCTCACAAAAACTTAAATGGTCTTTATCTTACTTGGAGTCTTAGCTTAATGTAATAAAGCCTGGTCTTCAAATAGCCTGATGTATTTTTTCTTTTTTTTTTTTTTTTTAAATTGCTTGGACTTTTAATTTACACAGGAATGATCATACATGTGATATTTTTGATATACAAGTTTAAAAAATATTAATTGCAGATGACTTTCAGTACAAATTTATAAAAGAATGTATAAGATATAAAAATGTTATCCTCCTTCAAGTCTTATTTAGTATGTTGAAGTTGTAAAAATAACTTTTACATGGATATGCATGTATCTGAATAATTTGACATGTCATGCAATGAAATACTGCTGTTTTACAGCTTACGTAAATGGAAAATGCTAATATGCATTCTTTTCTTCCCTGCTTTTTAATCACCTTTTCTTAAATGTATAGAATATATCAAGCAACTAAAACAGTAGAGTACTTCTGGCACTCTGATGCTTTTGGATGTCTTTGCTCCTGGGAGCCTGCTACTGTAAAATGTGTAAACTTAAAGGTAGCACACATTTATGCATAAAACATTGAGATTGTAGAATTACATGGAATTATTTTTATTTCATAGAAGTGATCCCTGAGTTATTTCTTCCGAGAGCATTTTTTTCTATCTCTGTGGATACATTCCCCACAATATATCCAAAACCTTTCTAAGATACCAGTTGGCATTAACCAATAGCTGTAAACTAGGTGGAGGAAGATGATTTATTTTTAACAGTTGCTGTGCTGTATAACAGAATATTGTTAATACTTCTCCTTTTTGTTCAGCCAAAAACCAGCTGTCACATTTGTTTTTTCCCTTTTGATGAAGGTGAAGTCATTGTATCAACTAACTTAAGTAAAGATCACCAAGGGTAGAAAAAAAGGTGGGTTTTTTAATAGTGAGGGGTTTCCTGGAGGAACAGGAACACCTCAGGTAGAAAATGGGCGTGGGGGGGAGTGTTCAACTATATGGAAGCTAACACGTTACACATACTGATACTACAATATATCCTAAGAGGTATTCCTTAGTGTTTGTGAAAGCTTCCACACTGTAATTTGCAACCACAGAAGATTGGCGATACCTTGTCATCTTCATAAAAAAACATTCAAATAGCATCAAAATGTAGCTATTTCATTGGATGTAAGGCATACATTTCAGTATGTTCTGCTAAAAATCTTGTTTGTTTTTTTTCACATCTCACATGCTGGGGCTATTCAAACGCAAGTTACTTTCGTAACTTGTGGCAGCCTTTGTTTGCTGTTCAAGTATCCTAATGTGGGTAGAGAAAGTAGGGTAAGGTAAGTTGTTCTTTCTAGTAGAAATGAATGCCTCTTTGGTCTTCAGAAAGCTTTCTTTAGAAGTTCGTGCTGAAGTTCAAGTAAATTCAAAGTAACACCTCCTATTCAAACAAGTGCAACAGGAAGACGAAACAAGATGGCTGTGGTTATTTGCATCTGAGTGTGGCTCTCAGACCGTATTGGAAAGATTAAAAAGAAGCAAAATAAAAATATCAAAGCCAAAATCCTAATGGCACTAGCATGAGATGATAGCTATTTTTTTTAGTGTGACATATAAACTCCCTTCTCTTTCAAATGTCATTCTGAAGAAGCTACTGTTGGTTGCTGTGCATTTTCTAAGGTAGTACTCTTCAACTTTCAAACAATTACAGTAAAACTCTAGCAAAAGTCTTTTGTGGGTTTTTTTTTAAACTGGCTAAAACTTTATATTTAGTTGCATGATGAACAGTGAAAGCTCCTACAGATGTCCCTAATTGTTTGTTGAATTATAATGTCTGTGTATACAAATAGTTGATTTGATGTTCTAACTGCAATTGGCAGTGAAAAAATTCCGATTCACTTTATTTTTGCATGGTGGTAAAACGTACTTTCTGATACCATGAAAGTCATTGCTGACATACAGACTCGTATCTGTTTTAATATGGCTGTTCACTTAATCGTTCCAGTATTGCAGCTTTTGAAGAAATGATAGAGCCCTTCCGACTTCATGAAGATGATAAAGAACAAGAAGTTGCAGACAAAATGAAGGAGGATGAACCATGGAGGATAACAGATAACGAACTTGAGCTTTACAAAACAAAGGTTCTGTATTCTTTAGAGTGTTAACTGTTGTTAAACTTTTTTCTCCTACTGCATTTATGGATGTGATATCAATGAGTTCATTCTTGTTATTCTCTCTCTTCCATAGCTGTTTTTATGAATAGCTGATGGAAAGCAACATCTAAAACCAATTAGGTAGTTCACAAAAAAAAAGAAATGTTTCTTTATTCAGGGCGGGGGGGCCCTAAACTGCTTTTCTACAGTATTTTAGCAGTTAATTTAGAATTATAATTTAGTCTGTGCTCAGCTGTTAGACTTTTTTTTGACCAAACTAACATTTTTTGCTTTGTTATTGAAAAAAAAAAAAAAACAACCCCACCACACCATGTCTAATTGTGGTGTTAAGGAGCAATTAAAGGTTTGACATTTTTCCCAAGCAGTTATGCACTACAGAGACATGAGAGGTATTCCTTCTCAAGTGCTTCTATGGAGGAGACTCAGGTAGCATCCTATAACAGGATGCAGATACAGACAAGTATCTAAAGAAAGACTGGTTAAAGTTTCAGTGACCTGAAGTTCTTTAAGATGGTCCTGAGTATATTCCACTTTATGTTCTTTTTCCTGTCTGGGTTTTTACAACTTCTGTGAGGATTTGCAGTAGAGAAGAAATGGGAATGATAGGTCATTCTGCATTGTAAGTGTAAAAAAAGCAGGAGTCTGTTTAACAGGTAGGTACAGATTGATGGGCAGCTGCTGCTGAGGTCTCTTAACTACATATTACCAATGGGCTGGGGGGAAGATTTTATAAAGTACAGTTACTTTATAGTTAATGAACTGTTTGATGCCTTGCTGTTCCTCATGTCTACAAACACCACCAAAACTCATTTCAGTGAGATAACTGAAGTGATTTATTCTTTTGTCTGCCGATAGCTTAATTGTTCCTGCAGGTGCTAGTCTGCAGACTAACTAGACTTCAGCTGATCTGAGAACAACAGAACTATAAGAAATGGTTAACTCAAAGTTTGCTAGAAAATCAGTTGATGTAACAGAGAACTGAAAATTACTGAGGAAGCTACCTCAGCTGTTAAGACAGGATAGGGCAGTAAAAAAGGGAGGCCCATTATGGAGATAGCCTTACCAAATGAAGATGGGGCTTCATTTCTGTAAGACTTGCTTACTATGAGCTTATAGGATATAGTTAAAAGAACCTTGAAGAGAGCATAAGGGGCTCTTGCTTCCAGGAGCTATGGAGGATGGTATCATTATTAGAGGAATAGAATAAATAGAATTTAGCTTTCATAGTACTTGGCTTATTTGCACATTTTAAGCTTAATGCTTTCTTCTCTCCCTGCCTTGCAACCATAGGTATTTTGGAAAAGTGAACAAGTTGCCAAACTGAGGTGGAAGCACATGCTTTCTATAAATGAGTCATATCAACTGCTCATAACTGTTTTTCATTTTTCTTGAATAAATGAACTTCTGGTAGTTTTATATAAAAGATCTTGCTAACAAGTTTCACTTTAATTACAGACTTATCGTCAGATTAGGCTAAATGAGTTGCTGAAAGAACATTCAAGTACAGCTAACATAATTGTCATGTAAGTAAATGATTTGTACTGTTATCCTAATTGATATAGAACTGTAATTTGAAATATTTGTCAATATATGTTAGGAAAAAGCCTGTGTCTTGGCATTAAAGTGTAGAAATACTCAAGGAGGTTTCAGTGCTGAAAGTATTTACTAGAACTATGGAGCCACTATACTGATGAACGAAAGATGGCCTATGTAGTTTCGTGCTTCTGATATGCTGCTTTAGGTGATTACCTCCACATATGTAGTGTGGCTCAGGATTCTCACGTTCATTCCACTCCCACATGCTGACTATTACCCTCTCTTTCAGGTCCTTCCTTTCAGTTCTTTTTCTAGAAAATCTCTCTAGATAAAATTAGATCATTATCCTGCTGAAGTATTTCAATGGAATTACTTTTGGTATAAACAAGCGGAATGCAGATCGTAGGTTTCTTCGCTGTGTTTTTCTTCAGGAGCCTGCTTCAGAGCTCCATAAAGTAGTACTACAGGTGAAGTTTGAGTAGGGCAAATAGACTTGTAGTAGTTTTTTCAAAAGAGTATGGCATGTTGTGGAAGGATTGTGAGAAGGAATATTAGACTGCACCAACCTGGCATCATAAGAAACAGCTGTATTTTAAAATCTTGAAGAGTCTTTCAAGAAACTGTCTTCAACTGTGGAGGATTTTCCATGAAGCTACCTGGCTACAAAACGGTAGTAAGAGGCCGAAAGTGAGGGGTAAATAGATGTAAAGGCCTGTGGTGCTTAAGATACGAACTCTGAACTCATTAACTGATTTCTGAGGAAAAACCCAACAACTAAAAAGGTTAGGAAATTTATCTTAATATATCTTAATATCTACCTCTTTGCAGAATCATACTTTCATATTTATATGATATGACTTGTACTCCACCAGGTTTTCTAATTGTTGAATGCTTTTTTCCCTTGTGAATTGTAGGAGTTTGCCAGTTGCACGAAAAGGTGCGGTTTCTAGTGCACTATACATGGCCTGGTTAGAAGCTCTTTCTAAAGATCTGCCACCAACTCTCCTTGTTCGTGGGAATCATCAGAGTGTTCTTACCTTCTATTCCTAAGAGTACTGCACATGGGACAGCTATGATGAAATGGTACTTCAGTGCCCAGGGGAGAGTGACTGACGTGGTCTATAGTTTATTAACATCACAAAGGCAAAAAGTGACTCTTCTTTCACTATTTCACTGACTTGAAAGCACACAAGGAAAGTCACTGTATTTCTAAAGTTGTGACATCTTCAGTTTTATTCTCTATTTTCTGTAATTTAATCTTGCTTAATGGGGGAGGATTCCTTGTTAGACTGAAGAACAAGACAAGCTTTTTGTTTGCTATTTGAATAGCAGCAATAAAATGTTTTATTTTTGATCAATGAAAGGATTATAGATTTATAAAAGCCTTTTAGCCTTGAGGTGCCTTCTGAAATTAACCAAATCTCATCAATACATCCTATTTTGTAAATTTATATAGAATGTCAAAATCTGCCTTCAACTAAGAGTTTAGATCAGACTTCCTTTAGTTTCTATTCTCTTCCAATTACAATAATTTTTGATCAATGAAAGGATTATAGATTTATAAAAGCCTTTTAGCCTTGAGGTGCCTTCTGAAATTAACCAAATCTCATCAATACATCCTATTTTGTAAATTTATATAGAATGTCAAAATCTGCCTTCAACTAAGAGTTTAGATCAGACTTCCTTTAGTTTCTATTCTCTTCCATATTACAATAAAAATGAATGCTGCTTTTCAGTCTTCCATTGAGCTATTAGTTCTTAGTACTGTATGTTTTCTATTGTCAGAAAGTTTTTGGGTTTTTATTATTATATCTGTTAGATTTAAAGGTGAGAATTGGGGCAGGTCAGTTGAACTAAAACAAATTCCTGATGTTCTTGTCAAGACTTTGTGCTACTAAATTTTGTAACAGTTGAAATAAAACTAATTCTACTAGCAGAGAGGATCTTTTTCTCAAATTTGAGAATGTGTACTACTTTGGCACTAGTCTGAGATACACAGCTAACACTGGCTACCTTGGTGAAGGATACTGGTCAATCCTTGCTCTGTAGCTCTAATATGAAACGGAATTCATCTTACTGGCTGAGGCTTTTTATCTTACTACAAATTAGAAGAAAAGAAAAAGACCTGTCCTAGTTCTTGGCCTATTATGTTTTGGTGTCACTTTCAACTTATTTTGAAACAAAACTCAACTTAAGGCTTGAATGGGGATAATATAAGCAATGTGATGCTATCTAACAGAAAACAGTAAACACTATGTGGAATCTTGCTATCCAATATGAAATGTAAAAGCTACAGTTCTCTCGCATTTTTCAACAAATGGTTAAAAGGACCACTAGTTACTAGGGGAGATGTTTTTAGGTCAATTCATTCAGCTGTCAGAAAACACATTTAGTCTCATTAAATAATACTCAGGTTTGATCGTCTAGCAATTCACATCTATTCCATACTTCCTACTTTATACATTTTCTATGTTCAGTAAAGAAACTGCCAATCTTGTGTGCCCTTTCATTGTATATTTTGAAAACTTCATAACTTAGTCTACTATGAACACCTACACAAGAAATTTCACTTGAGCCTTTGTATAAAGGTTAGTAATGTGAACTGTTTTTTTAAATGCCTAATATATTTTGAATAGAAAGGATTGCCTAAAAACATTTCACAAGCTTTTGATATTAGCATTGGACATGCTACTGGATCAGTTTACCAGTGGTTGAGTGACTTTCATTTAAGGATGCACAGAAAAGGTGTATTTTTATGCTAAATACAAGATCAAATTGAAGTGTAACTGTTCCTTTTGAAGGGCAAAGCATAATCATTGTGTGGCAAGGTAGAGCTTCAAGTTCTTGTGATTAAAGATAAAAATATTCTACACAGTGCAGTAGACACTTGTCAAGTTCTTGGTAAACTGCAAAAAATCTTTTTTTGCTGTTTCTGTCAATTGGATTTGAGACTATTGAATCATTTCAGTTTAAAAAAAAAAATAAGAAAAACAAACATGCATGTTTTGCTGCTAAGTGTGAGGTAACTGATGCCAGCATGAACCCAGCTTGTTATGATAAACATTATAAGACAAGACAGTTAGCAGTAAAAGTGCTGTTTCCTTCCAGGTGAGGGGGTGGGGATCAAACGTACCAATGTATCTATTACAGGTTTTACAGTGTTTTTTAGGGGATAAGGATGTCACATTGTGAATACGGAATCATTGCCATGTTTCTTCTTGTTTTGTGGGTTACATTCTTTTGAACAGATGGACAGTAAGGCATGGACTTAGTGCTGCTATCTTAAAAAAAAAAAAAGAAGAAAAAATGTGCACAGGTACACTTATTTAAAAGGTTTTTTGCCCATTCAGGAAACCATTGCTTGTGATCTATAACACAGAAACCAAATGAAGTGTGTGTATACATGCATATATGTGTATAAAATTATATAAAATATATCTAAAGATGCATATGGGGATAGTTAAGGTAATGTCTGTGAAATTACATAGGATGCTTTTCACGTGCACTCTCAGAAGTCCACTAACGCTAGGCACGAGGTCAAGTTTCAAGATTAATTGCTACACTAAAATTTCAGTAGTTAATGGTAGTAGTTTGCAGCAGATGTCAGTTAGTGGCAATCACTCCAACTTCTGCTTTGATTTTGACGCCAAATTTAGTTATGTTCCAATCATTATTAATTACTCAAAAAATGAAATCACTTACACATGGCAATTCATACCTTCTGTAGATTAGGTTTCTTTGTATGGGTTTAGAAAGACAGTAATAGCTGGAGAAAATTATTTATTTGTTCACTTGTATTTAGGTTTCCTTTTACATACATTCTTTTTATATGCTTTTTCTGACATTACATATTTAAAAATAACTGAAAATAATTTAAAGATTTGAGCGTTAGTGGGTAATGGCCCACTTGATTTGAAGATGTAAGATTTGATACTGTACTGTAACTGTCACACACAAATGCTTTTCTAATGTTTTAACGTAATTATTGCAGTTAATACTTTGTACCAGGGGGATGTCACTGCAATAAAAGGAAGTGAATTCAATACAACTGTCTTGTCTAACAAAGCCTTTTTTTAATTGGTGGGGGATATGGTATAATGTTCATAGTTTAACAGATTAATGCTGAAAACAGTTCTTGATATATGAATATGCTTATTGCATGCATCTGATACTTACCTTTATTGTGGAATTTGCATAGGACCATGAGTAGAACTTAAAGCCATTCAGGCGTCTGGTATAAGGAGACAAGTGTTCTGTTCTCGGGGGGAATGTTTGCCACTACTGGGTTAGGAACAGCCGTGGTTGTGTAAGAAAAATTAACCTTGTTTCACTCTCTAAAATTTGTCATGACTTGCCAGACAATGCAGACCAATCTGCAATACGTGGTGTGTTTAAGCTGGAACATTAGTATCTGAAAATTTGTTTCTATTACATACGCAATTTGTTTTGCCTTTGAATACAGTGAACAACTGTCTAACTCCTCTTTCTCCCTCAAAATAGTATTCCAGTGGGATATGGGGAAATATGTTGGGGAAAAAAACTTAGATTTTCCAACTAGTTTCTAGTTTCTAAGGCCAAATGTGTCTTGCTTACAAGCGGCTTTGCAACTGAGTCTTACAAGTTAAAGAGCATAATGAGAAATGGCAAGTTGTTTTCTCATATCAAATGATACTTAGGACCACTGAATAACTTTTTAACCTCATCAATTTTGGTGTTTCCCAGTGTAGCTGGGTGACTGAGAATTTTTATTTGAAAATTAACCTCTAATAAATTCAGACCTCTACTATATATCCTTAATTTACTAAATACTTGTTGATTAAGTTTTTCCATGCATTTAAATTTAGGCCTTGAGAGTGAGGTTTGGAGGCCAGTGGAAAGGGAATGCTTGTTAAAAGTACACTGCCAACTTCTATGGCATTGGCTTTAACCTGTTTCAGCATGTAAAAAGGTAGAGGAGAAGGCATGTAGCAGTTTTTCTAGATCCTATTTGCTGGAGAAGTGGTTGACCTAAATAATGACACAGTACCATTAGCTGAATTCACAGATAAGTGACCACGTATGCTTTTGAAGCTAAAAAATGAAAATTGGATCAAGGTTGATCTCATCACTTGGCTACACAATCAAACAGTGAAGGTTCACACTGCATATAACCTGTTTTGGTTTTGTTTTGAAACAGGAAAGCAGGACTCACCTTGGTGTATGTTCTTCATTAGTCTAGTTACACTTCTCGTATAACCTCTGTGGGATCCTGTAAATCTTACTTCTACACCTAAAACCTGGTTTATGTTCAGCTGGAGTGGGAGCTAGGCTTCAGGTCTTTGAGACTATGGAGGCACTGAATGGTGTTCTGCTTCAGTACCACTGCCTTGCTTCCCTCTGGTGCAGGGTGAAAACTGCTGGGCACTTACCAGTGCATCATCAAATCTTTCTTGCCACTCTGCCTCTCACCAGCATGGTGTGGAAAAGGTTTTCAGAGTTAAGACTGTGGATTAGGTGGTTGGAGGGTGGTGCATGCATTTAGGAGTGGGGGAAACAAGCTGGTGGAAATCATTACTTTGTTAACTTTTGAACTGGAAGAGTAAATGTTGAAACAGCAGCATGCACCTTCTCCAAACAGAAGCAGGGAACACCTTTCTCTTGAAACATAAGGCGCCTCATATGCCTGGAGGTCCATGTCACAATGACAAAGAAACATACGGTATCCTTTGGGCTGTATACATCAAACTTGCCGACAGAGGGCGCAACCAGACGTTGTCTGTGTGACCAGGCTTAAGTCAAGCCCATGTTGACTGCTTACGTCCCTGTTCTTACCGGTGTCAGTAGGCACAGAATTAAGAGCAGGAAAAGGAACCTGAAAACAGTTTCTTTGCTGGTCTCACCCTTGATCTGCTCTCTCTCCCAGAAAAGGTTGGTTTTGTAGCTCCAGGAATCTTCTTTCCACCCAGCTCTCTGCCAGCCTGCCTCCCTTCCCTGCCTGCACCGCTTGTGCAGGCCCAGGGGTGCTAATAGCCATCACACAGCCTGCGCAGCCATGTTTACCTGCATGTCACAATGTAATGGGGAGAGTAAAAATGGAATCGTTCAGGACTTAAAATGCCAGGCAACGCAAAATTTAACTTTTTAACCACGCTCTCTCCAAAGAGCCCCATTTCGCGCCCCTCACTGCCCTGCCGACCACTGGGCCGCCGTCCTCTTATTGGCTTCTGCGGGGGGCGGGCCGCTTGTCCTGTCGCTCGCGGCGGCCGTTCAACCGTCGGCCCGGGCCGGCTGCGGGCAAGGGAGGGCGGGGGGCGGCCG
>NW_008795144.1:210818-221823 GCF_000699145.1 Aptenodytes forsteri | reverse complement strand
CGGGCAAGGGAGGGCGGAGGCCGCCCGCGGGGTGGAGGTGGCAGCGGGGCCGCGGGCGGTGCGGGGCCTGGGGGAGCCCTGGCTGTGCGGGGCGTCGTGCAGCCTCTGCGGACAGCTGCCCGTGCTGGCTTGCCGTAAGCCTGCCCTTTTGTAAAGTGCTGTGATGTTTGCTTATGCGTGGTGTCGTGTGCTGGAAATGTATTTTTATTATCCGTCTGTGAAATCTTGCAAAATCTGCTGTTAACAGGAATCTAATGGCAGTAGTACCTGGACGTGAGAGAAGAAGGGTCTCACAAAGTCCGCTCCCACGCTGTGGGGATCTGGGGAAAACTGACCCTGATGAGCTGTAGCCAAAACAAATTCTAGTGTGAGGTTCTGGGCCTAGGTACCTCGTCTTCATAGTCCCCCAGTTCCCATCCACAGTAATAATTACAAAATCCTGCTAATAAAACACGGTTTTTAGTGAAAGAAATAGGAAATACTTTCTCCGTGCAGTTTTCTAGGAATTCAAACTACAATAGTAACGCCAGGTGGCAGTATTGTCTTTCAACAGCTCGGGTAATGCCTGAAACTGCACTGTCAAATACACTCTTCTTGCACTGTTCCTTCGGTTTCATGGGCTAAACGACTTAGTGCTTTGAATAAACTTAACGCACATCGGCATAATAGTATTCTTTTGCATTAAATTTTCCATAATTTTGACTGTGGAATGGAGAAAAGTTTAATATTTTTTTCCCACCTCCCTTTGTGGGAAAAATACTCTGGTTTTGTTCTAAAGGATGCAGGAATCTCCATGCAGATGCTGCCTGTTGAGTTCAAACAGCCTTTTTATCACCAAGTGACCACCATTTCATAAAGCACTGGGTGATGCTCGCTTTTCTCAGTGGTTATTTCCAGCTGCGTTAACCTTAGAGAGCAGAAAGATAAATGCTGCAGGCAGAGGGAGAAGAGACGTTAGAAAAAAAACCAGCTTGACGTGTCCCATCTAGTTTCAGAGTGACCCATAGCATTTCAACAAGGTATTTTTGCTTCATAAGTAACAAACAAGATGAACATCCACCACGTTCTACAAGTACAGAGGTAGGAACAAGATGATAAAAGCTTTACGTCATCCCGCAATATTCAGGTACTGGCTATTTAAAGTATTGGAGGAAACTGAATAGTGTAGCACTAGGCATTTCCAAGCTTATTAAGCTTGCGAATAACTTTATCGCTCTGTTGAAGTGTTTTACAACTAATAACTAAATCTTGGAACATCTCTCTGCAATTAAATTTGTCTCTGCAAAACGGATGGTAAAATGGAGTCACAAGCAAAGGATTTCCACAGGCTCTGGCTGAAAATTAGAGAGCTGGGATCAGCCTTGAAACACCCTCACTCCCAGCCCAGTGTGGTCATTCATTCTTTCAGACCAAGATGCCTGGCTGGATGGTTTAATCACATCGTTGCAAATTATAGGGACTCTTAAACAATTCCTTTGTACTACTGTTACAATTACATAGATTAACATTTAGAAGAGTATTAAAAAAAATTGTAATGAAGCAGGGGATGGGATATATGTGCAAAAGAATATGCCAGATAATCCAATATTAGCCTATGTGTTATAAATATTTTGGTCCATTTAATGCAACTCATCTCTGATGAGCAGTGGAGGTAAAGAAAAAAAAAATCAAAACAGATAGAAAGTGCAAAAATATAAGTACAAAAGTTAAGCATTGTTGCTTGTCGTAAAACATGGTAGTTTAAGCACTGGTAACCTAGAAATCACAGCAGGTCAAAGCACAGTGCCGGCAAAGAGGAGCTTGCACCTCAAAGGAAATGACATTTTATGAAGTCAACCAACAACAGCCATTCACAGTATTAACATATGAAATCAAGACTAACCACAGAATAGTGTGGGCTTTCACATGGGATTTTGGTTAACCTCATATAGAATTTCATTTTACTTTTGATTGCACAGTTGAGTGTTGTTAATTTTAAGATTCTTTATTCTCATTAAAATCTTTCTGTATCCTTCAACTAGCAATAGTAGTATTTAAGACATCGTAGGATTTATTGGGAAAACTCAAGCTTTGGCTAATACATGCCAAACCTTACTAAGCACTCTATCCATGATATTTTTATTTTAATGGTATTGCAGGGTTTGGGGGTTGCTGCTTTCTTGTTCTTGCCATGTTTGTAAGCACCTAGAAAAATGAACCTTGATTTTCAGCTGGGACCTGGGAGTCACCATGATGCAAATAATTCCAATGGGTTAAAAAAAACAAAGTTATGATTACTTGTTAACTCTGGGAACTGAGCATCCTCTCTAGCCAGAAAACAGATCTGACTTTTTCCATCCTGTTGGCCATCCATTGGCCAACTCTGAAACTCTTAGGTCATTCTAGAAAACTCTTTCTGTCCCAGACGCAGAACATTCCAGTATTAATTTATGATTTGGAGTCTGCCTTTGCAAATGTGTCTGTGCGCCATCATTCCAAATGCATCATAATCAAGAAATTTTCACTTTCCCAGGATTAGGCAAGGTTAAGTAATAAAAAGTGTCTTCTCCTACTGTAGCTTTGACAACAGGTAGTCAGCCTCTAAATAAAGGGCAATAGGCTTTGAGTTTGTAGTCCTGTCCTTGTTCTGACAGTAATTAACCATATTCTATGGCAGCTTTTATGCCAGGAAGTAACTTAGTGGCAGATTTGGAATTCAGATCAAACCCGGATTTCTAGGTTTTGCTGTGAATACTAGGAATATTCTCTCTTCCCTTTAATGGGAAACAATTAGAAGTAATTACAAAGAATTAATTTAAACTTTAAAACATTCCTGTGTTGTGGGATAATTGTTATTGATAAAGAAAAATCAAATACATAACACAGCTTGTTCCTTCAGTCCATAAACATAAGGTAAGATCCAAGCTATCTACTTCCCAAATCTAGCCAAAGGCAAGAAAAGATGTCCCGTAGTTTCACTGCCTTCACTGCATTATATGTATGGATCTTTGAAATTAGTCTGTGGTACAGGGAGCTTGAAGGAATGACAAGGTTCTTCCTAAGGCTTAAGATTTTCATGATGGCAGTAGTAATGGTGAGGCTGGTCAGGTCACATGGTTTGACAGAGTTTTGAAGTTTGTATTGTTTGTCCTTCAGGTGAGCCACTAACGAGCAGTTATTTATGGATAGGGTACAATTTCTTTTTCTTAACTTTAAAAAGCATTAGAGAAATTCTTTTACTCTCCTGCCCGCCCACCTGGACCTACTTTAGTAAGAGAGCTGTGATCTTAAGAAATGGTATGTGCATTGTTTGTTCTTGCTGTTTTTAAGAACTGTTTATAAAACAAAGCTCCAAGTTCTTTCCCAGGAGTAAGTAACGCATAGAAGGTTTTAAGATATCTGGCTCTATTTTGCGGGAGTTTTCATACTTGTAAAATAAATAATTTTGGGAGAGACCTGTGGAGGTCATCTAGCCCAACCCCCTTCTCAAAGCAGCTCCAGGTATATTAGATTGCTCAGGGCCTTACCAGGTTGAGGTTTTGATATCTCCAAGCCTCTCTGGGCATCTGTTCTAGTGTTTAAATTACAAGTTTTCCTCGTAAGGATGGTCAAATCAGACTTTCCCATCTTGCAACTTGTCTGTTGCCTCTCATCCTATTGTGCACCAGGAAGAATGCATTCCCATTAGGTTACTGAAGACATGAAAAAGATCTCCCTACTGCCTTCTCTTCTTAAGCTGAAAAAAATCAGTTTTCTGAATCCCCTCTTACATGTTGTGTGCTCCAGCACAGTCACCAGTCATCTGGGTGACTATGCTGGACTTGTTCATTTCCTTGGTATTTTGCTGCAAGTGAACTGAAGCCCATTTTATTGTTCTTCACACCTCTCACTACTTTCAACTCCAAGTGAGCTTTGGATTTCCAAACTTCATCCCTGTACACTTGGTCAATGTACTGGTATTCTTCATAGTCAGCCAGTCCCTGCATCCACCTTCTGTGTACTTGTGTTTGATTGCATGTGGACGTTGTTCATCTGTGCTGGTCTTTGGCCATGCTTGCTCAATTTCCTGCACATCTGATTGGAAGGTTCTTGTGCTTTTAAGAGGTTGTTGTTGAAGATCAGCTGGCTTTTCCCAGTCTCTTTGCCCTGCAGAGCAGTCTCCTGTGGGAACCTGCTACACAGATCTTAAAAGAAGCCAAAGCCTGCTCTCCTGAAGTCCAGGGCTGTAATTCTACCTTTTGTCTTGATTACAGGATTCTCTCAGGATTTTAAACTCCATTCTTTGTCATAGTCGCTGCAACCAAGACTGATCTTGGCCTTCACATTCCCAGCCAGTTCTTTCTTGTGAGAAAACAGATTCAGCAGGGAGTTTGTCCTAGGTGGCTTTCTGAGCAACTGCATCAAGAAGTTATCACTAAGACATCTCTTGAATTGCTTTCCCAGCTGTATTGCCCCTCCAACAGATACTGCTATGTTTAAAATACCCTGTGTTTTACTTACCCTGTAAGTACCAGCTCCTGTGATCAGGTGGCTTCTTCCAGTTGTCTGTTTCAAGTATGTTCTGAGACGTTTATACATACGCTCTTAGGAGAATAGAAAGGAATATAAGGTCACCTGCAAAAATGTTAGAAGCATCCTATGTCTCGACTTTGAGTTGAGAGTCAAGAAAATTTAGATCGGTCTGCCACTACAGTAGCTGTGAAATAATATGTCAAAGCCAACTGGCAGAAGATGAATGCCTGTGAATGAGATTCTATGGTTCTGAGTTCTGTTTTGGAGAGAGCATTGTAAGTGTCGTAAGGGAACTTTAAGAGGATGGGAATTTAAATGGAAACAATTAACTGGCACATTCAATTCACGTAAGGATGAAAGAAAGATAGAACATAGATTAGAGAGATTAGTGGAGTGCATGTTTTGGGTGTGAGAAGAAAACTGAGAACTCAGAGGATAAGGACACAAGGGATAGACTGAGAAGATGCATGAACCATGGTGTAGAATTGGGGGTAAATAGATGAGTGCTGAGAAGAGGAGGAAGGCCACATCTTTGTCACCTGTTTTTCTCTCACTCTTCCGGATAGAAATTAAGGTCTTGTGTGGAAAGGTAAGTTGACATAAAAAGGCATTGAAGACGTGTTATAGGATACCTGGAAATGCAGATGTGGGGTCTTACTCAAATGAGGGTGCATCTGAAGGGAAAACTTTGTAGTGGAGGTAATCAGCTTAACATTTTGAATTATTTTTCTTGTTATTTCCATTTTCTATCAGAGCTGGTGTGCAGTGTATGAATGACCTCTGTGCATGCTAAATTTTCTTGAAAAAGCACAGTGTACTATGGAAGTGCTTAAAGCATTTTGCTATTTCTTTCACCCTATTTTTCATTTTTTTCTTCATAATTAACCGTTTAGTTATAGAATACTTGATATTACTTGCATCATTGAAAATTTTGGGTTTTGACAGCTTACGTGGACCATATTCTGGACTCTGCTTCCTCTTGCTTTTTAACGAATCTTGCTTTTTGTCTTAGTCACTTTAGAGTATTTCTTCTTGGTTGCTTTAATAACCAGCTTTCATCCTTGTGTGCTTGTTTTGTGTAGACTGTATTCTACATCTGAATGCATACTTTTTTGATATGCTACTACAGTAGCATGTGACAGAGTCTCTGTATTTATGAGGACTGGTGATGGGTGTACTGCTTTTGGAGATGAGATTTCTGAATGTTATGGAGAAAAATATGGGAGAAGTCATGGCACTAGGAAATTGAGAGGCAATTTTTTAAAAAATTGATGGTTGAAAGTGAAAAATTAAGAAAATCAGAGTGGTTAATTAGGTAAAAGCAAAACTAAGCAGCTTTCCTAACCAGCTGATGGTTATTTAAAAAAAAAAAAATCATATAGTATTAGCTGATGCTGTTGTTAGTCTGAAGAGAGATAAAGGACTGAGAGAATTAATAGTGGTTCATTCTCATGTCTAGAAGACATTTCTATTATATTCATTTTGGAACGTTATTGTCTGAGCAATAGAGAAGGTAAATCTGGCACTGTGACTGTAACATTTTTGCATGTTCTGTGGATAAATAGGTAGGACCCAATTTTTTGTGGATAAATAGGTATGACCCAATTTTCTGTGAGTTTGGTCTTGAAACTTCAGAAACATTAAAAAAAAAAAATACTGCTTTCCACAAAGGATTTTTTTTTTTTTTTTTTAACCATACCAAGTTATAT
Source organism: Aptenodytes forsteri (assembly GCF_000699145.1). Lineage (NCBI taxonomy): Eukaryota > Metazoa > Chordata > Aves > Sphenisciformes > Spheniscidae > Aptenodytes > Aptenodytes forsteri. The sequence continues at coordinate 215,623 of NW_008795144.1, read as the reverse complement.
ACGTATTTGAGGCCCATTTCGTGTTCTCTTTTACTGGCTTTTTGTCTCACAAGCAGCAATGTTTTGGTGGGTTTTTAATATAACTTTATGGGAACAAGAGCTTTTCAATTATTTGCTTTGCTGGTGCTCAATTCAAGCATTGGTTACTGTGGTTTGTTTTTCTTGGCTATTTCCTCTGGACTGTGCTTTCCTTAAGAACACGTCCTGATGAAGGGTAGATTAGTTTTCCTTTCACTGAAAGAAGTTGGGGAACATATAGGAGTAGACAGGATGTTAAATACAAACACAAATATACAAGAGTCAGTTCAGTCCATTTAAAAAGGAAAGGGTAGAGTGGGAAGACATTGAAGTACCTTACAGCATGTTGGATTCACATCAATAATGTGACTGAATAATGCTATCATATTCTGTTCAGTGTTGCATGAAGCAAGTGTTACTCCTCTTCTCAGGAGAGGAGGCTAGACTGAGGAAGTGGTGGATGTAACTCACTCCATTCAGAAGGAAACAAAATTCATCTGTGGTTAGCTCCACATTCCACAAACTCTTGTATTTTGAAGTGGGTACATTTATAAAATTTACATCTGTGTTCTCAGCAGCTGAAAAAGGACTTAACTATCAAATTTCCTTTCAAACAGTCGTCTTCTACTTTCATCTTGGCTTTAAAACTGGATTCCAGGACAGCTACCGTTTAGCAAAAAAACAGCTGTTTTGAGACTGAATGGATCTTATTATTCTGTGGGATACTTAGAAATAGTGTTTCTTTGCATCATATGGTAAGCAGGCAAAGGAATTTCAATCCATTTAGTTAACAGCACGTCTGGTATACTTGGTATTTTCCATAGAGTAATATTAATAGATGGGCTACATTAGGAGCTATCCCAATGAAGCTCAGCTCTGATTCAAGAGCAGCTATTTAAGGCCATTTCTGTGTGCTTGATCAGTGTAACAATAGTACACATTGTAAGGATTTCACTGAGTTTTAGGAATACTGAAATCAAAGGCTTAAAATATTGTGCATTATGTGTCCAAGAATTCAATGGATGATTCAGAAAGGCACTTTTCCACAAAGTTCAAAGGCCTGTTGAAAAACATATTGCACTTTCCAGAGATGGGGCTACTGTTGACTAAACTGTCTGGTGATGTTAGTCTTACTGATCAAGAGTGAGAGACATAGAGCTGAGGTATCTCAGTAAGTTTGGCCTTAAAAATACCGTAGATGGTTTTTTGTTTTTAATTTGTCTTTTCTAAGTTCTGTGCACCAATTGATAACTTTAGTGACAGGCATTTCAAGCTGAATCTTGGTTCTTAACTATCAATTTTCAGTGTCTCAGCTGACAAAGGTCAGATCTTCTCAGGTTTCTGTATTTCATTTTCGGTTTATGACTTAAAACTCCTGGAAGAGGAAAAAAACCCTTGTTTTACATCTAATTGAATTCAATTCTTTTAGATAAATCTCCTAGCAGTATCATACGTTATTAACTTTGTACATGGCTTGGAAGATAATTTGGAAAAATGTTCGTTGATCCAGAAATAGACTTGTGGCCATTTAAAAAACTTTTTCTAAAAACCTGTTTTAAAAAAAGAAGTTGGATCAACTCTGTTATCCAGTTAAGTTTCTTCTAAATTGATCTGTGTCTAAGTGCAATATTCATAAGTAAACTTGTTTACTTTTGTTCATAAAAAATAGACATTTGATGAGATAATATACCTTTGGTGGAACCGAAGGGAAGAAGCACATACATTTCCACATCAGCCTTACACACTCACTTTGGAGCATTATTACAGCTGTGTAGCAAGACTGAATATAGGATTTTACTTGGGAAATGCTGACAGGGGCTTCAATTTTTGTGGTAGCAATGGCACCATTATGACCTGTTCTCATCAACACTTGTATAAAGATACGAGGGCAATAAAAGTTAATGCCAGGAGTGATGCATATGAGCTGGTAAATTCTAAAGTAACACCTTTTTTAACTCTCCCCTCCGAAGTGGGAATGACTGCATGACTTTATGTAAGCATAAATGATATAAACCCTAAGTATTATTTTCATTGTAAAGAAAACAGTAAGAGACAGGGACATGCATGGAAATTATAAAGGGAACCAATTCAAAACAGATGCCAGAAAGAGTGATTTGTATAGAAAAATTATGTGTTGGGCAATTCAGCACATTAATGTACCTAAGTTTATAGTAGGATCAATTAGCTGAAACACCTGGCACGGTGGGAGATGTGACTATCTACTAAAATGCAAGTTTTGAGGGAAGGTGTTTTGGTTTGTTTTGTTTATAACTTCCCATTTCCTTTCTTCCACTCCTTGTTGGGAACTTCATAAAAGGTTTTTAGACTCGCTAGGAAATGTGGGCCATACAGTAGATTGTTTTGTTCAGCTAATGTGGCAAAATGGACAGAAATATGATTACAGTGTAAGGTGTTTAAAGTTATTAGCTAGATTTTAAGTTCACCTTCACATGAGCTGTTAAGAATTCTTCCTTTGGGTTGAAGATACTAAGCTCAACATTGAAACAGGACATGCAGTGCTTGTCATATTGCAAGTTCTATGGAAGCTGAGACTTTGCCTCACCTGTGTGCCTGCATGTTTTCTGAAGAAATGGAAACTTTGTGGCTGTTGTAGGCTTATTGAAAAATGAGAAAAGTTTAACTGAAAGAAACGGAAAATTTAACTGAAGATCATATGAACATGTTTTTTTCATAAAAATGTCAGGATGATGCTATTATTAGAGCTGGAATTTTCCTGCAGATTTATTAGTTGATTAGCTATCACAGTTTCGCTATCCAGGTGAACCAATTACTATCCAGGTGAACAAATTTTGATTTAGAAAAAGTCTTCCTTGAAAGAAGTAATCTTAATTTGTGCAGTGACCTAGTCTATTGGAGGCCTTATCTGAAACTTAGAAAGGGATTTGAGAAGACATACTGAGGGAAAATAAAGACCGCAGCAAACTCATGAATGAATATATTAGGCTCTTCAGCTGTGTATTTGAATCAATGCCATGAAAATAAAACATCCAGCAACACTTTGCCAAATAATAGCAGTCATTTTACAGTATAATGGCCTTCAAAAATGTGACACAGAAATTGTTAAGTTAGCATTTGCACAATTTATGAGTAATTTAGATGGAAAAAGAAAGGAACGCTGTGACTGCCAGATGGTGTGGGACTGCAGACGTTGTTCCAGTACTGAAGCTGAAGACTGTGGTTGCCCATAAAACTAGGACCTGGAAACAAGTGCAGCTTGGATGTTGAGGATGCAAGAGCAGGCCAGGGCCATGCATTAGCCAGTGCTGAGTCAGTAAGGTTGAGAGAGAGACTGGTGCTGGCAATTTAATCTTAGTTTTGAGAGCTTAAGCATATAATATGAAGGTTATATGATATTAAAGCCAGTTTGGAAGAGGTAGGAATTGTTGGGTTTTGCCACAGTTCATCTCAAAATTCCCAAGTCTGATCACTTCATCGCAAGTTAATTGTGCATCCACCCAGGTGAAAATATCTGCACAAAATGGTGATGTAAACTACCTATCTCATTAAAGCATACCAGATGTGTTATATTTGTACTAAACAACTTTTCCTCATTGATGTTAAACTTAAACGTTTACAGGTGACTCAGGCCATAGTTCATTTGTGCCTGTCAATGTTGTGTGGGAGCCGTACTGCTCAAATGTTTCCATTGTTTCCTATGTCAGATGATCATAATTGCCTTTATTTTTGATTTTTAAGAGTTTATGGCTTTCAGAAATGTTATATAGTGGGGGAGAACAGTGCAATTACCTTTTAAGTTTGGGGGTGAACTACTTTGCAGGCTTTCTATTGAATTGGTAACTTTTTAATCAGTTGTTTCTTACCTGCTTTCAGCCTTCTGCTACGTGATTTTTCTGGAGCAGACAAAACAGCAATGAAACTTGTGCCTTTTGGTGATACGGTTGATCTGTGTGTTGATTTTTATCTTAAAACTAATGTTTTTAAAAAAAATTGCATGTGCACTTGAAGGTTATGGCCTGGTGGTTATTTGATCCCCTTGCCCTTTTTTCTTTCTCAGTGATGAATACAGGTCTAAAAGCATAGGGTAGAGAGGACAATGAACTTCCGTAAGCTATCTCCACATGAACAGTAAGACCTAGAGATATGGCAATTATTTTACAGAATTCAGAGATCCAGGTTTAGGCCCTTGTATTTGCATCACTTATATAATGCATTATTTTTGCTAAATATATATACTGGGATTGGGGTCCCGTCTTCTTGAATGCATATGTATTCGTTGGCTTCACACCACAAGCCAGGCCTTGAGAACACATCTGGTATTCAGCTGTCAGTTTGGTAATCTGGCCTAAGATTCAAAATCTTTCCAAAATTCTGGTGTAGCAGAGACAGTAATTCATCAGTTCTCTTCATTGCAGTGAAGAGGGAGTGTCTGTGTAGCTATGTGCATATGTATGTTCTTCGTACTGTTTTGGAATTCTTTTTTTCGGCCGTTTCTTAGTAATCTTGCCCCAGGGCAAATCTTAGTGGCAACAGACAGGATTTTGTTGAGTCTACATTGGGCAAGAAATGCTATAGGATGAAGTATAGAAATATGAGATATTTCTATAAGTATATAAGCAGTATAGAAATACCAAAATTGGATAAAACTGCAGTAATGTAATACCACCAGCAGTAAAAAGATAGATGATGTGTTACTGTTAATGGAAACAATAAAAGTATTTCACATTAATTTATGTAAGAACATCTTTAGACATAGGATTTTAAAACGTACTGTGCACCAAAAAACTGCTACAGTGCTGTTCTCCGCC